>NC_064814.1:49073992-49373992 GCF_023721935.1 Panthera uncia
AAAGAAAGAAAGAAAGAAAGAAAGAAAGAAAGAAAGAAAGAAAGAAAATACAGTATTTATCACTGAGTCACACTTTTACATTTGAAATCACACACTGTGTAAAATATAGTAATTTAGAGTTGCACTGTTGCTCTATTTTTTTTTTTTTTTTGCTCTATGTTTTTTTTTATTTTTTTTTAACGTTTATTTATTTTTGAGACAGAGAGAGACAGAGCATGAACAGGGGAGGAGCAGAGAGAGAGGGAGACACAGAATCTGAAACAGGCTCCAGGCTCTGAGCTGTCAGCACAGAGCCCGACGCGGGGCTTGAACTCACAGACCGTGAGATCATGACCTGAGCCGAAGTCGGACGCTTAACCGACTGAGCCACCCAGGCGCCCCTAAAAAAAAGTTTTTTTAACGTTTATTCATTTTTGAGAGACAGAGAGAATCAGAGAATGAGAGGGGGAGGAGTAAAGAGAGAGGGAGACACAGAATCCCAAGCAGGCTCCAAGCTGTCAGCACAGAGCCCGATGCGGGGCTGGAACCATGAACCGCGAGATCATGACCTAAGCCGAAGTCAGAGGCCCAACAAATTGAGCCACCCAGGCATCCCTCGCTGCTTTTAAAGTTATCTTTAAAAGTATCGTTTACAGTGATGTCTAATATATAAAATTATGAGATTGTGCCCTCAGGAATAATTACCGTGAGTGCGTTCAGTTTCTCTACCTCCTTTAAACAAAATTTTTAAATGTTTATTCATTTTTGGGGGGGGGAGGGAGAGGCAGAGAGAGAGAGGGAGTCACAGAATCTAAAGCAGGTTCCAGGCTCTGAACTGTTAGCACAGAGCCCAACGCAGGGCTTGAACTCACGAAGCGAGAGATCATGACCTGAGCTCAAGTTGGAGGCTAAACGGACTGAGTCACCCAGGCGTCCTTCCTCTTAAGATAGTTTTATCGGGCAACCTCTATCTATCAGCATCTCAAACTCATTGGTCAAAGTTGTTTGAGGATGTGTCTTCTTTACACAGCACTCAACACTGATTGGATCTTGGTGTTTAAAAATACATAGATTTTGGAGACATTTGGGGAAATTTTTGATATAGGCTATATACTATATATTTTGAAAATATTATTTTTCTTAGATGTGATAATGCTATTGGAGGAGAATGACTTAGCAGATCATACTGGAAGTATTTAGGGGTGAAGTGTCATTATACCTACCATGTACTTTCAAATGATGCAATGAAAAGACAAATGGAAGGGGGCAGAGATAAGAAGCAAATGCAGTCGAATGTCCACAATTGGTAATTGTAGGTGATAAATATATAAGGGTGTAGTGTTCTCTTCACACTTTTCTATGACTTTGAAAATGTTCAAAATGAAAAGTGGAACAATAAAAAAGGCTTCCTTACCCTTCAATATTATAAAAATATTTATCCACATTTACTTCTGGGACTTTCATATTTTCATATTTTACAGTTAAATTTATATTGAATTGGACTCTATTTTTGGCACAAAGGGTGAGATGTGGGTCTCACTTAACTTGAAGTGCTACGTTATGTTAAATTCTTCTAAATCATTTTTTTGTCGGGGGCATTTCCATTCTGTGATAACTATACAGTTTTTCTTATGTAATTTTATGGCATGTTTTTAATTCTAATACGGTAAACCTCTCCTCTTTATTCTTCCTCTTGTAAATTTTCTTTCTTTCTTTGTTTTTTAAGATTTTATTTTCAAGTAATCTCCATACCTAACATGAGGCTTGAACTCACAACCCTGAGATCAAGAGTTGTGTGCTCTACCAACTGAGCTGAGTAGGAGCCCTCTCCTTATAAATTTTCTTAGATTGCCCAATGCACTTATTGTTCCAGGTGAACTTTGGAATAAACACATTAAGTTCATGATTAATTTGCGTTTTGTTAAAATCATAGATTAATTTGGGCACACTTGACTTTTATGTAATTTAGTCTTCTCATTTCAGTTACATGGGATTTCTCTGGATAGCCAAGAATCCTTCAGAATTTCAAGTAACCAACACAGAGCGATTATGTTTGTTTGAGAAGTTAGCATTTTAACTGAATTACAGAGTAAATAAATATATGATTTATTTCGCCTACTATACATTAGATACTAGGAATGCAAAAATTATTAAGACAGCATCACTGCCACTCAAAGAGTTTATAATTGCATAAAGGCGAATGGGGGGTGCCTGGGTGGCTCAGTCAGTTAAGCGGCCGACTTCAGCTCGGGTCATGATCTCACCGTCCGTGAGTTCGAGCCCTGCATTGGGCTCTGTGCTGACAGCTCAGAGCCTGGAGCCTGCTTCAGATTCTGTGTCTCCCTCTCTCTCTGACCCTCCTGCATTCATGCTCTGTCTCTCTGTCTCAAAAATAAGTAAACGTTAAAAAAAAATTAAAAAAAAAAGGCGAATGGTTGAAATAAGGTGGTTTTTGGGAAAAGATAAGCATTTACGAGGTGCAGAAGTTTCATGAGGGAGAGAGTATTTAACTCTGGCGGAGATGGGCAGGCTCACCGGAAGAAGTGATTTTAGCCTGAGCAAAAATTTAAAAGATGAATAGGCACTTGCCAGGCAGCCAGCTTATAGAAGAGTATCAGATCAGAGGGAATATAGTAGACATCAAAGCACAGAGGCCTGAAATAACAGGGTGTGTTCAAGGCACCACAACAGGCATCTCGTTGCCGGAATATAAAGTAAAAGGAGGTACTTTTGAAAGATGAGGCTAAGATAACGAGGTTGGAGGTGGGGTGCAAGGTTATGAAGGGTCTTCGTATACTGTGCTGAAGAACTGGGGCCTTTATGTTAAAGGTAGAGGGGTGCTGTGGGGCGCTTTTAAACAGAGGCGTGCTGGGGCACCTGGGTGACTTAGTCGGTTAAGCATTGGAATTGGTTTCGGCTCAGGTCACGATCTCACGGTATGAGAGATCGAGCCCCGCATCAGGCTCTGCACTGATGGTACGGGGCCTGCTTGGGATCCTCTCTCTCTCTTTCCCTCTCTCTGCCCCTCCCCCGCCCATGCGCTCTCTAAATAGATACATAAGTAAATGAATCAATAAATTAAAAAAAAAAAAACCAGAGGTGTGCTGTGGTCAGATTTGCATTTCTGGTAGGTTTGTGACGAAGGAATTTGAGCAGTAGCAGCCCTAGAAGTGAGCTGGAAGCTAATGCGAGTTCATCCTCGTATGATGTTAAAGGCCTGGATTCGACCAATGCCAGCAAAGACAAGAGAGAGGCAAGATTTGAAAACCGTTAAGGAGAGAAAATACATGCAGGAGCTGACTAGATATTTTAGACTTTAAAAGAGAGCCATAGGAGTCCAGAAGGTATGTTGGGTTGGTGTCTCATTTAGTTGTCATAAAAAGGCACAGGTTAAGTCCTTACCATTTTATGGGGTTAATAAAATGACTCATCAGTTTTCAAAACTCTCTGGATAAGGATGTAACTGTTCTGTAAATTGAAGTTATGTCACTGTTCCAGTGTTCACAATTGCAGCCTTTGTCTGTCATTTCATAAATATTTTGGGAAGTCAACCACGTTTTCTGGGATTATTCTTCAGCTTTAACAAAGTGGGGTGGCGGAGATTGAACTTGATTTCGTATCCATTTCTGCTCGAAAATCATGCTACGCGATTTATTTTTCCTTAATACTTTTGTTTCCGTGTGCTCAGTGTTGTACTAGGTTGTGTAGGTTACAGAAATAGAACTATGGCACCTGTCTTTGACAAACAGTTTTGTTGGAGAAATCAACTCATGGCAGTACTATTAAAAGGAAGTAAGGTGTAAGAGCTGATTGGTTTATGGTACAGGCTGTAAAGTCATTCATGTATTACCTGTTTTTATGAAGTCCAGTGGGGAGAAAATAAGCCAGTAGACAAGAAAATATATAGTATACTGAATGGTGATATATGTCACGGAGGCTAACAAAGCAGGGAAGCGTGTGCACTGAGGGACTGGCTTACTATTTAATGTGACAAGAGAAGCCCCTCTTAGTAGAATGGCATTTGACCAGAGACTTAGGGAGTGAGAGAGAGTGGACCATGTGGTCTATAATAATGTAGGAATGTGGGGGAAGAGGAATCTGGGCAGAGGGAGAAACAAGTGCAAAGGCCCTGGGGTGGGAGTATGATTGGCTTAGTTGAGCAACAGTGGGGAGGAGCTTGCTGTAGTAAAAGCAGTGTGAGAGGGGGAAGGTGAGTCCACGAATGGAAGGAGGGGAAAATTATTCGGTGGAGGTCAGGGTAAGCGTGTTGACTTTTCCTCCAAGTGAGACAGAAAGCTATGGGATCACTGTAAGTGGAGGTGGGATATGATTAGACTGAACTAAGTTTTGGGAGCACCATGCTAGACTATAAAGAGGCTGGGGGCAGAAGATGGGAGCCTGGGTAGGAAGCAGTTGGAATCATCCTGGTAGGATGGGCAATGGCTTGGACCAGATGGTAGCAGTGAAAGTGGTGAGAAGTGCTGAGACGTGGTGGCATTTATGACATGTATTCTGACATATTCCATTTATGGAGGTGGAGAAGACTATATGAGACATCTATGAAAGAAAATCAAGAATTTGGGTTTTTTCCAGTTAAATTGGAGATGCTTCTTAAGACACCTAAGTGGAGGTGTCAAGAAGGTAGTTGGTGAAATGAGTCTGGAATACAGAAGAGAGTACCAGGCTGAAGATATATGGGTGGTATTTTAAAGCCACAAGTTTGGGGGGTCACCTAGATGACTGCGTCCATTAAGCATTAGACTCTGGACTTTGGTTTAGGTCACTATCTGGAGGTTGGTGAAATCAAGCCCCACCTTGGGCTCTGCACTGATGGGGTGGAGCCTGCTTGGGATTCTTTCTCTCCCTCTCTCTATGCCCCCCCCCAAAATAAAATAAACAAACATTAAAAAATAAATAAAAGCCACAAGTTGGTGACACTGGCCAAGTTAGAGTGGATAGGGACGACGAGCCTCCAGGTGCTAGAGATCAAGGAGATGGGGAGAAGCCAACAAAGGGGATTGGGAGGAGGAGCAGAGAGGTGGGCAGAAAACCAGGAGGGTGTGGGGTCCTGGTGTCTGAACTCCTCCTCCTGTTTTGAGGGGTCAAGAGTGATCAGTGGTGACCTAACATGTTGATAAGTAAGATAAGAACTGGGATTGGGCCATAGCGGTCAAGTAATGCAGGAAACAACCAGTCATTCCATTCATCTTTTTATTAGTCCTGAATATGTTTCACAGCAAGATTTAGTTATTTCTAAGTTTTTTTCACTGTCAGATTAACTATGAAAGTTGTCCAGGGTAATTTCCAGAAGTTAGTCATTTCTGATAGCAGCAGCAAAGGTTACCACTAAGGATTAGTATGCATTTTTATTATCTGCGGTAGTATTTCCCATCTTGAATAGCGGGCGAGTGCTTGTTAAAGGGTTATTTTTCTTCACGCCCTCCGCAAGAGTTGCTTGTGCGTCCATTCTTTCGTTTACCCAGGAAATCACTAAGCGCCTGTACTGTGCCAACCCTAGGTTGCGCCTGTCCCGGCATGTGATCGAATTTCTCACGCGCAGGATTTTGCCTTTCTTGCGGCACTTGGCTTCAGCCTCCCCGCAGTGGGGTTTTTCCAGCCTACCTTGTCCAGCTGCAGTTCTCAGCGTCGGCCCCTAGAGGCCCGAATCGGTCTGCCCGTGCGGCCCTCCCACGCCTGGGAGGGACCCTTTGGATGCTCTAGAGCGATATGCAGACGAGACGGGCGGGCACTATGCAGATGAGGTGGGCGGGCCTCGCCGGGCGGGCACTATGCAGATGAGGTGGGCGGGGCCCGCCCGCGCGGGCAAGGAGCGGCTCCGCCGGCGGCCGCCGGGAACTGGAAGGCGCCCGGCCCTTTCTTTGACTGGAGCGGACCCCGCCGGACGCAGCTGCCTCGCCCGCCGGAGCCGGCGCGAGCTGCAGCACGGCGGACACCGTGTCCGAGGCCGGCCAGCCGGCCGCTGCCCGAGTCGGCCGAGCATGGGCAACCACTCGGGTCGGCCCGAGGATCCCGAACCAGGTCTGTGCTGTTGGCGGGGGTCGCGCCGCGCCCCCTCCCCGGCCCGGCGCCCTTCCCCCACCCGCCTTTCGGGCCAGCGGCCGCCGCGCTGCCCGCGGGCGCTCAAGGGGCGAGTGGAAAGGTGAAGTTCCCGGGATGTGATTCTTGCCTTTGGAATGCGCTAGTGGGGTTGTGAAATTACCTGTGCCTGTTCCGCGACAAGGAAATGCCACTCACTATAAACACGTACCTGGAAGCTCTGGGTCTGCCCGGACGCGGCGAGTGGGGCGGGAGGGAGCCGGTCTCCGTGGCCCGGCGCACGCAGGCCAGGCCGGTGGAGAGAGGGGTCGGGGCGGGGGTGGGGGGTGGGGGGTGGGATGGGGGAGGGTTCTGCCCAGATTTCGTAGTGGAGTCTGACTTGCCCCTCCTGTCTGCCGCCCAGCCAGGGTCTCGAATACGGTGGGTGGAGGCAGTTCCTGCAGACTTTCTGGGCATTTGCAACGAAAAGTGTGACTTGGCAGTGTTTTCTGGTTCATTGTCCATTTTGCGGTGCATCATTTGCGTATCACACACTTTCTGGAGTCCCGTGGAAGGTGGCAGCCCGTCAGCAGATCTGTTACTCATACTCAGACCAAGGGCTTGATTGTGACTGTTTCTTACCCAAAATAGTCTGTGCTTATTCTGGGATACCAGAAACTTCAGCGGCTTATCAAATTTTTATTTCCTCAGAAATTAAGCGAGCCTGGTTGGAGAGTCAGCTGGGCTGTAGTTGTCATCTTCTGGTTCATCATCCTGGCCTCCGGCACAGATTTAGATGCTGCAACCACGGGGTTGCATTTAAAAACAAAGCCAGAACATTTCCATACTGTCACATGAAGGAAGTGGAATTTAATTTAGCCTCAAAAATTACATCTTGCCTGATTGGGGAGAGATGGTCCACTTAATGCTGGAATCCTGGAATGGCAGGCAGGGGGGGGGGGGTATGTGTTCCCAAGACAGAGTCAGAACTCTTAAAAATGTTCTCAAGGGTGTAATTTTTTAATTGGGATTTGAATGAGGAAATTGAGGCTTTGAGAGGTGCAGTGACTTGTGTTAAGTGACAGCCCTGGGATCGGGAGCAGGGCTGTAATTAAACCCTCGATCTTCGTAGCCTCGGTCCATTCATCACTCTTCGCTTACCGCCCCGTGCCTTAGCTGTCTGTCTTGACAGGGAGGCCAAGGGGACTCAGGCCGTATCCTTGGGACTGGGCCCGGGAGGGGTGCCTCTAGGTGGGGTGCCTCCTCGGCAGTTGTGGTTCACTGGACTGGTACAACAACCAGGGTGGAAAACTTTGCCACATGGGAATAGTGTGTAGAAAAACATCAGAGATGGGGTTACTGTGTAGATTACATAGGGGCAACTCTCTAAAGTTCACGGCCTGTATCCAAACTTCTTTGGGCAGAATAACCAATATTTGCAAAATAATGCCTTTGTCGTAAGCAGCCCTATGATAAACTGTTAGGTCAAGGATACGTAACACTTTAAAAACACCTCTCCCTGGTACACAGCTGCCCAGGTATTGTAAAAACTCATTTCCTTTGTGTCAAATTGCAAAGAGACACCCCCCCCCCCCCGCCCCGCCCTGCCACCCCACCTCACCCCACCTTGTTAGAGTTCTTTAGGTTCCAGGGCGCCTGGCTGGCTCAGTTGATGAAGCATGTGACTCTTGACCTTAGAGTCGTGAGTTGGAGCCTCACGTTGGGTGTGGAGATTACTTAAAAATGAAATCAGGATGCCTGGGTAGCTCAGTCAGTTAAGCGTCAGACTTCAGCTCAGGTCATGATCTCACGGTCTGTGGGTTCGATCCCTGCATCAGGCTCTGTGCTGACAGTGTGGAGCGTGGAGCCTGCTTCGGATTCTGTGTCCCTCTCTGTCTGCCTTCCGCTACTCGCACTCTGTCTCTCTCAAAAATAAATAAACATCAAAAATAAATATAATAATAAAAAAATAAAACCTTAGGGGTGCCTGGGTGGCTCAGTTGATTAAGCGTCTGACTCTTGACTTTGGCTCAGGTCATGATCTCATGGTTTGTGAGTTTGAGTCCTACATGGGGCTCTGTGCTGGCAGTGTGGAGCCTGCTTGGGATTCTATCTCCCTCTCTCTGCCCCTCCCCTGCTTGCTCTCAATCTCTCTCTCAAAATAAATAAAAATAGACTTTAAAAAACCTTAAAAAAAAGAGTTATTTGGGTTCCGATTTCTAAGTGGCTTTGCTTTGTAAAGCATTCTAATAGACAGGAGATGAAAAGACTGCTTTTATGCCAGTGACTTATTTTATTGCATTTTTCAAGAATGACTATAATTTCAGAACGGGAACTCAATCTGATTCGCTGCAAGTAAAGATCACCAATTAGGAAATCTTAGGGACTAGGGTGACCTGAAAGTATGAATATAATTTTAGTTGGTCTCTTTTCTTAATCCCCTTTTTTAAAGTTTATTTATTTCTTTTTGAGAGAGAGAGAGAGAGAAAGAGAAAGAGAAAGAATGTACACATGCACTTGAGTGGGGGAAGGGCAAAGAGACAGGGAGAGAGAGAATCCCAAGTAGGCTCTGCACTGTTAGCGCAGGGCCCCAGGCGGGGCTCGACCTCATGAACCATGAGATCATGACCTGAGCCAAAATCAAGAGTCAGATGCTCAACTAACTGAGCGACCCAGGCGCCCCAATTTTAACTGGTCTCTTAATACAATGATGAAATGCTGTAGAATGCATCAAAAAACTTTTGAAATCAAAGTTTTGTCAAAGATTAATCTGTCTTCATACTGCTTTACCCTGAGGGCAAGGGGCCTCCCAGTGTCAGTTGTGGTATATTGGACTAGAACCAGAACAAGTGTTTCAGTGGGTCGTCACAACAAGGGGCCCAGAGATGAGTGGTAGAGGTAAGGGGTAGGGGGGAACAGGAAGGCTGGACAAGAGAAGAGCAACACCCAAGTGTGATTTTTACATAGTTGTTGTATTGTGTCACTTTTGTCCTTTGAGATGCAGACTTTTTTTTTTTTTTTTTTTTTTTTTTTTTTTGAGATGCAGACTTTTAAAAAGGGGGTGGCAGGGGGGTGGTGGGATGGTGGGCGCCTGGCTGGCTCAGTCCATGGAGTACGAGGCTCTTGATCTTGGGATCGTGAGTTCAAGCCCCACGTTGGGTATAGAGATTACTTTAAAAAATATCGTTAAATAGAATTAGGAATGAAAGAAGTTTATGAGAGACCTGACAAACACGAAAGGCGTGGGAAGCCAGAACTGGGCTGGGAGAGTTTTAGGCCATGATGCAGATCCAGCGCGTATGAAAGGAAAGGAGGGGGTGGCAGGTTTGGGCAGGGAGAGCCTCAGATAGCTCTGCAGCTGTGGCGAGGCCCTGGCCAACTGATTGAGGGAGCCCGATTGGGCAGAAACGGCCAATCCCTAGTGTTCTTGCTGTGGTCAGTCACTGCTGGAGGCTGCCTGGGAAGGAGGCACCTCCAGCTCAAAAGCCAGGTTGGATCCTGGGACCCTGGTGGCACTAACAGCTGGAGGTGTCACCTAACTGCAGTTCCTGTAGCTGAACGCCAAGTTCTTTCTTGACTAGAGATCCAGGTGGCGCATCTCATGGCTGCCTTCCACAGGAACCTCAGTTGCTTGAGCAGGGAGGCTCTATTTAAAGAGTAAATGAGGTAAAATTTCCATCTTAGATCCCCATCTTAGTCCCTAGGCTTGAAAGGGCTGGAATGAACCCCCATGTCTTCTCTCTTCCAGTTGGAAGCACCTTGTCCTCTCCGGGGCACGCCTTTTCTAGCCCTGGAATTGGCCATGGTAGCAGCAGGATTCCTCTTTTGTGGTGTCTGTGATCCTTTGAGTTGGGTCATTGTGGCTTCATTGTGGTATTGTATTACAGGATGGGCAGGAGAAATGCATCAAGTAAAAGACATGAACATATCCATGAATGAGGGCAGCTAGAATGAGAACCTGTTGATTACTCTTACTTCCTAGAAGTTCCCTAGAACTAGAAGTTCTAGATGTCAACAGTCTTTCAGTTTCCAACCAGGTTGTCAGACCTGCATTGTAGACGGGGCTACTGGGTATAGTTGTGTTGGTTGTGCACTGTTCAAAGGCATCTGGATATAAAGGGATGAGAGGGCCCAGGTGGGGTTGTATCAGTCCAGAGATAGGGGTGCCATTTTGCAGTTTTGCCTTTTTATATTCATACAAAGGTGCCTGATAATGCTAAAGAAGGCCTTAGTCAAAGGTGAGTTTAGTAGGCTTTCCCCGGTTTCACTACTAGCTGATTTTTGCTTGCTGTTTACCTTAAATTTGCATGTATGTACTTTTTTATCTTATCTTATTTTTTTAGTTTATTTAATTTTTTTAGTAATCTCGACACCGAATTTGGGGCTCAAACTCACAACCCTGAGATCAAGAGTCGCATGCTCTTCTCACTGAGCCAGCCAGGTGCCCCTGCATTTGTGTGTTTAAATAAATGCAAATGATGTGAAACGAAAGCGAAACTTCTACTTCTACCCGCTTAGGTCCTACTTTATATTAGTTATAGTGAATGCTAACTGGTTAAAGACAAATCCCAAAATAGCCACTTAAGACTCTCAAAGTTGATTTCTCCCTTACATCACAGTCTGGTGTGAGTCGGGGTCAGTCCGGGCAGTTAGACGTTTGTTAGAGACTCAAGCCTGTGAACGTTCATCCTTAACGCCTGGCTGCTGGGTTGCACTGGATGTACCAGCATTCAGGGGAAGATTCACGGAGGATACTGCAGGAGATCCTACGGGCCGGGCCTGGAAGTGATGCACATCATTTCCACCCAGGCTCTACTGGCCAGTTTCAGTCACACGGCCTCACCTGGATGCTGAGGGACTGGAAAACATCTTTGTGGATGCCAGGCAGAGGACAGCAGCAATATTGGTGAATACTGGCGATCTCTTTCCAGACATGGTATCCACTCCCGACCGCATTTGTGTCAGTATTAAGAAAACTTTAATCAGGGGGCGCCTGGGTGGCTCAGTCGGTTAAGCGTCCGACTTCGGCTCAGGTCACGATCTCGCGGTCTGTGGGTTCGAGCCCCACGTCGGGCTCTGGGCTGATGGCTCAGAGCCTGGAGCCTGCTTCTGATTCTGTGTCTCCCTCTCTCTCTGCCCCTCCCCCGTTCATGCTCTGTCTCTCTCTGTCTCAAAAATAAAAAAATGTTGAAAAAAAAAAAAAAAAAAAAGAAAACTTTAATCAGAAAAATGAAAGACCTGTAAGCACCCATATATCCACCGTCTAGATCTGCAGTTAACATTTTGCTACATTTGCTTTATATATATATCCATCTGTTCATCCTTCCATCCATCATCCTATCTTATTTTGGGGGGCATTTCAAAGAAATGATGGTTACCTCCATCATTCTACATAGTATGCTATGCCTCTTATGCCTGTATTATATCTTGACTTAGTAGCTTTCAAGGCTATATACTAACCTTTACTGTGAAACTTCAGGAATTAGTGCATTTTTACTAGTATATGCCTCTACTCCCCCCCCCCCCATTTCTGCAAGTCATACATAAATTTTCTGATGTTCTTGTCAGTATGGTAAAATGCCAATGGGGGAATATAGTTGTGGGTATATAGCCTTTTACTGTATTTCACTTTAGAATTCTAGGGAAATTGGGGCACCTGGGTGGCTCAGTCGGTTAAACATCCAACTCTTGATTTCAGCTTAGGTCATGGTCGCATCAGCCTCTGCACTGACAGTACGGAACCTGCTTGGGATTCTCTCTCTCCCTTTCTCTCTGCCCCTCTTCTGTTTGCCCTCTCTCTCTCAAAAAATAAATAAACTAAAAAAAAAAAAAATTAGAATTCTAAGGAATTCTATTGTTTACCATCTTCCTTCCTTCCTTCCTTCCTTCCTTCCACCTGCATTTCTTCACTGACCAACTTTAAACAGTGTCCTTGGCTAGGTAAATGAGGATATGACATCCTCAGATTTCAACTGTCTTTTCCATTTTATCCTCCACACCCTGTCCTGGTCTGCCTCTCAACCTTTCATGTGGCTAGAATGTTCTGTTCCATAATTAGTATAATTAAATCTTCTGTGCATTGTCTGTAGATTGAAAGTTGAAAACTAATCAGTATTTAACATATTAGGATCACATATGTATTATTTACTGGACAACCAGGGAGTGCATTTAGACTTCGAGAGAAGGAAATGTAATCTTACATTGCTTACCTTGTGACCTGTGGCAGAAGACATTACTTTAAAAGAAAAGCAAGGAGTAAGATTGGAAGGGAGGTAGTGCAGGTATTATAATTATTTACTTTTAAAATGATCTTAACATGCTTTTATCCTGTTTTGGAGCTTCTCACTTTTACTTCCATTATTATGGAGAATTTATTTTCTTTTCGAAGACGAAAAGCAGGGTGGTTAAGACTTTGGGCTCTGGAGCCAGACTGTGCAAATCCCAGTTTTGTCACTTCCAGCTCTGAGACTTTAGACAAGTGATTGAGGCTTTCTGAGCCTCGGTTTTGTCATCTAGAAAAGGAGTTACTAATATAACGTACCTCATAAGGTTGTTGTTAAAACCGGTGAAGCGTTAGAACAGCCTCGCACATAGAAAGTGTCTGAGAAGCATGTTTTAGTTTGGACTTGGTTCCCCCGGTCCTGTCTCACTCTTGGGTTAGCCCACTACTTCGCTGATCCTTCTCTGTTTTTGCATTCCTTTGCTTTGGCTGGAGTATTTCCTGTGGTCCTCTATATATTCTGTCACTCTCTATATTCACCTTTTTCTTACAGTTTTCCTGTTGACTTTTAAAATTCCATTTTCTCTTTTCCAAAATATTTTTTGTTGTCTGCTTGATCCCATTCATCGAAGTTTGGGGCTTGGGGGAGGGGAGTGGTGTTGGTCGGAAGGCTTGAGTCAAGTGAATTAATGGCTTCTGTTGGCATTAAATTTCAAGGACTCATCAGAGTTTTTACAATATTCACTAAGAAGAGAATATTCTCAGAATAAGAATTTTTCTCAGATGTATTTTGTACCATGGAAGGATTTCAGAGTGGAACTAGTGTTCTGAGAGACATACTTTGGAAAATGTGCTCTTTTAGGATTAAAAATGATGTATATATCAAAGAGCAGTGATAATACATAGAAAAAACAGATAAGATAAAAAATGTCTATTACTGTAATAAATGTGAATGGGTTAAAATCTCTGTTAAAAAAAAAGACCCCCTTCCAGATTAAGACAGAAAGCAAAATATACATGCTGCATATATTTAGGTTCCTATTAGGTCTGATAAACCAGTCCAGTTTTTTAAAGTCTTATATACTTAATAATTACATTTATAAACAGAGATTCTTAACTCCTCTTATATATCTCAGAACACACATTCTCTCTATGTATGTGTGTATATGTAAGATGCACACTTCAAATTAAAATTACAAATTAATTGCTCAATTACACATTTTAGATTGGAATCAGGGGCTGATCTGAACTCTTTATACGTCTAATTCCCCTAAATGTTAAAAATAGAATCCCAAACTGCAAGTATTTCTTAGTACATAATACTGCTTACACACATACGTAATTACATAATTACTACTCATTTAATTCTTATTTTATTTTATTTTTTTAAGTAGGCTCCATCTCCAACGAGGGGCTTGAACTCACAACCCCTGAGATCAAGAGCCACATGCTTCACCTACTGAGCCAACCAGGCACCCTCATTTAATTGTTTTAAATACTTCTCCACTTGATTCTGAATCATTTTAGGATTAAAAAGTTAGTTTAGGGGGCGCCTGGGTGGCTCAGTCGGTTGAGCGTCCGACTTCGGCTCAGGTCACGATCTCGCGATCCGTGAGTTCGAGCCCCGCGTCGGGCTCTGGGCTGATGGCTCGGAGCCTGGAGCCTGTTTCAGATTCTGTGTCTCCCTCTCTCTCTGCCCTCCCCCATTCATGCTCTGTCTCTCTCTGTCTCAAAAATAAATAAATATTAAAAAAATAAAGTTAGTTTACGTAAGTATTTTTTTATAAATAACACAGGAATTTCATCCCAGGTGAGGCTTTTAAGCAACAGAGGCCTCTAGCAGGGACAAGGACAGGATTATTACTCTGGACTCCAAATACCCACTGGAGCTCCTTTTGCTGTGGTTGGAGCATATTTGGTTTGAGCATGTACAAAGATAGTCTGCGCATGATAGGTTTTCTCAACCTTTATGTGAGGATCTGTTGTTTTACCTTGTCTTTACTGTTAGTTTTTCTGGGTGTAGAATTCTAGGTTCAAGATCTTTGTAATCTCTCTGCACAGTGATTTCAAAACTTGAGGAAGGAGATGGTCATAATGCCCGTTGTGACAAACAAACTTAGATTTAAGTTATATTTTCCTTAATTCTTAACAGCTCCTAATTGGGAGCCTTAGACCTCCGTTCAAATGGCCACAAAGAAGAGTTTGTACGTCTTTGGCATTTAGATATAAATATTTCCCCTCTGACTCCAAAGACTTGTGACTTGATAGAACACTACCTGCTTTTCTTCCACTTTCTGTCTCGTAAGGCCAGTATCTTTCTTGACAGTAATACAAAATGTCATTTAATTGTGCCTATCTCTGTGGCTTTAATTGTGCCTATCTCTATGGCTTTGTCTGACTTACAGAGTCATTCTACTGAAACAATAGTATCAGTGACAGACTTTCCTCCCCTACCCTCCACAGGCACCACAGGGTACCTTAAATCAGACAGGACCTTCTATGTTGAAGAAGAAAAAGTAGCATTTACAAACTCCAGCACATTAACCAGCAAACCTTGGAAGAGTGACTCCTGCAGAACCTGTTAGAAATGCATTAAAATAGACTCACAAGTAAAAATGAGAGAATTCAACGATATGTCTTACACAGTTTTTCTAAACTGTTCATGGAATGGTTAAAACATTGACCTGTCCTGTTCCAGAAAGAAAGCCTCATTACAGTCTCTTAAGGGAAATTTTATGGTCACTCTGTTATATCATAATGCAGTAAAACTGTAGATAATAAAAGTTGAAATTTAAAAAACTTAATCCATTTGGTAAAGTTTGACCCAAGAAAGAACTGAGAACAACAACTTATTAAAAAATGATTATGGAGTGCTTCATCAAGTTACAAATAAGCAAGTTCGTTCCTCTGAAATTTTTTAATGTCTGAAAAGAAACAATGAAAATAAGTTAATTACTATACTCAGAAAATTAGGAAATAAACAAGAAAATAAATCTGGGAAAACAGGAAGGTGTTTTTTGAAAAGGCAGAAATTAATGAAGCAGATTATAACTGTGGCTGTTTCATCCTCCTCTTTTTTTTTCTTTTTTCTTTTGAGTTTTAAATTTTTATTTATTTTTGAGAAAGATACAGAGAGCAAGTGCGGGAGGGGCAGAGAGAGGAGACAGAATCCCATGCAGGCTCTACACTGTCAGCGCAGAGCCCGATGCAGGGCTTAACCTCACGAATTCTGAGATCATGGCCGGAGCCAAAATCAAGAGTTGGACACTTAACCGCCTGAGCCACCCAGGTACCCCATGTCTCACCCTCCTCTTACCCACCCTCTTACCACCTAGTACACTGCCTGATACATGCTTGGCACATGGTAAATGTTTGTTGAACGAATGGATATATGAATGAACAAAGAAGAAAAAGAACACCTTTGGTTAAAAATGTAAGAGTATGTTTTTTGTTAAAACAATGAAGTAGAGAAAACAAAAAACAACGTCTAACCGTAGTTAGACTAAGAAAAAGAAGAGAACAGAAATATCCCAGATTTGCATTTAAGAATGCACATATTCAAAGATGTGGTTTAAAAAAATAGAATAGGGGCGCCTGGGTGGCGCAGTCGGTTAAGCGTCCGACTTCAGCCAGGTCACGATCTCGCGGTCCGTGAGTTCGAGCCCCGCGTCAGGCTCTGGGCTGATGGCTCGGAGCCTGGAGCCTGTTTCGGATTCTGTGTCTCCCTCTCTCTCTGCCCCTCCCCCGTTCATGCTCTGTCTCTCTCTGTCCCAAAAATAAATAAAAAACGTTGAAAAAAAATTAAAAAAAAAAAATAAAAAAATAGAATAAAAATATAAAATTTTGATGAACTTGAAATCAGTTCCTGAAGAAACGAAACAGTTGGACAGAAGAGTAATTTTGGAAGACATCACAAAGTAACTTAAAAGCTCCAAAAATAACCCTGAACCCAGATGATTTAATAGGTAAAGTTCTTTAAATACAAGAAGAGCATTTCCGTGATATTTAAAGTCATCTAGTGCCTTGTTTCCCAAAGATTACCATAGTATAGAGGGTACAGGTAATGATTTGAGGTATATACAGATGACTGTTTCTTATTTTAATAATTTCAAATGTGTGAGAAAAATTATAACTAGTACATCAAATCTATGCTGCTTAGGGTGAAGTTGGGCTAAAAGAAAAAGTCAATATTAAGTTCGTGCAAAAAAAAATTAAATATATAATCAGACAGGTAAGTACAAATAGAATTGTGAAGGTGATACTCAAATAATAGAATCTTGGAAAATATTCTGAAGTACGTAAAAGATGGAAAACATTCCAATTTATTTTCACAAAAGTAATACTAATACTGTGAAGCCAAAACCTTTCAAAGATAGCGCTAACAAAGAAAGCCAGAGTACCTTCTTACTGATGTTGATATACAAGTCCTAATCGAAATATAAGCCAAGTTTAATCCAACCATATATTTAAAAACTGTTATGCCACTGTAAAACTGGTTCATTCCAAGAATGCAATGATATTATTCTATGAATTTATGCCAACAGTGAATTTAAAGAAAAAAATTTTCATCTGTATATCAGTAATACATTTAATAAAATTTAACATATACCTTAGAAACGTTTAATAGGAATGAATGGATCCTTTCTTAAGATAATAAATAAAATGGTCTGGAAGCTGCACACACCATGCTTAACAGGAAACTAAAAACATTCCTGTAAAGGTCAGGAAAATAACAGCGGTGCCCATACAGGACATTGTTTTCAGATAGACTAGCCAAAGCAGTAAGATGTTTAAAAATAATATTTATTGAAAATGAGACAAAAGTAGCATTATTTGTAGGTCCTATAATTTTCTTGCTAGAATAGCCAGGAAGATTAACTGAAAAACTATTAGAATGAATGAGAATTCAGTAAATAGCTAGGAAATGCATGCATATGTATTTATATAATTTTGTTATATATATTTTATATTCTCTATATAAAATTTTGTTATATATATTTTATATTATATATATGCAATATATCATATTTGTATGAATATGCATATACATGCAGTATGTGTGTATGTAGGTATGTGTGTTTATATCAGTAGCTTTATGCTAATAATAACCAGAAACAGTGGTTTATTAGAAGGTCACATTCACACTATAAGAAATGTGTATAGAATCTGGGGGAGAAATAAGGAATGTATAAGACCTCTGTAGTAAACAGTAAATTCTTAGAGAGTTAGATCCTAGTGATGATGGCACAAATGTCCTCTGTTAATTGGAGATACTGTCCTTCAGAAGATCAGAAATCGTTGCTGAATTTTGTAACATACCTTTTTGCCATTCATCTTGATGTTATGATTTTTCTTGTTAGACATAATGATTTCACGGATTTAAAATTTTTTTCCCTGGGGAGTCTGGGTGGCTCAGTTGGTTAAGCGTCTGACTCTTGATTTCAGCTCAGGTCATGATTTCACAGTTTGTGAGTTCGAGCCCTGAATCTGTTTTCCTGCTCTCTCTCTTTCTCTCACTCTCTCCGCCCCCCCCGCACCCTTTTACCCCTCTCCCATTTGCACTTGAGCTCGCTCACTCTCTCTCTGAAAATAAATAAATAAACTTAAAAAAAATTTTCCTCTTATAATCCCATTTTAGGTCAGATTTTCCTTAATACCCCTTTTGGTTTTTTTGTTTTTTTTTTTTAACATGAAAGATGAATTATTGTAAGTTTTTATTGATTCCTTGTTGCCTTATATGGGTAAAAGGGTGTGTGTGCAAGGTTAGCTCTGAAGTTTCTGATAACTTTAATATCCTATGATTTTATGTTTTTAGACTCTTTTTTCAGTAAGTTCTATGCCCACCATGGGGCTCGTACTCACGACCCTGAGATAAGGAGTCTTGTGCTCCACTGACTGGGCCAGCCAGGTGTCCCTATGATTTTTTTAGACTTAAACTTTCTAAGTCAGGTATTTTGTGGGTGGAGGAGACTGGGGTTTTCTTTGTTGAGCTTGTCACCCAGATGTGCTTTAGGTATGAGTTTTCTGGCCAGTTGAACTCTGTTTTACTTTCTTAAAAAGTTTGCTATGGCTCCAGTCAGATGAGACCAGCCTGTGTGGTCGTATCCTAGAAGCATCATGAAGGCGCCGAGCATTTTGAAGGTTTCTGCGTCTCCTCATGAAGAAAGCAGTGTCCCCATGACAAAGCAGTCCCCTGGGACCGTCCTTCTACCAGACCCGTCCCATTGGCCTGGCCTCACCCCTGCTGCTCAGCGTCAGGAGATGCCACTTCCCCAGTCGGCCGGCCCACTTCTGACTTGGCCTTCGATGCCCTCTGGTGCCCGGCCTTCACGTGGACATCGCAGGGCGGTTTGTTCTCCAGCTGAGGGAGAACTACCCGAGAACGCTTACTTGCCCCCCTCATCTCATCTCCACAGCCCCCAACACTCCCCAGAGGCCCTAGCGAACAGCCCGGCTCTAATGAATTGATGGCAGCCGCCCCTTGTATTTCCTGGAAATTTTTTAAATCTCAGGAGAAGGTAGGCTTTATATTTTAAAATCGATGTGGTTGGCCACATATTTAAAACCGAGATTTAAAAAAAAAAAAAAATCACTTACTGGTATGAACTTCAGAAAAGCTTGTTTCACAGAAAGAGATTTTGCACATTCCACACCACTACAAAGATAACCCAGATATCCTGGGCCAGCGACTCCCCTGGGGCCGGGCACGGGGAGCCACCCCTGTCAGAGGCCCCACAGGCCACGGGCAGTATCTCCCTGTGGCTTTTCGCAATTCCCACCTATTCGTGGATACCCTCTCTCCAGTGACCTGCCCCCTTCATCGTTTTTAACCTCTGCTCCGTTACTTTGGAAATATTAGTCTTTTTTCCCTTCGCTTCTTCACGCTCCTCCCCTCTCCAGCTCCGTGTTCCAAATTGAACCTAATTATGGATAAGTGTTCAGATTAGGGGTTATGATAAACCTGGAAAGGTAAAGTCATACATTTTGACCTGAAACTCTATCCAATGAAGAACCAGTGCCAACAGCCTCCCAAGCCCTTGAAAAATCCCCTTTGTTTTATCTGCCAGAGAATTCATTTTTCTTCCTCTAATTGGTCCTGCTTTTCTCTCTACCAGCAGCCAAATTAAAAAAAAAAAAAAAAAATCTTGAAGGTTAAATGATCAGCAGTCTAACCTTCTGATTTATTCACAGATAAACAAGGAGTCCATTCAAAGTGGTCCTAGAACTATTCTGAAAATTCTCTGTTTATAGTTGCGTTTCGGTCTCTTCTGCTCTGCCCTTCCTTCAGTCTGAGTACATTCCGTTGCGCGTGTTACGTGCAGTTAGTTATAGGCCGGACCAGAGACGTGATGAGACAGTCTCTCTTTGCAGGTTACGTTTGTGCAGGTTACGTTTGGGTGTTGTTTGCTTGCGCGCGTTTGTGTGTCCACGTGCCCCTCACACCTTCCCTGACACCCTCACTTTCTGTGGCATTCTGCTTTTGTGCTTTATGCCCTGGTGAGGGTTTTCAAAACCAGTAGTTGTAGGTGATTAAGAAAGAAGGAATGAAAATCAAGGAGACAACAGTAATTGGAGCGGGGGTTACATTTTCGTGGAAGCTGCACGTTAAAATGTCCTCTTGTTTGTCCTAAATTCTCGTATCCGGAGCCTTAGGCTAAACACTTTAGATACAAGATAGTCCTTGAGGCATTATGGACAATCCTGCTTTTCCTTTACTGTCACAGTACCGGTTCTGTTAACCAGCCTGGACTCCGGGGGTGGGGTGGGGATGGTGCTGGGGGCCTCTTGATGGCTTCGGTCCGTCCATGTCCGCGTGCTGGGCTCCCCTCACTCATCCTCAGTCCCCGTGTGCCTGGAAACCAGTAACTAAAGCAGCCAGAACCGTGTCTAAACCAGAAGGGCTTCTCCTGATCAACAAAAAGGTGTGAGGTTTGGGCACAGACAGTTTTAGCTTCTCCGGAGACCTCTTTCTGTTCTGCTGGTTGAGGACAGCATCTCAGGGGGCCGAGTATCTCCGGCTGTACAGTGCAGTCCTGGTGAGATAAAGTATTTTCGCACACGCGGGCGTGGGCACACGCCGTCCCCTCGCCTCAGCCTTCCCCTGAGATGCACGGGCCTCCCGGGAACCACCCCGCGCCCCTTCTCCCTGCCCTGTGCCCGGATGCTCCTCTCACAGAACTGGTCCACGGACTCCTCCGCAGGTCGACCAGAAGTCCCCCTTGTCCAGGCTAAGTCCCAGTTAACACCTGTTGCGGGTCAGTGTACGCCCATTATTTTCATTTTCAAAAATGCCATTTGCAAGATAAATGTTACCTCCATCCTACTTTTCATCCTTTCAGGCTTCTTCAGCCCTGATGTCACCTCCTCAGGTAGACCTTTCCGCACCTGGTAGGCTTCCTTTCTCTGAAGCTGGACAGGATCCTTTGTTTGCCCTGCTTGCTGACTGGCCCTCAGGGCTTGGTCGGGCTGAGCCAGGGGTTTGTGAGAAGCAGATACATTTAGGCTTCTTTCAGCCTCGGGACCCATGCAGGGCCAGGCTGGGAGGAAGTGAGAGAGGAGGCACTAGGTGCAGGAGAAGGGGAGGGATGTGCAAGGGGAAGGGGAGGTGAAGCGGAGGAATGCAGGGGAGAGTGAGGTCCAGGGGGGAGCAAGGAAGGACAGAACGTGGGCGCGTGCTGCGGACCAGGATTTATGGGAAGCTTCACTAATGTGATTGTGCCCCCTCGAGAAATTTTAATGTCCTCTACCACTCAAGGCTGTAAGAGTCAGATGTGAGGGTTTCAGATTTGAGGCCGTGTGCGGTCAGCTTGAAGGGACTGATACCGCAAGAGACGTCTGGTGAGCCTTGATTATAAGTGGATTACGTGAAATAAACAAACTCCAGTTTTTTCTAGGTGATTTTTTTCTGGGAGTATTAGACAAAACAGGGGATTCAGAGGCACACGTTCAGGCTCGTCTCTCCTTTTTTGACCTTGATGGGTTTTCATGTGCGTAAAGGGCTTGAGCTCCATCTACGATGTCCCTTCCACCTTTTAGAACTGTATGATTTCGTCATACATGGCGGCCAGACTAGAAAGCATTTTGAAGTTCTACAGAGTACTATTTTTTTTTTTTTTCCAATTGCAGGCCAGAAAGGAAAACTTCCAAATAAGGATGCATAAGATACTCAGTGAGACAAAGGGAAACAATAACTAAAATACAAGTCTAGCCTTTGCCCTGGCATGAAAAGAATGCAGACTGGTAACTGACCTAAAGGTTTCTGTTTCATTTCATATTTAGGTGAAATGGTCAGCTTTGACCATTATTCCCAAAAAAACGTCTCTTCAGACTTTTAAAATATTTGTGTAATATTGAGACGATTGTATTATCCTTGACAACACTGAGGTCGCTTTTACCTGTAAAAAAATGCCGTGCCTAATTGTGTATGTACCAGGAGCAGTGCTTGAAAAGCTAAATTTAGCAAAATTAATCCGGGCTCACAAATGATCACGGTAGACCTTCAATAAACACCCCTACCTAATACCATGACAAACGTTGTGAGGTCGCCTCCCGGTGGCTTAGCCATCTAACGTGGAGGAATGTTTCAGCAAGGAGAGTAATTTGATTTCATCAAAAAGTAAGCACATGGGCCATTCAGACTGTAATTGTCAGGGTTATACCCAAGGATGAGAAACGTCTGACCAGTGAATGAACAGAGCTGAGTGCGAAGTGACACTGAGTATGTCGTATGTCTTTGTAAAATGGACAGTCCAGAGGACACACATTGGCCAACCTCATTGGTCTTCTGCAGCAGCGTCTCAAAATTTTTTGAGTAAGAATATTTTCATGGGGACTTTGAGTAAGAATATTTTTCAGGGGGTCTGCCTTTCACAGACATTTACTTACCTCTCCCGCTCCCCAGGCAATTGAATTGTTGACCTTTGACCTTTGATTAAAAAAAAAATGTCCAATTACTAAAATAGTAAAAACTAAATAGTCCTGGTTGCTTACTGGGAAATCCACCTTGAGACAGAGATTTGCGTGTAGAAAGTTTGTGGAGGGCACCCGTGGAAATAATATCTAGGGTTGGGGGGTGAAGGAAACAGGTTCTGGCAGAGAGAGAAGGTGAAATGTGATAGGACCATCACCGTTGTCTCAGTCCCCAGGGCCTGGAGCTAGGATGGTCCTCCAGGGTCATCCCAAATTGAGACCACGTGGTCAGACCTTTGTGCCTTCTTCCCATCAGCCATGGGAAGGCTTCAGGGGAGAATCTGTTTCCTTGCTTTTTCTAGCAGTCTTTCATTTCCTCTATGAATTCTGCCCCGACGGGGACATTGTGATAGCCTGAAAGCCAAAAAAAACCCCAAAAAACAAAAAAACAAAACAACCCAAAAAAACAAAAACATTCACTCACTAGTTTCTTCCTTATAAAGTTCACTCTCAGGGAGTTGGCTCCACGGCTGACCACAGGTTCTGCCTGCACACGGATAGGCCTGACTCACTCCCGTCCACTCCTTCCTGCCGCCCTCGCCCTCGTCAGGGCCTGTTTCCCCGTGACATCTAGGCCAGCGCCCCACGAGCACCCTGCTTTGTGCCTGTGGCTAGGGGGGAGGCCAGGTCACTGCTTGCCCTGCAGAGTGGAGGGTGAGAGGGGCCTCATGGTAGAATTAAAAAAATATACATCTGCTCCCTGGTTCCAGGCACAGAGCTCCTAAAACCCTTGGAATTTTTGAGAGGAGCATCTTTTGTTATTCATAATAAGCCCCTTTCAACCGCACTCCAGTTTATGCTAATTGTGGTGACTCTTGGAGGATGGGGCTGGTTGCCCGAGGAACCAAGCACGTGATGAGAGGGCTGGAACCTTCAGCCCCACCCCCCACCCCTGGGGAGGGAAGAGGGGTTTGGAGATTGAGTTTAACCACCAGTGGCGAGTGAACCGATCAGTCGTGCCTACCTAATGGCACCGCAGTAAAAATTCTAAACAGTGGGTTTTGGAGAGCTTCCAGGCTGCTGAGCACGCCAGGGTTATGGGAAGGTAGCACACCCGAAGAGGGCGGGCAAGCCCCATGCTCACCCCACGCCTTGCCCTCTGCATCTTGCATCTGGCCGATCCTGAGTTGTGTCCTTTGCAATAAGCTGGTGATCTAGTAAGTAAACAGCCTTCTGAGTCGTAGGAGTCGTTACAGCAAGTTGTCCGAAGTGCAGGTGACAGCCAGGGACTGGCACCTGAAGTGGGACCGGTCCCGTGGGACTGAGTCCTTAACCTGTGGGGTCTGTGCTAAGTGCAGGTAGTTAGTGTCACAGTTGAGTTGTAGGACACCAGTTGGTGTCCAGAGAGTTTGGAGAAGTGGTTGGTGTGTGTGTCGGGGGTGGGGGGTAGGGGGTGGGGGAGGAGACCTATGCATTTGGTCTCAGGAGTCAGTGTGAGCACAGAGGGAAATGGGTTGTTCTTTTAGGGCCTCTTGCCGGCCTTGACCAACCCCTGCGTTCTTCTCCCTTCGCCAGCTGTCAGTGGAGTGTCCCTTCAGAGTGAAGTGTCTGGAGTGACCCCTTCACTGGGGACACGGCCCCTCGAGCCTGGAGCAGGATTGAGCCCCCCGACAGGATTAGTCGTGGCTGAGCTCCTGCCTCTGACCCCATCTTCAGCCGGTCAACTCCTTACCTCCAGCCACTGGCCGGGGAACACCTGCTCGAAGCTGGCCTGGGTGCTTTGGATTCAGACGTTTGTAGTATGTCTCCTGCTGGGGGGGGGGCGGTGTCCCTCTTCCTTAATCTCGCCTGGTGCCTGGCTGTCCCCTTCAGGTCTCTGTACTCTTCTCTGCCTCAGCTTAGTTTTCTCCCATCGCTTTCTTCTTGCCATCTGGCTTTCCTGTTGTGCTGGAGATCTTTCCGATCTTCCTTCAAGTCTCTTAATTTTCAAAAACCTTCTATTCATGTCTTTATCCTTTTTCTTTATCCTTTTCCTAATTCATTGCCTGGATGTTCTGTGGTTCAGTATTACTGAACATCAGTATTTTGCGCGGGGAAAGCAATCTTTTCCTGATGCCAAGTCCTCCCTTCTCATCAAGGCGTTTTGCTTTCAGATCTTCCTGAGCGTGGATGGGAGACTTTCTAAAGGCGTGTTTACCACACCGGCCTTGTGGAAGGAGATTTCTCTGGGCCTCAGCAGGACAGAGGTGGGAGAGCGGGTTGGATGAAGGATAAGCTTCGGGGTGGCATCCCCACAGCCTTTGAACGTCCCCTTCTGCCTCATATCTGGGTTTGAATCCAGATGTGTGTGAATCAGTGTAGAAAACAGAACCGCACAGAACATGGCACATCAAATAGAGAATATTCCTTTAATAAATTCAGCCTGATTTCAACTGCATTCAGTCCCCTTGGCTTATGTAAATGTACAAATTCCTGCAAATCCCTCAACGTGTATAAGCTTTTCCTTCTTAATATTTAACAGCATGGGCCCTGGAGCCAGAGTTGCTGCATATTCTTATCCTGGCTTCGCTGATTTACTAGCTGTGGGATCCTGGGCTAGTGTCTTAATCCATTGCTTTGTTTTCCCTCCTCTATAAAATGGGAATAATAACACTGTGCTGAGTGCTCAGGACAGTGTAACATTCTTAAACAGTGCCTGAAAGTAATGAATTTTCGAAAAATGTTAATAAAATCTTAACAAATAAATTAACAGTAAATCTTAAGGTCTCAATAAATGTTAGCCCATGCTTTTTTTCTTCCTCCTCCTGCCTCTCATCTTATTGCTTCTTTTCGGTGGTTTTCCTTAAGGTAGATGATGTTTCATTTATCTACCAAATGTCTATAAGAGTGCTTCCTTTCCCCGACTCCAGGCCCCACCGTCCCCCTCTTCTTGGCCCGCCCCAAGGTGCTTTTGGGATAGTCAAGGATTGTATTAGTTTCCTGTTGCTGCTGTAACAAGATACCACAAACTTCCTGGCTTAAGGCAACACACATTTGTTTTCTTAGAGTTCTGGAGATTAGAAGTCTGGAATGAAGGTGTGGGCAAGGCCGTGTTCCTTCTGGAGACTTCAGGGCAAACTTATTTCTTTCCCTTTTCCAACTTCAAGGCCACTTGCACCTTCTGCCGTATTTCACGGTTCATTGCTACAACCTCTGGTTCCATCCTCACATGTCCTTTTTCTGCCTTTGACCCGCCTGCCTCCCTCTCGTAAGACCCCTGTGATTACGCTGAGCCCACCAGATAATCCAAGATAATCTCCTCAAGTCAAGAGCCTTCACTTGATCACACCTGCAAAGTCCCTTTGCCATGTAACGCATTCACAGGTTCCAGGGATTAGGGTGTGGGCATCACTGGGGGCACTATTCAGCTTACGGCAGGAAGGAGGCTATGTGAGAAACCTTACTAGAGAACACTCCCCTCACAGTGGTGCTTTACGAGGTGTGGAACTCAGGCCAGGAAGCGGTCTTTCTTCCTGGGGACACTGGGAAAGGTTTCACAGAAGAGGGACGTTTGAGCTGAGTCTTAAGGCTTGAAGAAGCCTTTGCTAGGGGTTGGGCGGGCTCTTAGGCAGAGGAAATAGCGCACGCCAAGAAATGGGGTTGTGACAGAACCCAGCAGTTTTGGGGGCTGGTTAGATCTCTGGATGTTGCCAGAACATTAAGGAGGGGTGGTAGGCAAAGAAATGTGTGGTGTGGATCCGGAGCGTGCCATGATTACGGGTCCGGAATGTATCCCGTGAAGGGAGGGGAACCAGTGGAGCTGTTTTGGTATTTGTTTTTAAATATGAATATTTTACCTGATTATGTAAGTAATACGTCTCACTTTATAGAAAATGACATTAAAGAATGTATCCAGAAAATAAAAATCATTCATAATCCTGCCACTCAGGATAATAATGACTTGACATTTCTTTGTGGTGTGGTTATGGAGCCTTTTTTTTATTAGAAATTTTTAATGTTTGTTTATTTTTGAGAGAGAGAGTGGGGGAGGGGCAGAGAGAGAGGGAGAGAGACATCTGAAGCGGGCTCTATGGAGACAGCAGAGAGCACAATGTGGGGCTCGAATTCACCAACTGTGAGATCATGACCTGAGCCTAAATCGGATGCTTAACTGGCTGAGCCACCAGGAGCCCCTGCTGAGCCTTTTTACACACACACACACACACACACACACACACACACACTTTCACATAGTTAAATCGTATTGTATATTCCAGTTCATATCTTGACTTCTTTATTTAACAGTGTATCATAAATTTTCTTCATGTCATGGGGTGCCTGGGTGGTTTAGTTCGTTAAGCATCCGACTTCGGCTCAGGTCATGATCTCACAGTTGGTGAGTTCGACCCCCACATCGGGCTCTGTGCTGACAGCTCAGAGCCCAGAGCCTGCTTCGGATTCTGTGTCTCCCTCTCTTTCTCTCAGCCCTCCCCCCACTCATGCTCTGTCTCTTTCTGTGTCAAAAATAAATAAATGTTTAAAAAAGGTAAAAAATAATTCTTCGTGTCATTAAATATTCCCCAATATTTTTAACATCTCCATAATATTCTATTATTCCATGTGGTATTGTATTCTACTCCCATCATTTTCTTTTTAATTTTAAAAGGGAAGGCCCTTTTTATTAATTTTTTTTAATTTTAAAAGGGCTCAACTACCATAATTTATTTAATGCTCCTGTTGTTGGATCCAATATTTTTCTCTATTTTAAATAATTCTAATATATAAGTCTGTGTTTAAGTTTTTACTGACTGTATCTTTAGACTCAGTTCTTTTAAGTTTTATTTGTTTATTTTGAGAGAGAGAGAGAGAGAGAGAGCGCAAGCGAGCGCATGAGTAGGGGAGGGGCAGAGAGAGCGAGGGAGAGAGAAAATCGCAAGCAGGCTCCATGCCATTAATGCAGAGCCTGATGCAGGGCTCGAACTCACAAACTATAAGATCATGACCTGAGCTGAAATCAAGAGTTGGATGCTTAACTGACTGAGCCACCCAGCAAGATGTCCCTAGACTAAATTCTTAAGTAGATATTTACTTGGCCAAAATATATAAGATCATTTGTAAACTTCTTGATATGTATCTCTGTTATAAAATACATAGAGCTGTGTAGGAAAGTGTTGGTCTCATGGCAGTCTTACCAGCATTATTATGATCCTGAAGAATTCTCCCTAATTTGTTAGGCAAAAAAAGTACTTCATTGTTTTAATTTGCAGGTCTACTGAGTTTCATATATACATTGGTCATTTGTTTCCTGGGATTTGTCTATTTCTAACTTTTTTCAGTGTTCCAGTGGGGTTTTAATGTTATTCTTATTTAATCTGTGGTATGTTAACACTGTCAATCCATTTCTGTTATATTGTTGCAGATAATTTCTGCAGAGTTTTCTTTTTTTTTTTTTTTTTGGTAGTATATTGATTATTATGTTTGTTTTGAAATATAAAAGTCTAAAACTGTAGTGGGGCATATTTATTTTTTCCATTGTGATTTCTTACATTATTTCTAGGCTTAGAAAGATTTGTCACACCCAAAGGTCAGATGTTTTTGGGTTTCATGTTATATTTTATAATATTTATATATTTAATACATTTGGAATGTTCTTTGGTCTATGACTTACAGTGTTTTTAAAACATTTGGCAATTATTCCAGTAGCATTTCCTGAGCAAGATTTCTTTTCCTCATTGATTTGAATTTTCTATTTTTTAATTTTCTGTTAGATACGTATATATTCTTGGATATATTTGCTGTTCTCTATATCCTACTTCATTGATTACATGATTTTAACTTTTGTGGCCATGTAATATTTTAGTATCTGGTAAATCAAGTTCTCTTCATTGTTTGTTTCTTTGTTTTTAGTATTTTTTCCTGTTTATTCTTTCAAGTGAGTATTTAAGTCACTTTATCTGGTTTCAGAAAAAACATCTACTTGTAAAATTTGGTGAAATTGCATTACTTTAGGGGATGAATCTGCACATTTTTCAGTATTGAGCCTTTCTTTCTAGGAGTGTGATGTCTTCATTATCTTTTATATTGCCTAGTAAATTAAAAAAAATTTTTTTTTAAGTAGGCTCCATGCCCAACATGGGGCTTGAACTCACAACCCTAATATCAGGAGTTGCATGCTCTACTGACTGAGCTAGCCAGACAGCCCCACTCTAGTAAAATTTTTAACTTTTTCTCTGTAAAGGGAGAAATGAACTAAAGGCATTGTATTTAGATCGGATGACTGGGGAAATGGTGGTATCACTAAGTGAGACACACACACACACACACACACACACACACACACACACTTCCCTCCAAGAGAGACCCCGAGAGAGCCTGAGACCAGGAGGTCAGGAGGAGAATTAGAGAGGCAGCCTAAAGAATTCACTTTTAGAAATTTTGAGTTTTAGGGGCACCCGGGTGGCTCGGTTGGTTAAGCGTCTGACCCTTGGTTTCCACTCAGGTCGTGATCTCGCGGTTTCATGGGTTCAAGCCCCACATCGGGCTCTGTGCTGACAGCAGGGAGCCTGCTCAGGATTCTCTCTCTCTCTCCCTCCCTCTCTGTGCCCCTCCCCCACTCACTCTGTCTCTGTCTCTCTCAAAATAAATAAATAAACTTAAAAAAAGAAAAGAAATTTTCAGTTTTAGCCGACAGGAACATCTGAATGGTTCTGTTAACTTCTGTGAAGCTGCTGTTTGATTTGTATTAGGGGAAAGCGGTTGCTGGTCAGTGGAGATGGTCTGTATTTTTTCTTTTGACTAAATAAATACCTAACCTCCCATCCCAGGAAACTTCTGCTCCTATAGGAGTGGATAGCAGGAAGATAGGTTGTTTACAATTCTACTCATTTGCTTTTACCTCCTTGCCCTCAGTCTATCTGGCTTTTCTGAGTTTTAACCTCTTTTCTCTCTCAGGGTGACGCTTTTCAAGATGATGGGGCGAGCGAGATTAGCCCCTCCCTGATTTTAGCGATGTTCTTTTACTCTTTCGTTTGATTACATGTTATTTGCTGGGCTTGTGGTTTCGTCTGTCTGCTCCACTTTGTCCACGGTTCCGTTAGCTCTGTCGAAATCACCTGTTCTCACCACTCATGCTGATCTCCCCTCAAGACACAGCTTAGTTGTGATCCCTTCCTTGACCACCTTCCCTGACCCTCTGGGCTGGGCCTGGTGTCCTGTGCTCCCCAGGTTCCACATTTGCTGTTTTTACTCTATTTGCTGTACTGGATTGCAGCCATCTCCTTACATAGCTGTTACATACATTTCTACATCAGTACCTCGACCGCTGGGCTCGGCACTTACAAGATGTCTAGGAAAGGTTTGTTAAATGCAAGTACTCTGAACTACATTCATGCCAGGGCATAGGGATGGAGAGATTAAACAGATGGTTGGACATCTTATAGCTAGAGATTAATATTTAGGAATGGCTCACATGGAATGGCTATGTGAAGCTTTAGAAGCGGATTACGGAAAGGGTGGCAAAAGACAAGAGCAGTCAGTAATTCCCCCCATCTTGCCCTCCTCTGGCATACCTTGGGTCAGGAGTCTGGGTATATATGGATAGTGCAGCTTAGGCCTGGTCCCGTCTCTTGGCCACTGCTTACAACAGAAAGGATTTTCAGCACAGTAAACACGACAGTGTGCAAGTGTTAACCGCTCTCTTTTCCCCTTCCTGCATTTAGTCTTTGAAGGGACCGCGGGCCCTGCACATCTGAGGAGCTAGCGGTTGGCAGGGACTGTTTCTCCTGTGTTTACTCTCAGAAGCGTGAGATCAGACAGAAGCGTTCCCCATGGCGTGGTGGAAGAGGTCCTAGTGTGCCAGTCCATGCACTTCTGGGTTCTAGAATGAAAACTCCCATTCCTCTGCATGATGATCTGCCACTGTTGGAGAAGCATTCATGTGCCTGGGTGCCGAAGATCAAACCCAGATTTGGCAAAGCGAAAGTGTGGTCCACTTTCATGGGGATTTAATAACTTGAGATAGAGAGCTCAAGCTGGACATTCTGAACAAGCAAAGCTAAATCAAAGAGACAAGAGGGGCTCCTGGATGGCTTGGTTGGTTAAGTGTCCGCCTTTGGCTCAGGTCATGATGTCATGATCTGTGGGTTCAAGCCCCATGTTGGGCTCTGTGCTGACAGCACGGAGCCTGGAGCCTGCTTCGGATTCTGTGTCTCCCTCTCTCTCTGTCCCTCCCCTGCTTGTGCTCTGTCTCTCTCAAAAATAAACATGAAAAAAATTTAAAAAAGAGACAGAAGAAAGCATTCAACAACAAAAAAGTAGTAAGTAACTCAAAGAGTTTTTTTCCTGATTTGAAACTTTTATTAGATGAAATGCAAAGGATAACGGCCCCATGGGAACTGAATTCGTTTTCTGGAAGCAGCATCTTGTCAGAAACAAAGATACCAATATCATGAGGTGAAATAGGTAACATGTTTGAGAAAGACCAGTGTAGGAAGGTGAGAAAGGAACAGATGGAGAAGACCTGACACATAAAAGGAGAGAACCTAAGCTGAAGGAAATTTTGGGCTTCAAATTAAAAAGGATTCCTAGAAGTCTGGAAAAAGGCATAATTTAATTGCCCAACTACAGCAATAAAGATAAAAATCCTACCAGGGCTCCTGGGTGGCTCAGTCAGTTGAACATCCACTTTTGGCTTGGGTCATGATCTCACAGTTTGTGGGTTCGAACCCTGCATGGGGCTTTGTGCTGACGGCACAGAGCTTGCTTGGGATTCTCTCTCCCTGCCCCTCCACTGCTTGCTTGCTCTCTCTCTCGAAATAAAGAAATAAACTTAAAACAAACAAACAAAAAGCCTACCAATTTTTAGACAGGAAGATAGGTCAGTTTTGAAGAGAATTATGATGGTGTTGGAATGCTCACTAGAAGCTCGGAGAGCGTCCGTTGGGACTGTTGACCCCAAAGAGCTTTAAGTCTTCTATACCCAGCCATGTTAGCCTGGGTCCTTACCTACAGGCTATGGAAGCTGATTTGCATTGATTTAGGAAGGAAAAAACATTTTTTAGTGGATATTGAGTTGCTGTGGAATTGGAGAATGAGCCGCGGAGATTGTTCAGCCAAGGAACAGTGCCTAAAATCTCACGCAGAATTGGCTCAGGCTGGACGCTGCTGCTGTGTGCGTGAGCACAGAAAATGCAGTTTGCATCAGACCTGCTGGCGCTGGAGCCCACAGCGAGCACCTGGGCCACTGCTTGCCAGGATCTTCATCTTGCTGCAGCCACCATAGCTGCCAACGAGCATTTCTTCTCATAGTCCTTGCTTTGCAGCACTGGTTGCTGAGCCAAAATCTGGGGCAGGCATAAATACTGTCAGGGTCAAGGGCACACCTTAGCTGCAAAGCGGAGCTGAGAAAGCAAACAGCTGACGTTTTCAGTTTATTCAGTGGGAGGTGGACCCTGCCTTCAACTGAGACTAATGAAGTGGGCAAGTCCTAAGCATAGGGAAGAAAGGTTGGAAAGCTAGGTACTCAGAAAGAGTGCCAGATTCAAATTCTCCTGCCAAGATATCACTTAATGAATCAGAGTGAAAAAGGATATTTTTAGACATGAAGGATTTATATACCCTACTTGAGCAAGCATTCAAATGACCAATTAGAGACTGGTAATTGGATCAGTAGAAACGTCAAGCTAGAGGAAGACCAAGAATATAAGAAAACAGTGGTGAGCAGTGACTCGTGTAGCATGAAGCATTGTGTATATAAATCAAGGATGCGAACTTAGCTGAAATTTTGTAATGTAACTGTAAAGTGGAACTTTTGAAGAGAAGGATCATAATACTTCAAGGAAAATCTAGGAAATAGCCCAGAACTAAAAATTCGAGACTGTCAGCAAAATCCACGATTGCAGGTGGGGGCATTCAAGGCATTCGTATGGAAAATTACTCTAAAATTAATCTCATCTTTGTTGGTAAGGAATTGGGGGACATAGTTATTTAATTTTGATGAAGGTTTAGTTAAGACTGTTACGAATGGCCCGTAACCACAAACGGAATAGAAATGCAGAGTATTTCCAAAATGATAGGGATTGAGGTTGATAATGAAGGGTAAGCAGGTCAGAAAGGAATAAAGAGAAGCAATATCAAATGACCAAAGGTGAGGGGAAGGAAAAAAGGTGAAATAAGAGTTAATAAACAGTAAACAAAATGAAGTCAAAACAATAAAGCTAGATAAAAGCCCCAAAATAAATATTCTTAAGCTAAATTCACCTATTAAAAAACAAACATAAGCATTTTAGTGTCAGACAAATCAGAAGGTAAGAACAGAAGCATTGAACAGGACAAAGAGGGATATTTTATACTGACAAAAGCCAAAAACATGCAACTGTCTTTAATCTTTAAGCAACAAAACACATAGAACAAAAATTGGGAATAAAAGGAGAATTTAATTTTTAAACACATACTGATACTAGGAGATGTTAATTATGTGTCTTTTCTAATTTGACAGGCCAGGGAAACTAGACTGCCAACTTGGATGCCCACAGGGACCACGTGGGCAACATTAATATGTGAATTATTGGGTGTAAGACAGCAGAGAAGATGGGAATTGTACAGTGAAGGAGAGATTGCATGCCTTGCCTAAAGGCATTGACATTCATACATTTTAAAGCCCTTTGCCGGCCAAATAAAACATATCTGTAGCTTGCAGGCTGCCAGTTTCCAACCTCCGAAACAAACAAACAAAGCAAAAATATAGAGGTTATAAATAAAAGATACAACAAATTTATAGAACAGGAAATACATATTCTCTAGATCTAGGAATTGTTTATAGGAGTTGATCACGTACTTTGTCACCGGAAATGAAAAGCAAAATATAAAAATTCTGATTCTATATGCAGTCTTCTGTCCTCTTAATCCAGTGAAATGAATGATGGTCAAAAAGACAATTATTTAAAAAAACTACTTAAGAATTCAGGGACACCATTTTTAAATAATCTCTGCACCAAGAGAAAGTCAAAACAAATTATAAATAATCTAGAAACACACAAAGAGAGGAGAGTTTTGTAGCAAAGTGGATGGAATGGAACTGAAGCTGAACTCAGAGGAAAATGTACAATCACAGATGCTTTTATTACCATAGAGAAAAAAGACTGAAAATGTAGGAGTGGAATATTCAACCTATGAAACCAGGAAGAAAGCAAAAGAAAGAGAAATAAATTAATGAGGAAAGCTGGAAGGAATGAAATAGAAGACATAAAACCATAAAGAAGATAAATCAAACCAAATACTAGTACTTTGAAAAGGCAAATAATGGAAATTATTTCTGGTTAAAGAAAAGGAGGAAAAACATTAAAAATGGGTAAGGATCTATTGTTAAAGACATGAAAAGTGAAAAATTCGGTGTATACTAATACATTAAAAAAACTGGAGGAAATGGATGAATTTCCCCCTAAATATAAATGTATACAGTAATTCCTGGAAATAATATAAAACTTTAAGTATTATCATTATTAGTTATCATTTTGTTATTAGTGCAATAAGGCAAAACATCTTTTGGCTTAAATATTGGAAAGAAAAATTAGACCCAAGAGTAAGGGAATTGGTAAGTGACTGTATATGAGATAAATATAGAAAGAATATAAGCTTTTTTTTCTATACTAGCAATAACTTCTTCACAGTGGAAATTGAAAAAAAAAATCCAGTTCAAAGGTGCCATAAAATATTTAGGAATAATTTTACCTAGAATATTCTAGGACATAAGGTAGAAGATGTTAAATCTCACTGTGGTTCATAGAACAAGACTTGAAATAATGGAGAAGCTACTGTTTTCCAGAATGGGCAGATTTAATGTCATAAAATTATTAATCCGTCTCAAATTAGTATGCTCGGAAATGAGACTAATTTCTCCCCAGAATTCTTTCTTTGAGGAAAAAAAGGAAACTCCTTAATTCAAGCCTCAAAAAGTGTCATTTTTAACCAAGGCGGCATGTTCTTAATTACTTTATTCTGAATAACAAAGTAAGACTCAGGGAAGACAGACTAAAATAACCTCAGTTTTAATTTTAGAGTTTTATGGGGGCCACCTGACAGAGTTGGTTTAGAAAAAGGGAGACATTTTTTTTTTCAATTTTTTTTTAATTGTTTATTTATTTTTGAGAGAGAGACAGAGTGTGAGCAGGGGAGGGGTCAGAGAGAGAGAGGGAGACACAAAATCCAAATCAGGCTCCAGGCTCTGAGTTGTCAGCACAGAGCCCGACACGGGGCTCGAACTCAAAAACCATGAGATCATGACCTGAGCCGAGGTCGGACGCCTAACGACTGAGCTACCCAGACGCCCCAAAAGGGAGACAAATTTAAAACAAATTTGGTGTTTATTCTACGAAGTATAACCTCATAGTTACAAGCATTCCGTGTTGCTAAATTGAGGCTTTGAAAGATTATGACAGCAAGTGATTGTGTTGTAGGGATCACAAATATATACCGGCAGGAAGCATTTTTTTTTTAGAAGAAACTGACATCATGCCATGTACATATGCTTTTGAGACTTGGTATGAAAATTTCAGTGGCAGCACGATGCAGTCCGTGGATTCAAAAAGCGCCCAAACTCAAAACAGCTTAGATGGTTCTCTGGTCGCCTGGAACAGATGGCTGAAAAGTAGCTGTGGTGTCGATGAAGGCGGTGAGGGAGAACGTGCATGTGATGAATCTGGATACAAATTTTCTTGAAATACAAGTATGGGATCAATAATTCTTTTTTTTTTTTTTTCGAATTAAAAAAATTTTTTTTACGTTTATTTATCTATTTTGAGAGACAGAGAAAGAGAGAGAGGGAGAGGCAGAATCCCAAGCAGGCTATGCACTGTCAGCACAGAGCTTGACGTGGGGCTCGATCTCACAAACCCTGACATCACGACCTGAGCTGAAACCGAGTCATACGCTTAACCCACTGAGCCCCCCCCCCCCCCCCGCCAGGTGCCCCTGGGATCAATATTTCTAAATGAATATATTTTATGTAATACGATTTTAAATATGAACATATAGATATAATTTTAATATATTAATATGCATTCTGTAATACGATAAGACATTATTACTAACATGTAATATACAATTTATTGAAGTACATATTTTGTATATAATATGTAATACATATTACATACTAAATATAAGTGAGTAATATATAAAGTAGGGATTTGACTGTAGTAATAAAAGCTTACTCAAGTTGGTCAAGAAGTTTTTATTTTGTTTTTGTTTTTTACTCTTTTGGGAAACGATTATTCCCTTATATTCAGGGTCCACTCTCTGTTAGTGTTAAATTTGGCTGCAAGTGACAAAATCCCGCAGATAGTAGTGGCTTAAAGAAGACCTGAATTCATCTCTCATGTAAGTCTGGGTACATGGGGCGTGGGGCACCTGGGTGGCTCAGTTGGTTAAGTGTGCAACTTCAGCTCAGGATCTCGCAGTTCGTGAGTTCGAGGCCCGCATCGGGCTCTGCTGACAGCTCAGAGCCTGGAGCCTGCTTTAGATTCTGTGTCTTCCTGTCTCTGTGCTCCTCCCCCACTCGTGCTGTCTCTCTCTCTCTCTCTCTCAAAAATAAATATTAAAAAAAATTTTTTTTTAAAGTCTCGGTACATGGTCCAGGCCAGTATGGGGCTCAAAGGTGCTGGGCCTGGTTCTTGCTGACCTCTGGTTCCACTAGGTGAGATCCTGACCTCACGTCCCAAACATGACCTTTGCATTTCAAGCAGCGATAATAGTATGATAAGAATGGAGGAAAGGGGTGAGCACTGCCTGGTAAGGGGAGCTTCCAGAAGATACTGTATCCAGTTGGCCAGAACTTAGCTACCCAGCCACACCCCGCTGCAAAAGAGGCTGGGGAATGCCCTTATTCTGGAACCATGTGCCCCCCAAAGAAGTCATGTTGTTGAGAAAGGAAAAGAGAAGAAATACTGAGGCATATCCAGCCTCTGCTTAGACATATGTAACAATCTGGGGAAAATGCTCAAAATATCCTGAATCTGTGAGGTATACCTATAAACAGATAAGGGTAGATAAATATCTAAGGAGGCAGTGGTACAGGTCAGTTGGCAATAGCGTGATAAGTAACTCAGTGCAAAACAAAACCAAAAAAAAAAAAAAAAAAAAAAAAGGAAAGAAAAAAGAGGAAACAAAGATATTGAACATCACTTGTAATCAGAGAAATGGAAGTCGGAGGAAATCATTTTTCACCCCTCAAAAAGAATAATCAGCACTGATCAGGGTCTAAAGAAGAAATTATTCCTGTGCATTGTTGGTGGCAGCGTGAATGGTTGTAATCTTTTTGGAAAGGAATCTAGTAACAGCTATCGAGATTGAAAAGTTGTATGTTCCTTTTGACAAAGCAGTCCCATCTTGGGGGATTCTGCCCCCTAGAAGTAAAAACACCACCACTTAAGTATGTAGTGAATGCAGAAAAAGGTTGGTAATTGCAGTACATTTTTAAAAAAAATTTTTTAATGTTTTTACTTATTTTTGAGAGACAGAGACAGAGCAGAGTGCAAGTGGGGGAGAGTCAGAGAGAGGGAGATGCAGAATGTGAAGCAGGCTCCAGGCCCCGAGCTGTCAGCACAGAGCCCGACGCGGGGCTCAAACTCACGAACTGCATGATCGTGACCTGAGCCAAAGTCGGACACTTAACCGACTGAGCCACCCAGGCACCCCCCGTCCCCCTTTTTTTTGTAATGGCTCAAATCTGAATGTTCCCCAGCAGGAACTGATTGAATAAATTGTAGTTCATCACTCCTATGAAGTACTATATTATTAAAGAGAACAAGTTAGCTCTATTTTCACTGTCCTGGAAGGCTGTAAATGCCTTCTAGTGATAAAAGTAGAATTCACAAAGAAATGCTAACAGCTTTATGTCATATATGCATATGTTATGATCCCAAACAAAAAACTAACAGGCCTGTCTGTGTCAGTGTGGAAGAACACATTCTTTCCATATCTCATATTTCATTTTGCTATCTCAGGAAAATAGGGGATTTTGATTATTTCAGTTTGAGACAGAGCATTATTTCTGTATGCCAGAGGGGAGAGTTTGGTGACTAAGAGTGAGAACTTTGGAGCCCACGTTTCTGGGTTCAAATCTCCACTTAAGCTGTTGTAACCTTGGGCAAGTTATCTGAACGCACCTATGCCTCCATTTCCTGCGAGGTAAAACACATATAAAAGCAGTAGCTGCAACAAAGGGTTTAAGTGAGCTAATACAATATATGTAAAGTATTTGGTGCAGAATAAGTTGTGCATAGGAGAGAAGGCTGTTTCTGTTTTCTTTAAATTAAAAATATTAATAAAGTAAGTGAAGAGTAAGGGAAGGTTCATTTTATTCCTTTTGTGGTGAAACACTAAACATATTTTCATTGCTCTTAGAGGTTGATTTTGAAGAAATGGTGAAGCCACAACATATATATTTTTTTTAAGTTTGTTTAAGAGAGAGAGCCAGAAAGGGGCAGAGAGAGAGAGAGAGAGAGAGGGAGGCAGAGAATCTCAAGCAGGTTCCGTGCTGTCAGCGCAGAGCCCATTGTGGGGCTCGATCTCATGGACGTGAGATCCTGACCTGAGCCAGAATCAAGAGTCAGACACTTAACCAACTGAGCCACCCAGGTGCCCGCCCAACAGATTTCTTAAGCATGCCTTTACTCCTTCTTACTGTAGGGAAGAAATGGGACCGGCTTGCCCCAAAAAGTGCAAAACATCGAGAGTCTTGTGTTTACCAGGGAGTGGATCTTACCACTGTCTTCAGTGTGAATTTGGAACTGGCAACCTGTCAGTGGAATGAACGTTGGCTTCCATGTCTAGACATTTCAACAATGAGAACATCAGTTTGGGAAATAGAGGCACACGGTTAATGGCTTCATGAGATAAAACTGTGTGGTCAGCCTAGGGAGGTGTGACGCATTGTATTCCCCCGAGATGGCTCCGCCTCTGCCTCCCACCTCGTGTGCACTCCCCCAGTGCAACTTTGCCACTTGCTGGGTCAAGGAACGCGAACCTTGAACTTGGGCAGGCCCAGGACTGCTTCCGAGCGGAGTATGACAGAAGTGACCCGTGTGACTGCCAAGGCTGGCCTGGAAGAGGCCATGTGGTGACCCTTGTATGCAGAAACACATCCGGAGCCCTGAGCCATTCTGTAACAAGCCCAGCCACCCTGAGACCCACCGCCCGCCCCCTCCTGGAGAGGCCCCCCAACAGTGCTCCGACCGACAGCCCAGCTCAGCTGCCACGTGACCGCATTGGTTGCCCTGCCTGCCACGTGAGCGAGCCCCGTGGCATGTCCGGCCCAGCGAGTCTTCCGGTTACTGCAGCCACCTGAGAGCATCGAAGTCACAAGTGCCTGGCCAGGCCTTTCCCAAGTTCTTCACCTGCAAAAGAAAATTAGGGGAGTCTGGGTGGCTCAGTCGGCCGAGCATCCGACTTCGGCTCAGGTCGCGGTCTCAAGATTCGGGAGTTCGGGCCCCGCATTGGGCTCACTGCTGTTAGCACAGAGCCTGCTTTGGATCCTCCGTCCCCCTCTCTCTGCCCCTCCCCAGCTCATTCTTTCTCTCTCAAAAATAAATAAACATTAAAAAAATAATAATAAAATGGTTTTTTCTACCTATGAAATTAAGGGGAAACTTTGTCCTGAAGCAGTGGTAACTTGCTAAACAGTATGCATAATTTTCATTAAAATTTTTTTTTGTTTATTACTTATTTTTGAGAGAGAGACAGCACGTGAGCAGGGGAGGGGCAGAGAGAGAGGGAGACACAGAATCTGAAGCAGGCTCCAGGCTCTGAGCTGTCAGCACAGAGCCCAACGCAGGGCTCGAACTCGTGAACCATGAGTTCATGACCTGAGCCAAAGTCGGAGGCTTAACCGACTGAGCCATCCAGGTGCCCCCATAATTTTCATTTTTAATTGTTGCCTAATGTCCCCTGCTGGGGTCTGAAGCCTTTTTTTATTTGTTTTAAAAACTGGTGCACTATGCCATTTTGTGTGTGTTGCATTACTTTGATGTTTGTTCTGGCGTCTGCTTCCCTCTTCTGTCAGGATTTCTTTCTCCTTGGATAATTTGCCCCTTCCCCCCCCCCCCCCCCCCCCCCCCCCCCGCCCTTCAATGAATCAGCATATCACCTTGACCTTCATGAGTCGAGGCCAGTAGCAACCCAGGCTGAATGAGATGCGAGGAGACATTTGTTAGGGCCTCCAGAAGAGTCTTAGCACCATTCCCTGGATTTGATGGTGTCCAGACTGAGGCCTGGAGCTGCCCAGGCATCACACTGCCATGAGGCAAGGCAGATCGCTGATGAAGGTAGCCTGCCCAGGTGCACGTGCGAGGGAGAGTGACGGTCCCTGAAAGCATATTTCAGTCGTGCTGGACCTCAAGTCCAGCAAGACTCAGACTTGCCCCTAGAGTTCCAGTTATAGAAGCCAAAAACTCATTTTATTGTTTCGGGCTTGAATTGGGTGTCCTCTTGTGACTAGACGCTTCCTAACTCATAGCGACCACAACTGCAGCATTTTTGAGATTCTGGGTAACATTTCCGAGGGATGTTGCTAAATCAGAGGCTCTCCAGGCAGTCCCCCTGATGAATGACCCCGGGTCCCGTGAGGCCTGGTGGGAAGGGTGAGGAATGCTTTTGCTTCAAGAATGGGAAACCAAGGAGCGAAACAAAGCTGCCCTCACATATTCAGATGTCACGTGGAAGAAGCAATAATTCTGTTCTTTGTGGTTCCAGATTGTTTCAGAACTGGAACCAACATGTGCCATGTTAACGAAGATCAAATTGAGCCCCGTATAAAGAAGGATTGTCATGGGGCGCCTGGGTGGCGCAGTCGGGTAGGCGTCCGACTTCATCCAGGTCACGATCTCACGGTCCGTGAGTTCGAGCCCCGCGTCAGGCTCTGGGCTGATGGCTCGGAGCCTGGAGCCTGTTTCCGATTCTGTGTCTCCCTCTCTCTCTGCCCCTCCCCCGTTCATGCTCTGTCTCTCTCTGTCCCAAAAATAAATAAACGTTGGGAAAAAAAAAAAAAAAAAAAAAAGAAGGATTGTCCAACTGTTGGAGCCTCCAGCAGTGGAAGGGGCTGTCCGGTGCTGGCTTCTCTTTCACTGCAAATCCTTGGTCTCTGGCACGTGACAGTTTGGTAAATAGCATCAGAGGTTGGATGCTGTTGATACTACTTTGTATGAAAGATCAGGCTACGTGGTTTCTCTGTTTCTTCCAGTTTGGAAATGATACGATTCTGCGCTTCCTTAGGTATCGGAAGACGTACTTACTGTGAGACCCTTGGGCGAACTGTGAAGCGTCTCAGACAGTCCGTTTCCTTATCCATAAAATAAAGATAACAGCACTTTGCCAAATGATTTTTGTGAGCCGCAAATTAATGTGTATGAAAACGCTTTGAAAGACCAAAGTGGTGCAGATGTGAACTGGTATTAGCATCGCCTACATTGCGAACTCTCAGTTTAAAGAATGTGGGAAGGGCCACCTGGATGGCTCGGTTAAGCATCTGACTCTTGATTTCAACTCAGGTCAGGTGCTCATGGTTCATGAGTTTGAGCCCCGTGTCAGGCTCTGCGCTCTATGCTTAGAGCCTACTTGTGATTCACTCTCTTTCCCTCTCTCTCCCCCCCCTCCCCGCTCTCCCTCTCTCTCTTTCAAAATGAATAAACATTAAAAAAAAAATAAAGAATGTGGTCAATTCCTTAAAGTTCTATGTTTTGACCAATGCGTGGTTTAAGAAAACAGAACAAAGTGATGTTGATCCAGATAAACCTATTTCAGCACGCCCCCTCTGCCTAATTCTCTAATTTCTGTAATTGCACATGCAGGTGAATTTGGTTCCTTTTAGTGGTGGAATTTGGAAGTTTCTCACTGGTTGCTAGGAGATGGAGCTATCACTGGGCAAAGTGTATATATAATGTTAGGGAGTCAGAGCTAAATCGCGATCTAGCATGGGTCCTTCTCAGGTGTATCACGACTCACATATTGGGTGCCTGGGTGGCTCAGGCAGGTAAGTGCCCGACTTCAGCTCAGGTCGTGATCTCACGGTTCATGACTTCGAGCCCCACGTTGGGCTCCATGCTGACAGCTCAGAACCTGGAGCCTGTTTCCGATTCTGTGTTTCCCTCTCTCTCTGACCCTCCCCCTCTAGTGCGCTCTCTCTCTCTCTCCCTCTCCCTGTCTCTCTCAAAAATAAACAAAACATTTAAACAATTAAAAAAAAAAAAGACTCACAAATCGGGAAGTGGGTATTTTCTCATCTCTACTGAAGGGAAGGCTACTCACGGAGAGGCAGATGTTGTAATTCACTAAAGCCCCACCGCCGTCAGCCCCTTCTCCTTTCCAGTTTGCTGACCAGAGACCCTGGGGGCGCACCTCCATGCAGAGGAGTTAGGTAATGAGGATTTCATTTGGCCCACACAGTGGGCTAGGAAGCCAACCCAGCACGCAGAGTGAAACCTGGGGCCAACTGGTCCTCTGGCCACTTCAGTTTCAATGGAAATGAGACGTCCCGCCTGCTTTGGGCTTTTCAACTTGGCGTGTTGGGAGCTGCCCTTCCAGAGCCGTTTTGCATTTTGGCTTCTCCCGGAGGGGACTGCCAGCCGTGTGGCCCCCCTGCAAGAAGCCACTCAGACCATGCTATTATCTCTTCTCGTAACACTGCCGCTTTGTCTCCCCACTTTGTCTTGCCTTTGAAGACCCAGCACAGAGTGGTCGCTGTGCCCTCCCTAGGCCAGACCCCCTTCGGTGTCTTTTGTTCAGAGGCCCTCTCTGTCGAGAGCATCGTTCATGGTGGCCATGGAACAGTGTGACTATTTGGGAAAGAGAAGGATGCAATTTTTTAAAAATTTTTTAATGTTGATTTTTGACAGAGAGAGAGGGAGGGTCAGAGACAGAAGGAGACACAGAATCTGAAGCAGGCTCCAGGCTCTGAGCTGTCAGCACGGAGCCCAACACGGGGCTCAAACTCACAAACTGTGAAATCATGACCTGAGCTGAAGTCCGACGCTTAACAGACTGAGCCACCCAGGCGCCCCGAGAAGGATGCAGATTTACAAGTGTTTTCAACTCTAACCCGAGATGCTGAGCCAGTGGAGTGTGAGCAAGATTAATTTGGCACCCTGCAAAAAAAGAAAAAAAAAAAAAATGACAAGACAGAAAACTTTTATCCTGCTACAAAAAAAAACATCTCTAAACGTGGACCCAACTGTTTGCTTTTAGCCAAGAAAGCAAACTGCACCAGTGATTTGGTTCATTGGTACGGGTAGGATTCTTTTGAGTGGCTTCCTCTGTTTGGTCCGCCAAGGAGTTTCCATTGACTTTCATATGAGGTGAATGCATCTCTAGAAAACACTCCACGGAAACTTCCCACAAGGCAGTGGAACTAGGGAAGAATTACCTTCCGCCACAGGCAAGGTGGGGCCTGAGATTTGATAACAGACTTCAGTTCCTTGTGGCCCTGCTTCTGCTTTGCTGAGTCGCCTCAAACTTTTTTATCTCACTTGTTCTGAGTCCAAAGGGACAGCACCGCCTGTAAAACCAACAGCCGCCTGATCACCTCCTTCCGAGCTGCATCCACCAGCACTCACGTGTCTTTTTCTCCCTTCTCGTTATTGACGTGGTATAGACACAGGTTAAGAAACGAAATAGGGCCCTTATGAAAAGCAAAACTGCTGTTGCTCTACCCCGTCCCCTTTCTTATCCCACTTCTCGAAGTTAACCACTTACATACACTTGCTTAATTAAACTGCTAAGGTGCCTTTTTTTTTTTTTTTTAAAGTAGACTTTCACAGCAGTTTTGGGCACAGCAAAATTGAGAGGGCACAGTGTGCCCACCCCTGTAACCCCTGTCCTGCCCCACCCCCCCACAAGTGTGCAGGGCTCCTCTCACCATCAATATCCCTCACTACAGTGGTCCATTTGTTACAACTGATGGACCTGTACTGACACATGACAGCCACTCAGTCCATGGTTCACATTAGGGTTCACGTTCTTTGGGTTCGGACAAATGTATCCACCCATTATAGTATCATACGGAACAGTTTCACTGCCCTAAACATCCTCTGTACTCTGCCTGTTTGTTCTTCCCTCTGCCCAACCCCTGATCTTTCTACTCTCTCCATAATTTATCTCTTCTGGAATGTTCTGTAGTTGAAATTCTACAGTGTGTAGCCTTCTCATAATGGCTTCTTTCACCCAGTCATCTGCATTTAGGGTCCTTCCCTGTCTTTTCATGGCTTTATAGCTCATTTCTTTGTAGCACTGAATGATACTCCACTGCCTGGATGTATCATGGCTTATCCATTCACTTTCTGAAGGACGCCTTGGTTGCTTCCATGTTTTGGCAGTTGTGAATAAAGCTGCTCTGAACATCTTTGTGCGGGTTTGTGTGTAGGCATCGCTTTTCAACTCATTTGGGTAAATACCAAGGGGTGCGATAGCTGAATGACGGCAAGAGTGTGTTTCGTTTTGTAAGGAATTGCCAAACTGTCTTCACTGCCTAACTGCGCCATTTTGCATTTCTGCCAGCAAAGAATAAGAGTTCCTGTTGCTCCGCACCCTTGTCAGCACGCGGTGGTGTTAAGGTTTTGGATTTTATTTTATTTATTTATTTATTTTTTTAAATTTTTTTAATGTTTATTTATTTTTGAGACAGAGAGAGACAGAGCATGAACGGGGGGAGGGTCAGAGAGAGAGGGAGACACAGAATCGGAAGCAGGCTCCAGGCTCCGAGCTGTCAGCACAGAGCCCGACGCGGGGCTCGAACTCACGGATAGTGAAATCATGACCTGAGCCGAAGTCAGACGTTCAACCGACTGAGCCACCCAGGCGCCCCAGGTTTTGGATTTTAGCCATTTTCGTAGGTGTGTAGTGGTATTTCATAGTTGTTTTTTTTTTTTTTTTTTGTAATGTATTTATTTATTTTTGAGAGAGACAGAGTGAGTGGGGGAGGGGCAGAGAGCAGGGGAGACACAGAATCCAAAGCAGGCTCCAGGCTCCGAGCCGTCAACACAGAGCCCGACGCGGGGCTCAAATCCATGGACTGTGAGATCACGACCTGAGCCGAAGTCGGACGCTCAACTGACTGAGCCCCCAGGCGCCCCTCTCGTAGTTGTTTTAATTTGTTGTTCCCTAATGTATTTCAACTTTATTTGCTAGCTGGGATAATATTCAAATGTTCTATATACACCAAGTCTTGCATACTTGGTGTATAGGTCAGTTTAAATAGTATCAGTGTAATTGTCACTATATATGTATATATTCCCCACAGAGTAAAGTCGTGTGGTACGATTTTGTGACCTTTCTTATGCAACTTCCTGTTTTTGTGAAGTTTCTGGTTTTTTCACTGTTTTCTGAGTTATTATTTTAATTCTGATTAGTTAATATGCAGTGCTGTGTTAGTTTCAGGTGTACAATATAGTGATTCAACACTTGCATATATCACCCAGTGCTCATCATGACAAGTGCCTTCCTTAATCCCCATCATCTGTTTAACCCATCCCTCTCCCTGCAACCTTCCCTCTGGTAAGGATCAGCTTGTTCTCCATAGTTAAGAGTCTGTTTATTTCTTGTGATAAGAACTTTTTAAAAAATTTAAATCCAAGTTAGTTAACATACAGTGTAATAATGGTTTCAGGAGTAGGATTTAGTGATTCATCACTTATATATATATATAACGCTCAGTGCTCATCCCAACAAGTGTTCTCCTTAATGCCCATCGCCCATTTAGCCACCCCCCCACCCAACACCCTGCCAGCAACCTTCTGTTTGTTCTCTGTGTTTAAGAGTCTCTTATGGTTTGCCTCCCTCTCTGTTTTTATCTTATTTATCCTTCCCTCCCCCAATTTTCATCTGTTTTGTTTCTTAAATTCCACATATGAGTGAAATCGTATGATATTTATCTTTCTCTGACTTATTTCATTTAGCATAATACGCTGTAGTTCCACCCACGTTGTTGCAAATGGCAAGATTTCATTCTTTTTGAAATCCATTCATCAGTCCATGGACATTTGGGCTCTTTCCATAATCTGGCTATTGTCAATAGTGCTGCTATAAACATTGGGGTGCATGTGCCCCTTTGAATCAGTATTTTTGTATCCATTGGATAAATACCTAGTAGTGTAATTGCCGGGTCTTAGGGTCATTCTATTTTTAATTTTTTTGAGAACCTTTCACTATTTTTATTATATCCTCATTTTTTTTTTTTTCATATTCTTCATCCAACCAGATGTTCTTTCAAAGAAACTTCCCTCGGGAGGCATCTTGTCCTCTTGGCCCAGTTTGGATGTGTTCTCCAGATTTGCTCCATGGGTATCCTCTCGAGACTCCCCGTGACTGGTTTCCTCTAATAGAACTATTGGTCTCCCATGATCACTCACCCTCTTTCTCTTTGGTTTACTCCCTCATTCTCCTGGAGCACATTCTCAAGTAACTTACTTAGAAAGGGTGTTAGCAGTTTAATTTTTTTTCTGAGTCTCCATATGTTTGACAGTATGTTTTATTGTCTGCCTCTGTGACTAGTTTATAGTTAGGTCAGATATAGAATTCTAGGTTGAAAATCATTTTCAGAACTTTGAAGGTATTTGCTTCATTGCCTTTGAGAATTCAGTACTGCTATAATGAATGATGGCCAGTCTCATGCTCACACCCCTTCCCTGAACCTGTAGGCATTCTTGGTGTCCTGAAACTTTATAAAGGGGTATCTTCATGTGGGTCTTTTTTCATTCATTCTGCCTGACACAAGTTCTGGGACTCACGTTCTTCAGCGTTGGAGGATTCTCTCGTGTCAGTTTTTTGGTCATTTCCTTCACTGTGCTTCCACTGGTCTGTATTTCCAGATCTTCTGTTAATTGACTGTTTGATCTTCTGGATTGGCCCTGAGTGTTTACCTTTTCTGTTTAAATCTTGTTACATATCAGGAGAGGTCTTTGATTTTGCATTCCATCCCTTCTATCGAAGCTTATAATTTGACAAATGTATTTAAAATTTTTGAGATTTTTTTCTTGTGCTATCCTTTTCTTTCTTCCAAGCATCCTGGCATTGTTTTAATGAGTGCATATCACCTTGAATCTCAAGCTCTGTCCATGAGGCCTTCCTTGAGCATCCTCTAGAAATGTGCGTTCTTCCCCATCAGCCCCCTCCTTGTCAGGGCTCCCTGCACTCCAGGCCTTTTGCCCATTCCGCTCACTTTTTCTTAGCCTACCTTTATGCCTTTAATCTAGTTTGAGGTACTTTTGTTGTAATTCGATTATACTTACCAAGTAAGTAGTTTGATATTCAGATCTGTTGCTCAGATGAGAGGTCCATATAAAGAGAGTTAATTGGGGTCATCTGTATATAAGTGGTATTTTAGGATCTTGAGATGGAATAGAATCACCAGGAAAATAATTTGTGATAAGAGAGGAGGAAAGGCCCAGGACCCAGGTCTGAAGATTCTGACAAGTAGAAGCAGAGAGACAAGGAGGGGCCAGCAAAGGAGAGAGACCGAAGACAGTTGCTGAACTAAGAGAAAAACCAGGAGAGTTGTTCATTGGAGGCATGCTTGTTCCCGGGCACCTGGGGGGGCTCAATCGGTTAAGTGTCTGACTTCGGCTCAGGTCATGATCTCGTGGTTCGTGGGTTCGAGCCCCACGTCAGGCTCTGCACTGACATTGCGGAGCCTGCTTGGGATTCTCTCTCTCTCTCTCTCTCTCTCTCTCTCTCTCTCTTTCTCTCGCTCTCTCTCTCTCTCTCTCTCTCAAAATAAAGAAATAAATAATGTAATCAGTTAAAAAAAAAAAAAAAGGAATTGTTCCAGTTCTGCTGAGAGGATTGAAGGTCTCTGTTGTGTTGGCCCATGTGGAGGTTGTAGATGGCCTTAGTGGACAAGGTTTGGGTTGAGTAATGGCAGAGGAGAGAGAAGAAGAAGTGAAGACAACCAAGGTACAGGACTCTGGGGAGGATTCTGTTGTGAGGGGGAAGAAGGAAATCAGGTATAGCAGGAGGAAGATGTGGGCTACAGACTTTTTTTTAAGATTTTAAGTAATCTCTACACCCAACATGGGGCTCGAACTCACAAACCCGAGATCCAGAGTTGCATGCTCTACCGACTGAGCCAACCAGGTACCCCGAGATTTTTTTTTTTAATTGAAGAGAGTTAAGCATGTTTAAATGCCCATCAGAAGGATGGAAAGGAAAGGCTGTTTCAACAAATCACAGTGACAGTGGAGATGTGGAATGGGTTAAATAGGTTTGTTGCGATGGGGGGTGGGAACAAAAACCCAAAAGTGAAAAGGTTGGATATGTTGATTAGGATGAGATTGTGCTTGACCGGGAAAGCCCAGGGAAAAAGTTTGACATCATCATGATGAAGCAGGCGGGAATGCCTACCGATTCTGGAACAGAACAGTGAGCAGGATATTTAAGGGATATTGGTCCATTATGTCTCCGGGCTGGGAGAGGCTGGAATCGGAAAGACCTTTGGGAACATTTCAGAAATTTAGATGGAACATTCTTAAGGACCTAGACTGGATCCCTACCAAAAGGAAAACAAAGAAAAAATATAGAAACATTCCCAAAAATAGCTGGTTTTAGTGACTGGTTGGTTACCAAAAGAAAAGGGAGAGGACATTTTAAATGTTTTTCAGGTTCCTCGACTGGAGGATAAGGAGATATGGATAAGGAGAGCGAAGGGAAGGAGGAATAAATATCACCCAAAGGTTGAGAAAGATGGAGATTGGGGGGGGGGGGGAGATTAGATTTGACAATAAATGCATTATTGGAGCTTTTGAGAAAAAAAGTTATGAATGGTTAGAGTAAAAAATATCCTAGTAGTTTAGATTCTTTGAGACCGAAGGGGTAAGTTCTCTTGTGTTTCAGAGGCAAGGCAGCAATTATGTGGTAGGTGATAATGGTGAACTTTCATTTCTGTCTCCCGCCTGTCTCTCCCACAGGGCAGGTCTGTGAATTCTTATTGAAGAAATGAAAGTTTAGTAATTTATTTCAGAATGTCACCATTTCCTTCATCAATGCATGGTAGAGAGAAGACCTACCTACCAAAGAACAATCCAAGTAGCATTCTTAGGGTAAGACAAGGAAATTAAGAAGGGACTGAAGTAAATTTAAAAAAATAAAAAATAAAATTAAAAAAAGAAGGGACTGAAAATATTTTATTTTCAGCTCATGAGAATCACTGCTTAAGACAGGCATCTGATCTGATTTAAATGGTTGTGCTATTGTTGTTTTAAACATGCTTTTTATTCTCTGCAAAGATTTATGTTTCCTGCCCCCTTAACTCTCTGTATGTTGTTATGATAGGATTTTCCCTTCTGCTTTTTAAATTTACTACATAAATGTAACCATACAAAAGAAACAGGAAATTTTCTCACAGCCCAAGCAGCTTAATATTCACCTGTTCTCAATGTTCTGGGTACTCGTCTAGTGTGTGTATCTATGAATACAGAGTTTGATGCACCTGTGATCTGTCACATTATAATTTTTCATTTGGCACTTTAAAAATATAACACATCAGGGAGCACCTGGGTGGCACAGTCGTTTAAGCATCTAACTCTTGATCTCGGCTTGGGTCAGGATCTCACGGTTCGTGAGTTTGAGCCCCACATCGGGTTCCGTGCTGATGGTGTGGATCCTGCTTGGGATTCTGTCTCTCCTCTCTGCCCCTTCCCCGCTTGTGTGTGCATGTTCTCTCTCTCTCAAATATATAAAATTAAAAAAAAAAATTTTTTAGTATAACATATCATTTTTTTAAGTTTATTTTGAGAGAGAGAGAGAGAGAGAGAGAGAGCGCATGTGAGCAAGGGAGGGGCAGAGAGAGAGGGAGAGAGAGAATCCCAAGCAAGTTTAACACTCAGCATGGAGCCCCACACAGGGCTCGATATCACGACCTGAGCCAAAATCAAGAGTTGGACATTTAACTGACTGAGCCATCCAGGCGGATCCAAACATTTTTTCTTTTTGAGAGAGGGGGTGCAAGTGAGTGAGGGTTGGGGGGGGAGAGAGAGAATCCCACGGGAGGCAGAGAGAGAGAGAGAAGTGGGGCTTACCCGAAGCGAGGCTCAAGCTCACCAGATATGGTACTCGAACTCGCAAACCGTGAGATCATGACCTGAGCCAAAGTCAGATGGCTAACGACTGAGCCACCCAGGGGCCCAGCAAGCATGTTTTTTAGAAAATCATATTAGTCTTCCCAATTATGAGGTGGGGCTTGCTTTTAATTTAACTTCATGCCGTTAGACAGCCAGCCTCAGTAGGAATAAGTGGCGGTCTGATGGGAGGATGGGGAAAAGACCAGAGAAGTCAAGAGTGACGGCTAGGCCGTCCTTATTCTGTCAACCCCGGGCTTCTCACTGCCTCTGCGGTCTCCCTTGCCGTGGTGTATGTATCCAGTGGTATGCTCTATGTCAGGGTTCCCGGATGTAGAGTGCGGTGCTGATCAAGTGTCAGAATGGAAACAACAGAAACAAAAACGAAAACAGATGTCGTAACAAACACAACTGGATTGTGTATCTCATAATACACAAGTGGGTATATTTCACAAACGTACACTGATGTAAAAAAATTCCTAGTAGTCTAGGTAAGGTGCGAGTAGTAACACCTATGCGGAGGGCAAGCTAAGATTTGGCAGAAGGGAGGAGCTCACTTCAGCCGGAAAGGATGACAGAGTTGATCTGCTGCTCTGTTTGAGTCCTGCCCATCCTCAAACCCGACGGACGGATGGTTGAAAAGGAGCCTTCATTTCAGTGGCCGTGTCGGGAATGGCCAGTGGCTGTGTGATAACAAGAGCTGGGCTCTCCCATCTGCCTTGAACTTGGGTTATCTTCCGTTTTCATCAGGGCCCTTTCCAGGATTACTTCATTCTAGAGAACCAGCGTTACTAACACGGTTTATTGCTTGGTGATTTCAGTCTTCATTTTACGAGAACAATTAAATAAATCTTGGCTTCGTTGAGTATTTTCTTCATTAAGTATGATGCAAGGAAGATGCCTGAAGGCATTAAACTGTGTATTGTAGTACTCTCAGCTTTCCAGTAACTTCTAATTTGAAAAAGTTAATTAAAAAACAAACAAACCCATAGTTTGGGGGCACCTGGGTAGCTCAGTTCATTAAACATCGGACTCTTCATTTTGGCCCAGGTCATGATCTCATGGTTTATGAGTTCAGGCCCCACACCCCCCCCTCCCCTACTGTCAGCACAGAGCCTGCTTGGGATTCTCTCTCTCCCTCTCTCTCTGCCCCTCCCCTGCTTGCGTTCATTCTCTCTCTCTCTCTGTCTCTCTCTCTCTCCAAATACATAAATAAATAAACTTAAGAAAGACCATCTAGTTTTTCTGTATATTAGTATGACAACTTAAGCTTTATTGTGTCAAGGTTTTAAAAAGCACTTAACTGTTAGACACAGCACCGAATGCCATTGGCCTTCACATCATCACCCCCAATTTCAGCATGTTCATACCTTCAGGTCTTCCTTAGAAGCGGCCCTTGGCACTGGGCTCAGAGCTCAGAACCGTGCCACATCGGGTTCTGCTTCTGTCTTGGTCGATTGGAGCTGCTGCCATTCTGGGGGGCGGGGGGCATACCCTCCACTGCTTCCTACCTTGTGGAGGCCTAGGGATTGGTGACACCTTCTAGGGTCCTTTGTCACTGGGGACCTTCAACCCGAGGCACAGAGTTGGGGAAGTTACCGCAGTCAGCCTTGATTCATCAAACGGTCTTTGGGTTTGGAAAATAGGTCCAGAATTTTCGCTTACCCTTTAACCTCTGAGGTGGGTCTCATTTGTAGAGCCATATAGGAAATCAATGTCTGGGTTCGCACTCCTAGAATTTTTTTTTAACATGGTCTACAATGTAGTATAGATGAAAACAGAAAATAGTTCCTTCCCTTACATTTCCCGTTATAAATACTCTAAATTTTGTATCATTTCCATATTATGTAAATCCCTTTAGCATTTAAAACCGTACCATAGCTACATGTAATGCGTCCTTATCCCATTTGTTCTTATTTCTCTGAATACAAATAAGCACACTGTTTCCACTTGTGTTAAAAGCAGTAGGTCATTGGACTAGGTTAGTCTTCCCTTGGTGTTATTCGTGTCTTGTGATTTCGTAAGCAAATTTGTACTCATTCACAAGATGTTGATGAACTTTTTAAATAAAATGTTTATCAAGGGGCAGTGCCCCGGGGTGGCTCAGTTGGTTAAGCATCCCAGTTAGGCCCAGGTCATGAACTTGCGGTTTGTGAGTTCGAGCCCCGCGTCAGGCTCCACGCTGAGTGTGGAGCCCGCTTGAGATTCTCTCTCTGTCTCTGTCATGGGGCGCCTGGGTGGCCCAGTCGGTTAAGTGTCTGACTTCGGCTCAGGTCACGATCTCACAATTTGTAAGTTCGAGCCCCGCATCGGGCTCTGTGCTGACAGCTCGGATCCCAGAGCCTGCTTCGGCTTCTGTATCTCCCTCTCCCTCTGTTCCTCCCCTGCTCGCGCACTCTCTCAAAAATAAAGATCGCACTCTCTAAAAAATAAAGATTTAAAAATATCAAGGAAAAAACGTTTATCAAGAAATGCACTGTGACCTTGCATTTTGTCAAAAGGCTGTTGTTTAGTTGCCGGGGTTACAGTTTAGATGCATTAGGCTGCAGGTTACAGAAAACCCAATTCAAGATGACTTGTGTGAAGGGCATTTATTGGCTTGTGTAACTGGAAGGCCAGCTTAGCTACAGGCTAAGCTCCAGGGCTGATTGAGCAATTCCACCGAGCTACTAAGAATTTGCTTTCCTTCTTTCTACTCTGTTCTCACCTTCCTCTCATGATGACAACAGGTTGCAGCCATTCCCAGACTTCTGTGCTCCCTTCCTCATGTGCAGTAATGTTTTAGAAACTCACCCAGAAGACCCCCTCCTGGTGTCCTGTCGACCTCAGTTGAGGGGTGCGTCCAGGCCTTGAACCAGCAACTGTGGCTGGGATGAGATTAAGTGGAGGAGTTCAGGCTTGGAGTCAGTTTCCCCCCAAAGTCTAGGGGCTGTGGGAGGAGGTACAGAAACCCCAGTCAGCTCCAGGTAGGTTTCTAGAGGCGCGGGTGGGTGGGTGGGGCGGAAATGAATGAAGGGCAGCAGCCATCCCGTTCCGTGTCCGACATGAGTTGAAGTCACTTGGGTTTCATTTATAAAAGTGCTTGCGTTGTTTCATTGGTTTCTACTTCTTCTGTCCTTAGGGGCTGTGACAACAGCCAAACGGACAGGCATCCCAGCTCCTCGAGAACTTTCGGTAACCGTCTCCAGGGAGAGAACCGTGCCACGCGGTCCCTCCAACCCCAGGAAGTCGGTGTCCAGCCCCACGTGTTCCAGCACACCCACCCCTACGAAGCACCTGCGGACCACCTCCGCAAGACCCAAGCCAGAGAATGAAGGCGGGGAAAAGGCCGTGCTCGAGTCCCAGGTTCGGGAACTCCTGGCAGAAGCCAAAGCGAAAGACAGCGAAATTAACAGGCTTCGAAGCGAGCTGAAGAAATGTAAGGAGAAAAGGACTCCGAGCACTGAAGGAACCGAGCCTTCCGACGCAAATGCAGATGGAACGCCCGTCTCCCCAGGCGACTCGGAACCCTTGCTAAGAGCTCTTGAGGAGAAGAACAAGAATTTTCAGAAGGAGCTTGCAGATCTGGAGGAGGAAAACCGGGCCTTAAGGGAGAAACTGACTCATCTGGAGCATTCCCCAAATTCGGAGGGGGGTGCTAGTCACACGGGGGAGAGCAGCTGCCCAACGTCCGTAACTCAGGAGTCCAGCTTCGGAAGCCCACCCGGAAATCAGCTGTCGGGCGAGCTCGATGCCTATCGGCACCCCATACACGAGAACGCGTTAAGGACATCAGGCTCTTCAAGCAGCGACGTCACCAAAGCTTCTTTGTCCCCAGATGCCTCGGATTTCGAGCACATCACGGCCGACACGCCCTCCAGGCCCCTGTCCTCCAGCAGCAACCCCTTTAAGAGCTCTAAGTGCTCCACGACAGGCAGCTCCCCCAACAACGTGAGCGAGCTGTCCCTGGCCTCCCTCGCGGAGAAGATACAGAAGATGGAGGAAAACCAGCACAGCACGGCCGAGGAGCTGCAGGCTACTCTGCAGGAGTTGTCGGACCAGCAGCAGATGGTTCAGGAGCTGACGGCCGAAAACGAGAAACTGCTGGACGAGAAGACGATCCTGGAGAGTTCTTTCCACCAGCACCGGGAGAGGGCCGCGCAGCTAAGTCAGGAGAACGAGAAGCTGATAAACCTCCTGCAAGAGCGCGCAAAGAGCGAGGAGCCCGCCGCCGTTCAAGAAGGCAAAATCCTGGAGCTGGAGCAGAAGTGCGCAGAAATTCTTGACCAGGGCCGCTTTGAAAGGGAGAAGCTGCTTAACATCCAGCAGCAGCTGACCTGTAGCCTCCGCAAGGTGGAGGAGGAGAACCAAGGAGCTTTGGAAGCGATTAAACACCTCAAGGAAGAAAACGAAAAGCTGACCGGGGTTCTGGAACGGGAGCGGTGTAATAACGGTGTGATGGCCAAAACTCTGGAGGAGTGCAAGGCGACCTTGGAAGGGCTGCAGATTGAAAATGGGTCTTTGAAGGCGCATTTGGAGAGTGAGCAGCAGAAAGCGACGGACACCAGTCCCGTGGGGCAGACGGCAGAGGCGCGTGAAGTTCAAGAGATGTTGAGAGTCGCTCGAGCTGAGAAGGATCAGCTGGAGCTCTCTTGCACCGAGCTCAGGCAAGAATTGCTAAAGGCCCATGGTGAAATTAAACATGTTTCAAGCCTGCTGGCCAAGGTAAGGACACAGTCCTTTCCCGGTATTTGCTCATCCTTCTTAGCGTTGTTCCCCTCGACCTTGAGATTCACAGAGCATAGAGACTCCTTGGCTCAGCCGGTTTCATTCATGAATCCAGCTTTCTAGCTTGAAGATGTGTTCCATTCCGGACAGACTGGGGACGCAAAAATGAGACACCCCCACTTCTGACTATAGGTTCAAAGTGCAGCAGGGAGATGGTGAATCAGATCAGTGAGTGCGATGCAGGGATAAAGAGTATCCTAGAGGACAGCTCAGAGTTCAGTTCCAAGGAGGAACACCTAGAATGATGTGGGAGAAAGGAAAGTAGTGCTGGAGGGCTTCCTGAAAGAGGTGGCAAGTAAGCTGAATCTTACTGGCTCAGAATGAGAGACGGTTATCCAGGTTTATCAGTTAACATGCTCTGGGCTGCTAGTAACAGGAGATTAAAATCATCCCTAATTTCCCTCCCCAGTAATAATATAACCACTGTTTTGGGGTTTTCTTTCAGATGTGTGTGTGTGTGTGTGTGTGTGTGTGTCCCACAAATTAAAAAAAAAATTTTTTTATAGACTCATCCTTTACATACTCTTTTAGTTTAAAATTTTTAGGTTTATTTTTATTTATTTTTTTGAGGGGGATAGAGAGCAAGCAGAGGAGGGGCAGAGAGAGAGGGAGACAGAATCCCAAGTAGGCTCCATGCTGTCAGCACAGAGCCCAGTGCAGGGCTCGAACTCACAAACCATGAGATCATGACCTGAGCCGAAATCAAGAATTGGACACTTAACTGATTGAGCCACCCACGTGCCCCATGTAATTTAATATTTTGTGAGTATATTCTTCTCATTATTCTTTGAAACATGATATTAAGGCCAGGCCGTATTCTAGTATATAAATATCTCATACGTTCTGTACCGGTCACCTGTTCATTGAGCATGTTATGTTCTCTTCTGGTCTTTTGATATTGTAAATACATTTTTTTTTTTTTTATATCTGTCTGGTTATTTCCTTAGGAAAAATTCCTAAACACTGACTTGATGTGTCAGAATGTGACCTTTTTTTCCCTCTGTTATTTTTTTTAATGTTTATTTATTTTTGAGACAGAGACAGAGCATGAACGGGGGAGGGTCAGAGAGAGAGGGAGACACAGAATCGGAAGCAGGTTCCAGGCTCTGAGCTGTCAGCACAGAGCCCGAGGCGGGGCTCAAACTCACGGACCACGAGATCGTGACCTGAGCCGACGACGGACGCTTAACCGACTGAGCCACCCAGGCGCCCCGAATGTGACCATTTTAAGGACACTCGATACATTCAGCCAGTTTTCCCCCCAGAAGTGTTCCCACCAGCTGATCCACGGGAGTGCCTGTTTCCCTGAACCCTTGCCAATGCTTGGTATCCAGTTGCTGGGTCATTCAGATCTGGTCTTCGTTGCCTCTTTTTTCCTCCCCTTCTTCACTGGGGAAGATCTTACCCAGCCCACAATCGAACAAATGATCCCTGTTTCATTTTTAAAAATAATCCTTTCGTCAGTCTGCAACTTTGTTACATGATAAAGTTGCTGGTAATTCTATAATATCCTGCCTGCTCACAGAGCAGTGCTGGAAAGGCATAGACAGGTGGCTTCCTAGTTTCTGTTTCCTGCAAGCTCTGGATCTGTGATGTTAGGGGTCTGGTGGTGAGAGAGAGAGGTTGAAATCACTTCCCACCTTAGGGTCGTCACTGTTTTAAGAAACAAGCTGTTAGGCGCCTGGGTGGCTCAGTCAGTTAAGCGTCCGACTCTTGATTTCAGCTCAAGACCTGATCTCACAGTCGAGAAGGCAGAGTCTGCTTGGGATTCTCTCTCCCACTCTTTTTGCTCCTTCACCCCTATAAGCTCTCTCTCTCTCCCTCAAAATAAATAAACACACACACAAAAAAGAAAAGAAAAGAAAAGAAAAAAGTTGTACCATGAGCTCACAGGGTGATTTTTCTCCACTGCTTCATCTGCCTTTAGATTAGTCTACTGCCTGGTGCCTGGGTTGGTTAAGTTGGTTAAGCATTCACCTGTGGCTCAGGTCATGCTCTCACGGTTCGTGGGTTCGAGCCCCGCGTCGGGCTCTGTGCTGACAGCTCAGAGCCTGGAGCCGCTTTGGATTCTGTGTCTCCCTCTCTCTCTGACCCTCCCCTGCTTATGCTCTCTCTCTCAAAAATAAATACACATTAAAAAAATTTTTTTTAAAGATTAGTTTGTTGCAACTTGGTTCTGGCTTGGTTGTTTGATAATCCGAGTGGTAGGTAGTGTTAGTTTTTTCTTCTTTTTAAATCATTGTCAGTGTTCTACATTTATAGCTAAAATGCTAAATAAAATTTCAATAAAATTTGAAAGTATGGAAGTGATTCCATTAGAAGGTACTCGCCAGGTGCCCATTTGAAGTTTAAGTTGGTGATTGTAGCTTTACGTTAACTTCTAGTGTCTGGAATCAGTTCCTCTCCATCACTCTGTTGCAAAATGCGCCACCTTCCAGATGACCTTCTTGAAGTGCCCCCTCAGTCCTTCACCTGTCTCTTCGGCATTTCAATTGACATTACACCAAATACATGGGTCACCAAGAAATAATTTGGTATCTCAAAACAGTAGCTTCACTTCTACGTTAACTTATTTCATGAATTTGTTTCTGCTTTTATCTTTATTAATCCTTTTATCCTGCTTGTCTGTATTTCCTTGGTTTCTTCTTAGTTTTTTGAGTACAATTCTGTGTTCGGTGACGTCGGTCATTTCTTGGTTGATAATGACAGCATTTAAAGGTATGAGTTTGCCCTTCCTTACAGCTTTATCTACACGAGGGCAGTAAAATTCAGAATTTTTCTGGGACAAACCAAGTCTAATTTGGAGAAAAAGAAAAAAGGTTTGCATTTTCTGTGGAGTGCAAGGTACAGCATATACATTTTAAGTCAGCTGTTAATTATATTATTCCTGTATTCCCTTTGTATTACACGCTGATTCGAATCATCAAAAATTCGTCGGTAGAATGGAAGAGACTGTAGCTGGTATTTCGAGGTAAGACTGTGTGAAGCACCAGGTCACCTGGAGTTGCTTTTATACTTGAGATCCCAGGTCTGTGATTTCGTGCTGTCTTAGTGCACAAGGGCATTGACCTATAATCACAGTGGGCTCGTTACCTGTGCTTTTCTGTTACCTTCGAAAAGGTGTAAAACCCGGACTTTCTAGGCTGACCGAAGGACACAGGAGCACTTTTAGTACAAACATAGAATGATGTGAAGCGATGGATTGGTAAGTGGAAAGCGTGGGTCCTCCTGACTTGGTTAATTGCGATTAATTCTGTGACCTTGGGCAGCCCCTCTTCATCGTATGGTGTAGAACAGAAGTGTGGTTGGTGTGGAGGCGGGGTGCGGGGGGGGATCTTGGCCTCGTTCCTGATTTAAAGGGAGTGTCTTCAACATTTTGTTATCAAGGATGTCTGTCGTAGGCACGTGCTGTGTACCTTTTATTGAGTTAGACGAGTATTTTGCTAGGAACTGATTTGTTTGGTTTTTTTAAAAGGATAGGGATTGAATTTTTCTACATCTGTTATGGGTCTTAAACATCTCTCAGATCTGATCTTAGAGTAGTTTTTATATAATCATGGTGGTTTTTCTCTTTTAACTTGTTAACAAGGTGAATTAGAATAACAGATTTTCTAAGGCAGTCCAGTGTTAAGTCATCTTTGCATTCCTGGCACAAATTCTAATTCTTTAGTTCTCAGTCACTTTGCAGGACATTTGCTAGACCTTTCACATTTCACCTCCTTGAGCTGATGTCTGAGTGAGTGTCCTGTTAACCACCAAGCAGTTTTCTTGGTGATGAACAACTTCTGCGCTTGAGCTCTGCATTCATCCATTCAAATTCATGGCAGAAGGCGACTGTTATGAGAAAAGAACAAAATTGCCTGTTTACTAAAGAGGAAAAGCAATACCAAACCACCCTATGATCTGATTGAGTAAATCTGTATAAATTTCCAGTTTCCATAAGTTACATAAATGACTCAGATACTATTAGAAGAGCCTCTGAAAAGCCTTCAAATGTACTTTTTTTTTTTTTTTTTTTTGGTGCGAGGTGGATCTGTTCTTCCTACAGTAAATGGAAAATTGGTAGGACATTTACAATCATTGGGATTATTTCAGAGGCTCTCTGTTCCTCTCATTTCTTTGTCTTCAGCTGTTTGCTAGTATCTCCATTCTTGTCAGCTTCTCTGATATCCTATATATACATTTTGCTGGCAGATTACCGTATGGTTATAAAACATGCCTTCGTACGACTTTGAGGATGGCTGTCATTTCCACAGATGCCTCAGCCTCCTATAAGCCACACTCATTCGCTCTCCCCCTCTCTCTCGCTCTTCCTTTCGGGAGAGAGGAAGAGAGAGAGAGAGGAATGCCTGCCCCAGCCAGCAAGCAGCATGTCATTAAATGGGATTATTGGTTTTTCAGACTATACTGCAATCCAGGTTTATGGTTTTCTAACGATCACATTTGCAGTTGGTTGAGATCTTGATTTCAAGTTACAGTGTCTATAAGCCTTGAAACCTAGAAGTTTTAAAAGTATTGTTGTTGTCCCCCCCCCCCACCCGCCCCACCCCTGAGGTTGAAAGCTTATAGGTGGTATCCTTAGAAATTTAGTTCTTTCTAAAGCAGCAACTCGGGTGTCTCTTCCAGAGGAGAAAGGAGATTATAAAGAAATACATGCTGGGGCGCCTGGGTGGCTCAGTTGAGCATCCGACTTTGGCTGAGGTCATGATCTCACAGCTCGAGTTCGAGCCCTGCATAGGGCTCTGTGGTGACAGCTCAGAGCCTGGAGCCTGCTTCAGATTTTGTGTCTCCCTCTCTCTCTCTCTCAGCCCCTCCCCCACTCACACTCTGTCTGTCTCTCCCAAAAGTAAATTGACATTAAAAAAATTAAAAAAAAAAAGAAAAGAAACACTTGCTGTGAGTGGTCGGAGAAAACTCAGAGGTGCAGTAATCATTGTGTGACCAGTATTGGTCACCAGGCCACGCTGATTAGGGGAGCCACTGGCCGCAAATGGCAAAACCAGAATTTGAGAGAAAGATGCACCAAGTAGATGATTCTGTAGCCATGACAGCAGAATAGGACTCTTTGAAGGACTGAGGTGACCTTGGAGCCTGCTTAAATAGCAGGTGGTCCGTGAGGATGCCCAGGCCATGCTTTGGATCCTAAGAATCAGAAACCCTTAGTGCCAGCGGCTGAAGCCAGCGGCTCACTTTCCTCCTGTAATCAGAAGTCAGGAGGCAGGAAGTTGGTAGCTGTGGTCCAGGGACTGTGTGACGTCAGGGCTCTGTGATTCCACGGCCTTCCTGCCAAGAGGGCACAGGATCCTCAGCATGTGATCCCCACAGTCCTGACAGGCAGGAGCCTCGGCAGCTCCCCGATACCTCAGTCCTATCGGGAGAACAGTTTTCCCCGGCTTGGCGGGGGGCGGCCGGGGGGCCCTCAGCAACTTTTACCTTTGTGTCTGGTCACAACTGGGCCACACGCACCCTCCCCCAGCCCACTTCCCTTGATATCACAAGATCACAGCCCGATTCTTAAACCAAATTGGGATTCTTAGAAAGAAATGGAGATGACTTTTGGGTAAGGGAGAGAGCACTGTTTGCCGCAGCCCCCAGAGAGGAGGTTCGCTTTCCCCCATTCCCGTCCGTTCTCCGTGAAGTGCTCGCAGTGATCTCCCGAATTCAGGGTAAAGCCTTCGGCCATTTGCACCCAATGCAGCCCCTGATGGACACCCAGCAGCCACCTTCTTTTGCACCCCCAGCTCCCCTGTACGGGCCCTGCCTGGCCCAGTCTTTGTCTGCATCAGGAGTTTTGTTGTTTGGGAGGCTCTCTCCACCGAAGGTGCTCTGGCCCCTGTCTCTGCCCCCCTCCCCATTCCCCATCCTTGACTTGCCTCACCCTGCCTTAAGCGTTAGGTCTCATCGGTGGTGTCGCTTTTTCAGAGGGGCCCTCAGCTCTGTGGGGTCACTGTCCCCATGGTAGATCAGCTAGGATCACCTGTGTGAAAGCCCCTTGCCCTTCCCTGGCATCTCGGAGGAGGTCAGAAGTGTTGGCGAATCTGTTTGGTAGAGTCCAAGGGGGAGCTTAGGGATCACGTCTCCTGCGTGCATCGTGAACTGGGTACTTGTGGGAGAGTCGGTTAAGGTTGAGTTGTTGAGGCTGAAAACGTGGACGTTTCAGTGGTCTCGTGCTCTCCGGTGCCTTTGGTGGACGCCAGTGTATCAGTTCTCTGGGTAAAGCGGTCCTGTGACTTCGTGCTGGGAAGAAGGCAGTGAGAAACCTGTGTAACAGAGCCTGTTTTCAAGTCGAGAGGAGACACTTGTCCAGGCAGCTTGGGGAAGGCCTGTAGGCTCTGCACCGGGAAGCCTTCGAGGGGGGCCATTGCTCAGGGACCGCGCCTCGGGCCCCAGCCTTGTGGCCCAGAGCTTGAAGCCTGCTGTGCACCGGGAGATGAAGCTGAGGAAGGGCCCCCTGCAAAGCAGAACGCCCTTGCGGCCTTTATTAGGTCAGACCTGACAGTCAGGTGGCCCAGGACGGGATGGCAGTCCCGCGTTGCCATGTGACTGCTGGCTCCCTCCACTCCCCGGCCCCACCCCCACCCCCACCCCTGTAGGGCTCCGTTCTCAAAACCTTGTGAAGGAGTTTGGGGGCTGAACCTGAGGGTTTGGCAAAGAGACACGTGATGTTTGAGTAAAGGTGGAGGGGACACTCCCCTGGACCCAGTGTGGTCTCTCCCTTTCTGGATTTCCTGGGCTGACCGCCCCCCGCCCCCCCACTTCCCTTCCGAGGGGCCCATTTTTCTCTGTAGACGTGTTAACACCTTTCCTGAGATTAGGCCTGAGCACTTTTTTTCCCTCAACTTGACCTTAGGGCTTGTCTGCGAAGCCCCGGCATTTTGAACACTCAGGGAGCACCTCCCTGAGCGCTCATCTGAAAATCTAGAAAGTTCCCAGAGTGAAATACAGATGCTTACCCATTTCTTTGAGCGTTTCCTAGCCATTTTCCTTTTTCCATAACAAAAGCTTAAACTAAATGACCATGCTCTGCTCTCCCTTGGCAGAATAGCATTGCAAAAAAATAAAGAGAAGAAAAGTTCAAGTTTTGGCCAGCGTGAATGAAACATGGCTCTCCATCAGCAGTATATATTCGAAACAGGGCCAAGAAGTAAGCGAACGGAGTTTTGGAGGAACAAAGTTAGATGTAAAAACAAACACAACAAAAATAACACACTCTTACTCATGGTGAAGTTACTCAAGCAGTCACTCCCAAGTTTATTTACTTTCATACCATACACAGCTGACCCTTGAACAGCGCGGGTCCACTTTACATGTGGAGGTTTTTTTCAGCAAGTGCAGTACTGTAAATGTATTTTCTCTTCCTGATGATTTTCTAAATAACATTGTCTCTAACTTCCTTTACCGCAAGAATACGGCCTGTAATACGTATAACATGCAAAATATGTGTTCGTCGACATTTATGTGATCAGCAAGGCTTCATAGTAGGTTATTAGGAGTTAAGTTTTGGTGGAGTCAAAAGTTATAGTTTAGTAAAGCAATAAAGTTTTCAACCGTGTAGGGGAGGTCGGTGCCCACTAACCCCCACGTTTTTTGGGGATCAGCTGTGTAGTTTTAACATTGTGACTTGTTCCATATATTAGGTATCCAGTTATAGTCTTCCTGAATAAATGAATGAATGTTAGAGAAACTTGTAATGGAATATAGGAGAGAGGCTGTGATAATCGTACCAGTATGTTAAAAAACAAAATTTAGAGGGAGGGGGGTGCCTGGGTGGCTCATTCGGTTAAACGTCCGACCTTGGCTCAGGTCGTGATCTCATAGTCCTTGAGTTCGAGCCCCACGTTGGGCTCTGTGCTGACAGCTCAGAGCCTGGAGCCTGCTTCCGAGTCTGTGTCTCCCTCTCTTTCTGCCTCTCCCCTGCTCGCACTCTGGCTCTCTCTCAAAAATAAATGTTAAAAAAACTTTTTTTAAACACATAAAAGCAAAATTTAGGGGCACCTGGGTGGCTCAGTCAATTGGCTAAGTGTCCAGTTTCGGCTCAGGTCATTATCTTGCGATTCCTGAGTTCAAGCCCCACATCAGGCCTGGAGCCCACTTGAGATCCTCTGTCCCCCTCTCACTCTGCCCCTCCCCTGCTTGCACGTGTGCGCGCGCATGCACCCTGTCAAAAATAGACGTTAAAAAATTTTTAAAATGTAAATGTTAAAAAAACAAAATTTATTATCGTATTTTAAAAATAACAGTTAATAGTTTAGTGCTCTATATGTGCTAGGTGCTCCTGGAGGCTTTAGATCATTTCATCTCATTTAATCATGTTTTTATGCTAGAAATACTGTCATTATCTAATGTTTTGCACTTGAAAAAACCAAGACAGAGAATGGCTAATGTTACTAGCTTACTGATGAATTGACGAAGGCCAGGATTCAATATTGGGTCTTTACTCCTCATCACTGATTTGTACTGCTTTCTGGTTCCGTGACCATAAAAAGAAGGGTTAGAAAAACATTTGAGGCAGACCAGAGGACTCAAACACACTGTAGTCTTAAGGCCAGAGCTTTCTTGGTTTGAAAAGAACAAGCTTTCAAGTCTCAATGAATTAGGAGAATTTTTATTTGATTAGAACACAATAGAAAAGTTCACAATGAAAACCTGAGTCATCAGAACACATCCTTTTGTTTGATTTAGAACTTGGATCTTGAGGGGAGTAGGAGGTAACCCGGGGAGGTGGTGGGGTGGGGACAGCAGGTTCTCGCCCGTCTGTCTCAGAGCCGCCCTGCCCGACCCTGCATCCTGGGTCCCGGAAGGGTGGGAAGCTGCGCCTTGGTTGTGAATCCCAAGAGGTCCTTGCTGCCATCTGCCCTCTGGCGGTTGTCAGAGCTTGAAGCACTGGCTCTCAACAGCCCTCTCCAGGAAGGACTGTGGCTCCCACTCCCTCCATGGGAAACTCATTGGAATCTGTTTGTAATACAATTCTTCACGCCCATTTCTGGAGAAAGCTGATTTTTGAAGATGAGAGGTCATCTGTGGAATGCATGAGGTGATTTCTCGAGACCTTGGAGGGGCGCCTGGGTGGCTCAGTCGGTTCAGCATCCACCTCTTGACTTCGGCTCAGGTCATGATCTCACAGTTCGTGAGTTCAGGCCCCACATCGGGCTCTGTGCTGACAGTGGGGAGCCTGCTTGGGATTCTCTCCCTCCCTTCCTCTTGCCATGCTCTCTGTCTCTCTCTCAAATGAGTAAACATTAAAAAAAAAAAAAAAAAGAAGGGGAGACAGTAAAAATCACGTTGCTGGTTGTCGGATAGAGCAGTTATTGAACTGGAGAAGCTGGGCTCTAAAGGACCGGCCGGCAGGAGGGCAGCCTAGAACTCTAAGGTCATGGAAGTACCAGGTGTTGGCCCTAGGTACCTGATAAATTGTGTTGTTCTTTTTAATTAGCTTGGCTTCGCCCTCTCTCCATCTGTGAATCTGTAAAATGAACATAATAACACCTGCCTGTTACTACTTAGCAAGCCCCTGCAGGAAGACGTTGCGAAGCGACTTGAGGGCTTTGTCGTTGTTGCTTGTCTTAATGAAAGAGCTTTCCGGAATACATTGCTAAACTTGAGAGAACGACTCCCCAGTCAAGAAGGAGGAATGAGGTGTGTGATCTGAAACGGCATCCTGGCTTGCAGGTTTACTGGCCCCAGCGGCCCCCTCCCCACCGCCTCGCCTGCCATCCGGTGCTTGTGATCACGAGGGGCCAACGTGTAGGAAGTAAAGGCGGGTCGGGGCCTGCGGGAGGCCAGCAGCCTCGGCCACGTGTGGAGACCCTCCTCAGGGTGCATCCTTCAGTTTCACTCCTGACGCACAGTAGGTCCCACGCAAGTAACAGGCACGTTTCTAGACACCAGGTGAGCGGCCCTCAGCCTGAGAGTTCCTGGACACGGAGCCCAGCCCGCTGTGCGGAAAGCCACGGTCTTAGGATGCAGGGCTCATAGTGTGAGCTTCCTTCCTCTGCTGCTTTTCAAATGCTGTCGAAGCTCAACCTTCTCGTATCTAAAACGCCGTGCCCCTCTTCTACCTAAAGTCTTGTGTTTATTCTGGAGCTATCGGTGGATATAAGACTTGGTCTGTTTTGTGTGTTGTGGACTTCCTGGACCTGTGTCATATTATCATCTAACGTCGCACACACGGAGGCATGAGGCAGTTATGAGAGATACAGTAACTTTTACTGAGTGCTTCCCATGTGTCAGGCAGGGCGATAAACTCTTTAAGTGCAGTATTTCATTTAATTGTTCAGATGAGGAAACGGAGGCAGGGAGATTACAGAACCCAGGGCTGGGGGCACCTGGGTGGCTCAGTCGTTTAAGCGTCCGACTTCAGCTCGGGTCGTGATCTCGAGGTTTGTAAGTTCGAGCCCCGTGTCAGGCTCTTTTCAGCACAGACCCTGGAGCCTGTTTCGGATTCTGTCTCCCTCCCTCCCTGTGCATTCCCTGCTCACACTCTGTCTCTCTCAAAAATAAACATTAAACAATATATATATATTTAAAAAAAAAAAGAAAGAAGAAGAAGAACCCTGGACTGACTTGGGCAGAATAGGGATTTCAGCTCCGGTAGTCTGGCTCCAGGCCAGCAATCTCGATGTACCACAGCAGCTACAATGATGTATTTTCTATTGCAGTATCCAGCCACATGCCTTTATAATTGAAACACAGGTTTCACAGAACAGAGCTCACCTTTGAGGTAGGCAGTGTACTGGTTCCCTCTGTATTCCCTCTCTCTCTCCCTCCCTCCCTCCCTCCCTCCCTCCTTTCTTTCTTTATTCCTTATCGCAATGTCCCAATTGAAAAACAGGTGCAATATTGCTGTCCAGTGTCTGTGTATTCATTCATCAGGTTTTCACTAGGTGCCTCCTGTGTGTTTGATGCTGTGCAGGTGCCAGGGATATGATGGTGAAGAAAGCAGACAGGGTCTCTGCCTGCCTAGAACTTACACCCAGAAGGTTTTTTTTTTTTTATGTTTATTGATTTATTTTGAGAGAGAGAGCATGAGCTGGGGAGGGGCAGAGAGAGAGGGAGGGAGAGAATCCCAACAGGCTCAGCGCTGTCAGCACAGAACCCAGAGCGGGACTCAAACTCACAAACTGTGAGATCATGACCTGAGCCAAAATCAAGAGTCGGACACTTAACCGGCTGAGCCACCCAGGCACCCCTACAGCCAGAAGGTTTTACCCATTAAATGCAATGGTAAAAAAAAAAAAAATGTTACCGTAAATGGAGATGCCTCCAAATCTAGGAAGAAATCCATTAGGTACCAAGCTTATATTAATTGGTAAGTGAATAGCTATTTTGCAACATTATTTAAAGGACTATAGACAGACTATAGATAGACTATAGACCAAATACTGTGAAACATTTAAAGTAATGACAGCATTGTAGATATCAGTGTGGATACATGTCAAAAGCATGATTAAAAACAAGTTTTACGAAAGCGTAACAAGTCTATGACTTGTATACAAATTCTAAAGCAGAACTATGTACATAGTACTATGTATGTATTATGGGCACATTCATATATAGTAAAAGTGAAAACCATTTCGGAACAAGTGCACGCCAATTTTAGGTTAATGCAAATTACTCTCTGGGGTGGGAGAGAAGGTTGGGGCTTCACTAAATCTTGTTAAAGTCAAAATATTTAGCAGACATGGCAAAACTTAACCATCGTTAAGTCCATTTGGGCGCATGGCTATCTCGTCACGTTGGGGGCTTTTCTGCGCATTCGAAATGTTTAATGATTAAGAACTGAAAAGGTGAGATGAATGCCTGTCCCGTGCCTCTTTTCTGTGTCTGGTGCACGTACGTGTTTGTGTTCTGTGCCTTCCGCTGGTGTTCTCCATCACATTAATGTCGTATTTCTCTAAAGAAACACCATGACCGCAAGTACTTTACGGCTGAAGGGATTTGGAGTTTGCGGGGGGTGGGAGGGTGGCGGGGATCAGGGGTGGGGGGCGGAATCAGTCCGGTCCTGGGGGCTTTGTTCCCGGCTCACCAGCAGAGGGCGCTGTGCCACAGCAGATGTGAGGAGGCCAGCTCTTGCGGTGCAATACCAGGGCCTCCCGGGGGAGCGCTGTTGCACCCAGCTGCAGGACAGAAGGGCCCTAGGGTACCTGCAGCTTTCCTTATGCCTGTAGGAAGGGACACAGCATCCACCATTTGGCCTTTTGCACACGTCACGTTTCTCTATATTTATAGCCTTGGCTGTTTCTGAGGCTAAGAATACAGGTGTCAGGTACCCCGCGTGCACAGAGCTTCCCTTGCTGTGCGTGGATGAGCCTGGGACTCATGTGCGAGGAACATTTTCCTGTTATGCTGACCGGGAAACCTTCCTTTCGTTCTAGGTGGAAAAGGATTATTCTTACTTGAAGGAGATATGTGATCGTCAGGCAGAACAGCTGAGCAGAACCAGCCTCAAGCTGCAGGAGAAAGCGTCAGAGAGCGATGCGGAGATTAAAGACATGAAGGAAACCATATTTGAACTGGAAGATCAGGTGGAACAGCATCGGGCTGTCAAGTTACATAACAACCAGCTCATCAGTGAGCTAGAAAGTGAGTGAAATCACGCCCTGGTCACAGGTAGGCCAGGAGCCAGCAGGGTGCTGGGGAGGGCCTGCAAGAATTATTTTTTGAAAAGTCTTCCTAGGGGCGCCTGGGTGGCTCAGTCAGTTAAGCGTCCGACTTCGGCTCAGGTCACGATCTCACGGTCCATGGGTTCGAGCCCCACGTCGGGCTCTGTGCTGACCGCTCGGAGCCTGGAGCCTGCTTCAGATTCCGTGTCTCCCACTCTCTCTGACCCTCCCCCGTTCACGCTCTGTCTCTCTCTGTCTCAAAAATAAAAATTAACATTAAAAAGAAAAAAGAAAAGTCTTCCTTGCGCATAGTCTACGGTCTCCTAGGAGGAGAAAGGCAGGATACTTAACGCCTTTAACTGGAAAACGGGTGGCATCAAAGAAACAATCATTGAACATCGAGCCAGCAGCGTGAGGTGACGGTGAAAAGGAGCAAATGCATTTTGGAGTGTCAGGTGTGCTGTGCGTGAGCCACACCGCTGACCGCACTCGTCCGGCCTTGACAGAGCTTTGTCTTTTGGGCCTGATGGATAGGAAGATGGGTGACAGATGGTCAGATGGGTTTGAGCAGTGTGTGCTCTTGGGCTCGGGGAGAAAACAATTCTAGCGTGTGTCCCATTGAAGGTAGGATATCAAGTAACTTACAGATGTTGGTCACTTTGTTACTGAAGAGGCTCCAATATATGGCTTCTTTTTGGACTCATTGTTTGCTTTGACTAGGGAAAGACTTTAAAAGGGGTTAGTTAAACATTGCCTGCCTTGTCCAAATGAGCTTTATCAAAATGATCCCATCTAGTGGTTTGTTTGTTTTTTTTAAATTTTTTTATGTTTGTTTATTTTTGAGAGAGAGAGAAAGACAGAGTGTGAGTGGGAGAGGGACAGGGAGAGAGGGAGATACAGAATCTGAAGGAAGCTCCAGGCTCTGAGCTGTCAGCCCAGAGCCCGACGCGGGGCTCAAACCCACAGACCGCAAGATCATGACCTGAGCTGAAGTTGGATGCTGAACCCACTGAGCCACCCAGGCGCCCCCTAGTGTGTTTTGCTTTTGGAACACGAGAAAGTCACCAACCCGTATATGAGACTGGTTGTCTCATATAGTAAAGATGCTGAAGAAAAATCTGGGGTCCACGATGAAGCCGTAGAAAAGATGGAAAAGCGGCTAGATTTGCAGATTTGTGAGATGAATGTCTGGTTGAAAGAAACTGTAGTGGGCTGCATTGTTATGAAACCACAAACCAAATAAATTTACAGTCATGTTTCTCAGGGCCAGGAAAGTGTTAAACCCTTCTCAGCTGGTGCTGGTTGGCTCTCTAGGCTCAAAAGGCCACACACCATGAGAAAGGTAAAAACTTTGCAGGTGAGGCAGGTTTAGGAGGCGCAGAAGAATCTTTTTTTAAGTTTATTTATTTTGAGGACTGGGGAGCATGAGAGGAGGAGGGGCAAAGAGAGAGGGAGAATCCCCAGCAGGTTCCACACTGTCGGCACAGAGCCCGATGTGGGGTTTGAACCCACAAACCGTGAGATCATGACCTGAGCTGAAATCAAGAGTCAGACGCTGAACCGCCTGAATCACCCAGGCGCCCCAGAAGAATTTTTAAAATGCCTGCTGAGTGTTATACAGGAAAAGGATTCCGTGGATAAGCAGGTTTCCAGCATTGTTGGGATGGGCTTTTTTTTTTTTTTTTTTTGAGGACATTGGCAAACAAACCTGTGTAACACAAGTAATGTCTCCTTTGCTAACAATGTCGTGACCAGAGGCTCACAAGAACCTAACTCCGTATTCCCCATAGGACCAATAATTTAGTATTCACTAATTCTGCATGCATGACAATTTTATATAACTGCCACAAATGAGGATTGACTGTATAGTCTACACTGTGATTGATTGGTTAGCACCCGAGTTCCATCCTTCATTGGATGTGCCATGCAGGACAGCTACAGAATGTTAGCATTCAGTGTCCACAGCATTCAGACCATTCTCAGTAGTCATGCTTGAGAATATGACCAAACCCTTCTACCCCCGTCCGTGTATATTTCCAAACACAGCACCATGCTTGACAAGCATAAAGTCAAAGAAGAGAAGTTTGGTTTTGTTTTGTTTTTGTGTTACATTGCCCTTGAGAGTTTGGTTGTGTGGTCCCCAAATCCTTAAAAGTCAGCACAGACCCACCAAGAAAGCCAGCATATAATTAATGTTCTGAGCAGATGTCAGGCCACTCCCTGGGGTTGGATCACAACATATCCAAGATTGAAAATAACACAGACTGTGTGTCTTTTGAGAAGCTTTTTAAAAAAAATTTTTTTTAATGTTTACCTATTTTTGAGAGAGAGAGAGAGAGAGAGAGAGAGAGAGCAGGCACATGAGTGGAGGAAGGGCAGAGAAAGAGGGAGACACAGAATCCGAAGCAGGCTCCAGGCTCTGAGCTGTCAACAGAGCCTGATGCAGGGCTCAAACTCACGAACTGTGAGATCATGACCTGAGCTGAAGTTAGACGCTTAACTGATTGAGCCACCCAGGCTCGCCTTGAGAAGCTTTTTAACCTCCTTCCAGCATATTAAGGTATTACTAAGATGTCTCTTCACTGGGAGACCCAGGGACACACAAATCCAGCCCAAGACCAGTCACTCCCCTCTATAAGTTCCTTGAGAGAAATGGACAAAAAATAGAAACAAAGTTAAGGAGCGTTTTCTTATTCTGTAGAATTGACCCCCAACCACAGATTCTGAGGCCCCCAGTGCTGCATTAGATTGTCCCATGTGGGCCCTGACCATGTGTTTATTCTTTTTGAAGCCTCTCTGGTAATTCTGACTCATATCCTTAATAGACATCTACTGCCCTGGAATGAATCACGAAGAACCGTTGAAGAATTTTAATTGGACACAATCAGACTTAAATTGAAATGAGTCCAGTAGCCATGTGGAAGAATCGGAAACAGAGAGAGGAAAGGACTGAGGATGTTCTTAATTAGGGAGAGCGGTCAGGTCACTTTTGAGCTGTTAAAATACACCCACCCCAGATCCTGTCTCCCCCCGGGCATTCCCTTTCTATGGGTCAGAGCCTGGGGCTTTGAACCTGTGTGCTCTGGAGAGGCTTCCCAGGCGATTCGGAGGCTTAAGTACGATTAAGAACCACGACCCTGGCAGCTGACCTAAAAGTCACCGGAGTAATAACCAGTCACATCCTCTGTTACACAAAAGCCATCGGTCTGACAGCTTTAGAGGACATTCAGGACGATAGTGTGCGACTGTCAGGGAGGCCGAGAGGGAGTGTAATAAACGTGAATGGCAGTTTACGTCTTCCCAGAGCGCTGCATGGGTTTACCACCTGTCGTCCGATGGTATAACCTAACGAAACACCGCTTATTTCCCAAACCATCCCGTTTTCTATGTCCGAAGATCCTCCTGTGTCTGGCTGCCGGTTATCGGGGTGCTAAGGATGCAATTTATAGCAGAATGGACGGATTTTAAATCTGGAGCTGCTCCCTTGCCACCTCGCTTATTTTCCCCCAAGAGCCTTGCGCCTTTTCCAACTCTCTGACTTGTTCTTTTCCAGGCAATGTGATGAAGCTGGAGGAACAGAAGTCAGACCTGGAAAGGCAGCTGAAGACACTCACTAAGCAGATAAAGGTGAGGTGGGGCTACAGCCGGGGACGGGGGAGGGGCCTTCTCCATCATTTTACCGAGAGCGTCCCCGCCTTAGGTTTGGAAACCTTTGAAAAGCATCCCGATGACTCTCCTAGCCTGCGTTCCCGGAGTCCCTTCCCGTGGCACGGGCCCTGGTACCACCGATTAGCGTTGGCAGGGAACAAAATTAAAGCAGGCTTTCATTTGCAGGCTGGAGCACTCTGATCACACGAAGGTGTAAGTTCCCACCCGTGCTGGGCCTCTTCCCCGGTAGTGAGGCAGCATGAGAGCGGTGCTCGGTGCCGCCTGGCCAGTCTTCCTCGGTGGCTGACACGGGGGGGACCCTGGCGCCCCTGCCCACGTGCCGGGGCCTGGCCGGCCGGTGACGCGGGCGTGGGTCCTGGCGTTTTCAGGAGGAGACCGAGGAGTGGAGGCGGTTCCAGGCGGACCTGCAGACCGCGGTGGTGGTGGCCAACGACATCAAGTGTGAGACGCAGCAGGAGCTACGCGCCGTGAAGCGGAGGTTGCTGGAGGAGGAGGAGAAGAACGCGAGGCTGCAGAAGGAGCTGGGGGACATGCAGGGCCACGGCAGGTTGGTCACGACGGAGCCACGCGTTTGTGAGTCTGGCGGGCACCCGCGCAGTGCTTGGCTGCTCACTTAATCGCCATGCATGAGCCTTCGCCGTCTGGAGACGTGGCGCTTTGATGTCTCTCTGCGCAAAATCTTTATTCCTTTCCTAAGCTCGCTCTCCCACGGCCGCCACCACGACACAGCCTAGGAACGGTTCATCCGGGGTCCCCTGGCTGCCCATTCTCTGGCCCAAGGCGGTGAGAAGACTCTTGGCTCGCATACGTACGAAAGCTCTAGCCACATGTCCTCCTACATTTAAAGACTAGAAAGATGTCTGGGATGCTCCTTAAATCCCAGCGCTGGTTAGCGCCCGGCAGTGCCCACTTCAGCGAGCCGTGGCAACACCTTGCGTGGGAAAGGCTGGACTCACTCCCCGGGGGAATTGCCACCAGATAAGGGACTCATTCCTCACGGCCCAGTGACATGCTTCTCCCTTGGCAATGCCTGTGGCCTGCCTCCAAAAGCCCTTGAAATAACCCTCTTTAAGAGAAAGGATGAGCATGGCAAACTCAACATCTGGCAGATAGGTGACTTTCCTTTTCCGTTCCGAGGGAGGGAAATCACATGGTGTAACGCCCCAGAGAGCTCTTCTTTTTTAAAAAAATTTTTTTTAATTTGTATTTATTATTGAGAGACCGAGACAGAATGCAAGTGGGTTAGGGGCAGAGAGAGAGAGGGAGACAGACAGAACGTGTGGGCGCATGAGCCAGGGAGGGGCAGAGAGAGAGGGAGATAGAATCCGAAGCAGGCTCCAGGCTCCGAGCTGTCGGCACAGAGCCCAATGCGGGGCTCGAACGCATGAACTCTGAGATCATGACCTGAGCCGAGGCCGGACGCCCAACCGACTGAGCCACCCAGGTGCCCCCCCAGAAAGCTCTTCTTAAGCGGGATGTTTCAGAGGAAGGTACTCCTAAAGTGAGCTCAAAGTTAATTATCATTTAAAATTGAAATGGTTTAAAAAAAATTTTTTTTTAACCTTTATTTATTTTTGAGACAGAGAGAGACAGAGCATGAATGGGGGAGGGGCAGAGAGAGAGGGAGACACAGAATCGGAAGCAGGCTCCAGGCTCTGAGCCATCAGCCCAGAGCCCGACGCGGGGCTCAAACTCACGGACCGCGAGATCGTGACCTGAGCTGAAGTCGGACACTTAACTGACTGAGCCACCCAGGCGCCCCATGAAATGGTTTACAAACGAGATTACAAAACAGTACTTTAGGCTTTAACTAATGCAGTGTCCCCCTCCCCCAGTCAGGAGTAAATGTCCCTAACTTTGGGATTCGTGGATATTAGGAAGTTATTTGGAATTTTGAGATGCCTTTGAAATATGAAATGTAGCATTTTAAAATCAGAGTTAGTGGGTCCTGAATACTACTTGGTACAGTTTGCTTTTCTTACATGTTTTCCAGGATCTCAAGGGTTTGTTCCCTGGCTAGATTCTGAGCCTTTGGTCCTGATGTATTATCGTGAATTTCATAACATGGGAAAAAGTAGATTTCTTATGAGAACTCTGTTTCGATTCTCTCCCCAAATTTGCTTTAGTCTCCCTCCTTCCTTTGTTGATGACTTTTACATAAAACAGGCCGTAGAGAAGGATTCAGGTACAACATTTGTAGCTTGTTCTGTGATTCACGCTTGAAAATCAAGGTGATTATTTTATAGTCACACCTATACCCTGTGGCCGCCAGGGCGTGTGAATTTTACATTGAGGAAGGATAGGAAGACTAGACTTGATAGTGTTGACATGACCACGAGGTCCCCTAGTCTGCTTTTGTGCTTCTGTTTATTTGTCCTTTTGTCTTGCTTTCATAATGTGTGTCTTTGGAAGAGGAACCTGATCATAACTTGCATTGCTTCATCCATACATTATCTTAAAAGTAAAGGATAAGAGACGAGTCCTGAGTTTATATAGTGGCCCTGAATAAGTTATTATGTGGGCTGTTGTATTTCTTACATAGATTCTGAGACACAGGCCAGATTGTACAACTTGAACTCTGATACTGTAAGAAATCTTCGCATGCGTCTTGACTCTTTAGGATCCATATACAATATCCTACATCTTCAAACTTCGGGTCACTTTTTTTTTTTTTTTATAGACACTGTACGTATCTCTTTTGATTTTCTAGTGATTTACAAACCTCCCACCCAGATCTAGCAGTTTAATCCCCTATCACAAAACATTTCAGAAGTGTAGAGCTGGCACCATCCCAGAACGTGGCAGATTACTGAAACCCTGCAGGCATCAGTGTGTGTCTCGCCGTCGTCGTGTCGGGCAGGGCTTCAGACAGTGGCGGGTGCTGCTTTCTTGATCCAATTCTGCTGACGGGCCCTTCCAAAGAGTCGACTCTTTGAAAGGTACTCGCCAATGGCCCAGCCACTTCCTGAACCTCCCCCACGAGCAAGACTTGAAACTGACTCACACCCTCAAAGGTCCTGAAGCAACGTAGTGTTTCCGTCTTGGCTGAATGGGTTCTTGACTGAAACCCAATTTGACTTGGCCAGTCACCTAGCGAGAACTCGAAAGTCATTCTTGGTTCAGGCACAGCCAACGAACTTGCAGAAAATTCTCTGATGAGGTCCTCCAAGTACAACTGAGAGAAGGTAAGAGCATCAGAAGAGCGCCTCTGTCCTACTATGGGATTAACTGAATCACATTCTCATTTTGCATTAATGGGCATTTGAAGGGATATAATGACGCTGGTAGGTGAGCAAAGGAAGTGCCTGGGTGTGAATACAAGTTAGCCTTTATTAAATCAGAACATTATTTAACCCAGTATTTTCCATCATTCTGAAAACTAGCTCATTAGCAGTCTTTGGTCCTGTTACGTTTTCGAAGGCATTTTGATTTTGGAGTCCGAGTAAACCGATGTGAAGATAGGTAGGTACGAGGCTCCAGTCTTGTCTTTGCCACTAACTTGGCACGGTTTCCTTCCCGGACCGAGCTCCTCTGTCCCTCCAAGCAGGAGATAAGAGTGGCTCGTGATTTAAGGCCCCTGTGTTCTCTGAGACCAGTTGGGCAGCTGGCCCTCCCCTGATGGGAGGGTCAGGAACTCACATGCCAACAGTGAGTGCCCTCTGCCCAATGAACCTCCCAGACACAGTGGCATCTCCACAATTTAGCTGGGCTGTGGACCTCCCTTTTCTCTAACAGAAATTTGAACACGCCAATGTAGTTCTTCTTTTTTCTCTTAACTTTATTTATTTATTTATTTTGTGAGAGACAGCACAAGTGGGAAGGGGCAGAGAGAGAGAGGGAGAGACAGAATCCCAAGCAGGCTCCGTGCTGCCAGGGCAGAGCCCGACGTGGGACTCGAACCCACGAACCGTGAGATCATGACCTGAGCTGAAGTCAAGAGCCGGACGCTTAACTGACTGAGCCACCCAGGCGTCTCTGTACAAGCCAGGGTAGTTCTTAGTGGCCTGGAAGTGATCTGTTCTGCCGAACATTGGTAAATTAATGGATGAAAGGATAATAACTTGTTCAACTCTGGCTTCTTTCAGCTTTGAGTCATTAAGAGCAAGACGTTAAAATTAAAACTTTCATCGAAATTAAAACATCACACCTTTTTCTGGAAAAGTCAAGACCTGGGGCCTGACCTTCAGATACAGAGAACGCACACGCAGCCCCACATAGTGACTTGATGGGCCACACGCAACCTTTCTAATGAAGGGACATTGTTGAGCAGTCAGGGACCCAGGCTTCTCCAACGGTAACAGGGAAAGACCTACACGTTTTTTTTTCTCTTACTCTGAAACAGTAAAAACCATTATTTTTAGGGTGACTTACTCGGTTTTCACTGTATGTTTATCATATGACCCCAGTAAGCATCCATGGTGAGATCTGAAAAAGAGATCATTAAAAACACTCAACATCTGTGCCTCACGAACCGTAGCGATTTCTAAACAGAATGGCTGAGATTCCGAACGTGTCTAGCTTGTGCCGCTCACTGGCTCTTGTGTTGTCCCCTCTGAAGCGGGCAGCGTGGTGGCATATTATCACTGCCAGACTCTCTGGAATTGGCTCTAACTCTGTGTGCACGGTGTATCCTGCCCTAATGTCCGTCACGTGCCTGTGCCGCCCTCTGTGTTCCCACAGCTGTAACGTGTCACAGCCGCTCGCCGGGGGGCGGGGAGGCGGGGTGGTGGTTCTGGGACTCTCACTGAAAGGCAGAGCCTGGAAGTCCGAGGTGTAGATTCTCGGAGATCTTCTCCGGTTCTCTTGTTGCAGCGACTTTAATACAGCCTCCCTGGCCCCGCCAGAAGGGTGACCTGTTCTCACGGGGGTTTCTAAGCGGGTTCTGGGCACCTGGGACCGTCAGGGGCCTCTGGTACTTCCTGTGGCCCTCTATATGCAAACTGGCCCTCTGGGATCCCAGCACAACCCTTCCACTCCTCATGTTTTCATGGCTGGAATTTGCATCTGTGGCATTGGATACACAGCCTAGAGTCCTAAAGAGCGATGTCTGCATCCCCTAACCCCCATCTTTTTTTTTTTTTTTTTTTTTAATGTTTGTTTATTTTTGAGAGAGAGAGAGAGACAGAGCACGAGAAGGGCAGGGGCAGAGGGAGAGGGAGACAGAATCTGAAGCAGGCTGCAGGCTCCGAGCTGTCAGCACAGAGCCCGATGTGGGGCTCGAACTCAGGAGCCATGAGATCATGAACTGAGTTGAAGTCGGATGCTGAACCAACTGAGCCACCCAGGTGCCTGCCCCCCAAACCCCAGTCTTTACAGAGTTGCTTTGAAAAGTGTGGACGTAAGCTTTCCCTATATATTTATTTGTTTTTTGCCTAAAAAAAAAACCAAATCCCTTTTTTTTTTTTTTTTTTTGTTTTTTTGGCCTCTACTAGGACAGTAGAGGGATGCCCGAACCGCTCTGTAAATTACAGAGGGGCCTGATTTTGTGCCTCCTGGCGGTCTCTACTTCCCCAGCACGGCTGCCTGTTGGTGAAGGTCTAGCGAGAGGAGGCTGGTGGTGGTGTTTTGAAGTCTCTGGCATGTTCTCTGACTGAAGACCTTTGACTTCCAAAACTGTTAGAGGCACAGGAATGAAAACATGCTGGTCGTATTCTAGATTGCTCGTGTTTCCCCGTGGGTCGGTGTCAGCTACTCCTTCCTCTGTGTGTAGCCTGAGAGCATGTTGCCTCAAGGAACTCCTTTACCAGCCTTTCCCCCTCCATTTCTATTTCCACAGCTCCGTGGTCTCTGTCAGCTAGCAGAGCATTTGCTGGAAGAAAGACAGCCCAGCCCTTGCCATGATGGGGAACTACAGCCATTTCTATATGAAAGGGGGAATAATGTAGAGGAGAAATGACCCCTTTCAAAGAGCCAGATTGTCTCCTTATAACACCCACTGTTTCACACAGAGTCATTGCCATCGAGTCTCTGCCTTTTTTCCGCGTTTTGGAATTCACTCATTCATTGTGCACGATCAAAGATGAATGATCCTTCCCTCCTTTTTTTTCCCCCCCCTTTTTTTCTCAGAAGATCCCGAAGTCTTTTATTTGGAGCCTAAGATGAAGTTCTGGAAAACAAAACAAAACAAAAAAAGCACAAGCATGTTGTGAAACATTTTTTTTATGTGCAACTAGGGTGTTCCGAGGGAGCAGAGGCGAACACAGCCCATGTTTGTGTTTGACTTTCTGGAGTTTATTTCTGTGCTTCCTCTTGAAAATGGTATCTGACAATCTTGGAATTAACACTACTGAAGGCAAAATAGGAAGCCGTCTGTGTGAGGTCTCATTCTGAAGAAGCCAGCAGGTTCCGCTTCCTTCATATCAAGTCTCGAATGAGCCCTTTCAGGCTGGGGTCTGACTTCATGGCCTCATCGGACACAAGCCACCGCTAAGTTTGGGGTTGATTTCCCAGATCTCTGTTGGGCTCCACACAAATAGACGTTTGGCTGATAATAAAGGATGTAGTTGAAGCAGTAATCTTCCGTGGTGACAGTGCCCGTTGGAACCTGACTGAAAATTAGTCAACAACTACAACAGATGCCTCAGGAATAAAACTCGGGAACTGAAAGGCTTTGAATCCAGAAGTGTGTCGTTGAGTGGGATCCAGTGACGTTAAACTCTGGAAGCACCGAGTTTGTGAAGATCCACGTTAATTCGGCGGCCGCCGTCAGGCACGGCCTCCTGTGGCCCAGACAGTTCTGGATCTTAGCTGTGTGTCTACAGGATGAGACCAGAGTCCCTGTCTGGTACAAGGACGTGAGAAACAGGAGCACTGTAACTCAGGAGGATGGTCTGGCATGTCCCAACCAGAGAGCCCAGAATCCCTAGAAACATTTAGCTTGGTGATAGAAGAGAGTTCAATGCCTTCTCCCTAAAAATAGTTCAGACTCTCGCTGGCCTTGTCCAATTTATATACTGGGAGACCTTTACCTCAGATTGCGAATTTCTTGGAATGCTGTGAAATTCACTTGTCAGGTGTTTTTCAACAGGAACAGTAAGAACATAACCTCAACTTCAGATGCACAGCTATATTTGCACCCCGTATTTCGATCTCTCTTTACTCTGGGTACCGTTGAATATTTTTATACACAAGCATTTATGAACCGCTAAATAAATATGTTACTATTCAGAAGACGCTGTTGCCCGATTTGTAATCACTGGCCACGTTTTCGCAGGGCCTTCGTGTCATCTTGTCCTCTATTTTCTAAGCGCACGGAGTTTCAGATCTTTAAAGCCACGTCCAATAACTAGAATTTGAGCTAGAAGCAAGCTGGGCTTTCAGTACAGATTTGTTGATAGGAGGCTGATTTTAAATATGAATGCAGTTTTTAAAAATGATTTCATTACGGTAATAAGAGGGCAAGGGGCAAAAATACTGATTTTGCATAAACCGTCGAAGCAAAACGCCAGTGTTTCAAAAAAAAAAATCTAGTACATGGAATTTGAAGTCTAGATTTGTCTTGTTGAAATGTAAAAATAAATAGGTCACTTGGTGATTGGGTATATTGGACTTCTTCTTAATTACGAGTATTTAGGTGTCCAGGTAACAAAATGGAAATGGATAATGAAGAATAATCTTTTCCCTGGGGCGCCTGGGTGGCTCCGTCATTAAGCATCTGACTTTGGCTCAGATCATGATCTCACAGTTCATGAGGTCGAGCCCTGCTTCAGGTAAACACAAGTGCCACTTCTCTCTCTCCCTCCCTCCCCCCACCTTCCTCTGCCCCTCCTGAGATTCTCTCTCTCTCTGCCCCTCGGTCACTTGGGCCTTCTCTCTCTTTCTCAAAAAAAAAAAAAGATATATATATATGTGTTTTTTTTTTCTCTCTCTCTAATACCACCCTGTAAGGTAATCAGTGTTCACAGCATGTTTGTTTTTCTTTACCTCCTCCTCTACTCCTAAAAACATATAAGGTTCCTTTTTATTTTTTTTATAAAAATGGCATTATATTCTATACAGTACTCTGCATTTTCACATTTCACTCAACAGTGTACCATGGGCGTCCTTCCAGGTCAATATATATGAGTTTAACTCATTTTCATAGCTGCCTGGTGTCCTAGAGGATGAATGTGCCCTAGAACATTCGAATATTGTCATATCCGTGAACATCAAGGTTATATTTCATGGTTTTTTACTTTCCCAATAATGGGATAACAGCAGTCCTTATCCACATACACTTATAGATATGTGGTTTTATTTTCATAGGATGGGTTCATAAAAATATGATTGCTATAATGGAGGATATGCACATTTTTTTTTTTTTTTAAATTTTTTTTTTTTTTTTTCAACATTTTTTATTTATTTTTGGGACAGAGAGAGACAGAGCATGAACGGGGGAGGGGCAGAGAGAGAGGGAGACACAGAATTGGAAACAGGCTCCAGGCTCCGAGCCATCAGCCCAGAGCCTGACGCGGGGCTCGAACTCACGGACCGCGAGATCGTGACCTGGCTGAAGTCGGACGCTTAACCGACTGCGCCACCCAGGCGCCCCTGCACATTTTTGATTTTAATAGATTTGTTAGATTACTTACCTAAGACTTATGACCTTTTATCCTTGACGAGAGTGCCTGTTTATACACAGCCTTAGCAGAAGCAGATAATACCAATCTTAATTTTTGACAGTAGGATAAACAAAAACTTCTATCTCATTAGTACTTTAACTTTGCATTTTCCCAAGCATATTTTTTATGTTAACCATTTGTGTTTTATCTTTTTGAGAATTGCTTGTTTAGCACTTTTGCTTATTTTTTCATTGAGATGATTGTTTTTCTCTTATCCATTTATAAATCAGCATTTTATTAGGGATGTGTATTTATTCCAGTATATTATGGGTCTTTTGGCTCTTCATCTTGATCAGGGAAAATTTTATATTGTTACACAGTGTAATCTGTTAGTATTTTCTTTTACTGTTTCTGGGTTTTGTTTTGTTCTGTTTTGTTTAAGATTTACCCTACCCTAGGGACACCTGGGTGGCTCAGTTGGTTAAGCATCCGACCTCGGCTCAGGTCATGATCTCACGGTTTGTGAGTTTGAGCCCTGCATTGGGCTCTGTGCTGATGGCTCGGAGCCTGGAGCCTGCTTCGGATTCTGTGTCTCCCTCTCTCTGCCCCTCTCTTGCTCATGCTCTGTCTCTCTCTGTCTCTCAAAAATAAAATAAACATTAAAAATGAAAAAAAGGCTTCCCCTACCCTAATCTTACACAAATAGGCTGTCACATTTCCTTCATCTATTTCTTTCTCTCTCTCTCTCTCTCTCTCCCTCTCTCTCTCTCTCTCTCTCTCTCTCTCTCTCTCTCTGTCTCAGATACTCGGTCTACCTTTCTTTGTTTAGTCCGATGTGAGGTATGAGTCTTTTCCTTCCAGGTGGACAGCCAGTCATGCCAGCACCATTTATGATCCAAACCATCCTCTACCCACTAAATCAAAATTCCACCTTTATGTTATATTTTGTCTATATTTAGAGGGATGTTCCTGATATGTTTTCATTTCTTTTTTTCTAAAACTTTTAAACAAAACTGCTTTAAAAAAATTTTAATGGGATTATTAGATTGCTGATACCATGTTTTAGACTTGGCCTTTCATCATAAACTGTCATCTTTCATATATTATCCTCTTTTCTTGAATTTTGTTGTATTCTCAAGGCAGTTTCTATCAAGCATATGATTCTGTCTCCTGTCATGAATTTACAAATGTCTGCTCTCCCTTGAGTGCAGTCATTCCTTTCATTTTATGTTATGGAATCTGTGCATAGATCAGGGCATGTCTTAGGGCAGGGCAGATAATTGCCTATCTCCTCTTCTTGCTTAAATGGGTTAGTGTATCAGGGCAAGATCATTGTCTATAGGTGCTGCTTATGTCTATACCCACTTTGCCTGACTACTGCTAAAATCTTTTCATGTCTTAAAAAGATATGAAGAGGGGCGCCTGGGTGGTTCAGTCTGTTAAGTGTCCGACTTCAGCTCAGGTCATGATCTCGCGGTTCTTGAGTTTGAGCCCCGCGTCGGGCTCTGTGCTGACAGCTCAGAGCCTGGAACCTGCTTCGGATCCTGTGTCTCCTTCTCTCTCTGCCCCTCCCCTGTTTGCACTGTGTCTCTCTCCCTCCCAAAAATAAACATTAAAAAAAAAATTTTTTTTTAAAGGATACAAAGGAAGGTTCTTTTTTTTTTTTTTTCAAGTTTATGTATTTATTTTGAGACAGAGAGAGAGGAAGGGGCAGAGAGAAAGGGAGAGAATCCCAATTAGGCTCTCCACTGTCAGCGCAGAGCCCAATGAACCGTGAAATCATGACCTGAGCTGAAGTCGGACACTTAACTGACTGAGCCACCCAGGCGCCCGAGAAGGAAGGTTCTTTAAGGTAAATTGGTGTTACATATCGGAGACACAGAAGCTCAAATAAAGTACAGAGGAACAGGTTCGTAGTGGGTGAAATTCATGTGTCCAGTTCCTTCTTTGGTGAAACTAATTGTGGGAACCAGCATCCTGGGTCTGCTTTTGCTAGCCATTGTCCATTTTAGGGACGTGCTGTGGCTCTTCCTAATCTGCCCCTTTCTGCTACTGTCCTTTTACCCGGGATAAACCATCTCTGGCCTCTTCGGACAGTCCTATGTTAATGTCACCCAGCCCTTGCAGGAAGAATGCTCCGTGTGCCCAGGGCTTCCTCTGCTCCTCTGAGGCCCAGCTCCCTAACGGGGGCCGTCGCAGGAGCTTCCCCACATCTTCATTTTCTCTGAAAGGGAATCGGGAATAAAGCCGTAGTGTTTACTTTCCATCCCTCCCCCCACTGCTCCCACTTACTCTCTATGTAGCAGAAAGTCCTCAAAGCTCAGGCCAGGTAGAGGCTGTCTTTCTGTAGCGTCCGGTGCTGAGGCAGGATTTCCACAGTGACTCTCACTGCTGGGATTTGGAGATGAGGATGCCTGTGTTCAAATTGCTGTCTTACCCTGTTTGTTTTACTGCCGTGTCTACGCTTCTACTGAAATTCCAGAATGGGATTCGGGGAAACACGGATACCTGAGAGCCAGAATAGTTAGGCATTTCTGTTTCACTCTAGAGCCGCAGACCGCTTTTAGATTTGTCCCACGCACGACAGTAAGAGACGCGTGGAGAAAATTGCATTCCACGCAAGGGCGTAGAATGAGCAAAGGCACAGACGGAAGACCTAAGCGGAACAGAGCCCCGGGTAGCTAGGGTTGTAGCCCAGAAGCGAGGTGAGTGGAGGGGAGGCAGAGGTTATGAGTCTTATGGCGCCAGGAAGGGCCTGCAGCTGGGCTCACTCAGGTTTTCAGGAACATGACTGGTCTTCTTTACAGATACTGACCTGCCGGTTATGAAGGTAGCGGTGGTGTCACACAGAGTTACTTTTGAATACTTTAAAACTAAGCATCAGGGCCCCCCCGGGGGGCTCAGCCGGTTACGCGTCTGACTCACGCGTCTCACTGTCCGTGGGTTCGAGCCCCGCGTCGGGCTCGGTGCTGACGGCTCGCAGCCCGGAGCCTGCTTCGGATTCTGCGTCTCCTCCTCTCTCTGCCCCTCCCCTGCTCTCTCTCTCTCTCTCTCTGTCTCTCTCAAACCTAAAATAAAAGCATCAAAAAAAGTTTTAAACTAAGCGCATACAAGAGCTCACATGTTACATTCTTGCATCAACATGGACCTGGATGCTGAAATAAGTGCTGTGGAAAGTCAGCACCACCCCGGGGCGCCTGGGTGGCTCAGTCGGTTAAGCGGCCGACTTCGGCTCAGGTCATGATCTTGCAGTCCGTGAGTTCGAGCCCCGCGTTGGGCCCTGTGCTGACAGCTCAGAGCCTGGAGCCTGTTTCAGATTCTGTGTCTCCCTCTCTCTGAACCTCCCCCATTCATGCTCTGTCTCTCTCTGTCTCAAAAATAAATAAACGTTTAAAAAAAAAAATTAAAAAAAAAAAGAAAAGAAAGTCAGCACCACTTGAAAACTCTATCTTTAACCAAAGAGAGCAGTGAATTAGAGAGACTGGGTAACATTTTGAAAATAAAAGATGACTGCAGACACATGGGCACATACGTTTAAATTACAACCAAAGACCTAGAAGGTACAGCAACAGTGAGTACGTGGTCCTCGCCTGCAACGGTCGGTCATTCTCGGGTATGGGCTGCCCCTTCCTAAGAGCAGATTACTGCGTGAAAATAAGAGCAATGAAATAAATACTGATAGCATTTTTAAAAATACACGTTAAGTAAATTACATAACGTTTTTAAGATACATGGTACTTACTATGGAGCTGTACACAACATTTTTTTTTGGCAAAAATCGTTCATTATTATCATAGTCTTACATTCTGGAATCAGATGGAGACACGCCTCATTTTTGTTGTTTTCATCGTGCCCCCTAAGCACACGGCAGCTCCTTTATCTGCGAGGCACCTGAATATAGAGAGACTGCTTGCTCGATGCTACAGGGAAATCGAATACTAGGCGTATTGAAAGATAGTATCTTTGTGTACAGTTGTCCCTTCAAAACCATGGAAGCTGTACTTCTGGGTGATGTAGATTTTCAAAGCTCATTTGATGATATGTGTGTGTGGGTCTTGTTCTACAGATTGACCTTCGAACCTAACATCTGTCTTCAGGACGTAATAGCTAGCATAGAACAAATTCCTAACCTTGGAGCTTTTCCTGTATTTAATGAATTCGTGACAATGCACCTGCTACATGCTTAATATTTCTTAACATCCTTTATAGAATACAGAGTCTTACTCTTCCTTAGAACAGACAAAATGTAGGATTTCATTTATTGCCAGCGTTGTTACTGGTCGATCTAGGACAATCCTAACAGGCTGGCTTAAAGGAATTTCAGATCTATTGATGATTAAGGTGCTGTGCTAATAAAAAAACAATAGTGTTCTTAATAACCGTTTTCTATGGTTCTTCAATTCAGGCTTTGTTTTGTGAATCCTTCTCCTACCCCTGACATGCGTATGCATGCACATATACACATGCGTCCCTGTTATATAACATGGCGGGGCAGAGGGTGGTATTTGGTTCAGTAGCTTCTCTGATCTGCTTAAACAACTTGCAGAGTTCCCTACTACTGACTCTTACTGTTCTAGGCAAGCCGAGTGATCATTTGAAATATAGTCAATATAGTCTTGGGGTATCTGAAGGCCAGAGGACTGGGAATCGGCTCTTGGACCCTTGCTCTTTTCTAAATGAGCCTTCCTATTAATCATTTGATCTGTTGAATCACAGAGAAATGTAGGTGATTGAAGGAAACACCTTGGCAGAAGGTAGGATTGTTTGCATTAAATTATCAAGGAACCAAATGAAAATGAATTTTTTAAAAAAGATCTTCCTTTGGGATGCCTGAGTGGCTCATTCGGTTAAACATCTGACTCTTGATTTCAGCTCAGGTCATGATCTCACGGTCCGTGAGTTCGAGCCCTGCATCGGGCTCTACGCTGACAGTGCGGAGCCTGCTTGGGATTCTGTCTTTCCCTTTCTCTCTGCCCCTCCCCTACTTGTGCGTGCATGCGGTCTCTCTCTCTCTCTCTCTCTCTCTCTCTCTCTCAAAAAAAAAAAAAAAAAAATCTTCCTTTGAAGGGTGCCCTGAGTTTCTGCAAAGCCCCGTTGGGAGCCCGTCCTTTAAATGGGTTGGTGAGAAGGTGGTTCACTTTGTTTCTGACCTTCCTCGGAATGGCCGGGACAGAAATTGGAGATTTTTTTTTTTCTGCTTGTACCTAACCTGATTTCATTCTATTTCTGCGTATTCACCACTTGATTTTATACTGTATAACACAATGGGGAAAATACAAAAACCAAACTCATTCAGTTAAAAAAAATTGGGGGGGTTGCGGTGGGCGTCTGGGTGGCTCAGTCGGTTAAGCATCCAACTTCGGCTCAGGTCATGGTCTCACAGTTCGTGATTTTGAGCCCCACATCGGGCTCTCTGGTCTCAGCGCAGAGCCCACTTCAGATCCTCTGTCTCCCTCTGTCTCTGCCCCTCCCTGGCTCTCTCTTTCTCTATCTCAAAAATAAATAAACATTAAAAACATTTTTTTAAAACCCAGCTCCCTACCAGTTTCTGAAGTTCCTGGTATTTTCTTTCAAGGAAGTCACCAGGTTATTGATTTTTTTTTTTTTTTTTTCTCAAAAGAAGGGAGAGACAAAAGTGTAGGACAGCATGATTTCAATGTTTTAAGTTCTGCCTCACTAAAATTTATTTTGTTCACATCGATCACAGAGCAACAGAAGAAAGCTTTGAGAATTAAGGACAAGTAAATTCAACCACGGAAGCTTATGAGCAGCTGGATTGATCCCAGAAAGATCAGTAAATAAATATTTTAAACTTCCACTGACCTTATTAAAATACACTGCCAGAAATATTCTGTTTGAGCCATTCTCATAAATGAGTCATCTTCCAAAAACAGCTGGTAGCAATTTGCTATAAGAAAAAGAGTAGTGACTTAGAAATCAGAAGATTGGGAGGTCTTGCCTTGGCTCGTTCACAGGGAGATTAAATGACACGCTAACATGTCCCAGATGAGGCACAAGAGAATTGAATCAGACGATCTGTCTTTAAAAGACCCCTTCATGGGGCACCCGGGTGGGTGGTTAAGCGTCCTACTTCAGCTCAGGTTATGATCTCACGGTCATGATCTCTCGAGCCCCACATCGGACTCTGTGCTGACAGCTCAGAGCCTGGAGCCTGCTTCTCATTCTGTGTCCCCCTATCCCTCTCTCTCTCTCTCTCTCTCTCTCTCTCTCAAAAATATTAAGAACATTAAAAAAAATTTTTAAATACTTTCCTGGCCATTCCCAAGAAAACATCTCTGATAAAAATAGAGGGCAGTACCTATATTATTTCCCAGAGAGGCAAAGCGGATACAGAAAATGAGATTTTAAATTGGGGATCCTCCTTCTGGATTTGTTTTTCTCGGCATTGTTTCTGTTTCCATCTGTGTCTCTTCCCCCCCTGGGAACATCCTCCACCTTTTCAATTTGCCGTACTCTTTACCATGCAGACCTGTGAATGAAGAGTCAGAACCCCCCGAGGTCGATGCTCCCAGCCGGTGGCATGGCGTCTATGTGAACAGAACATCTCCGACGCCTTCGGAATCTGCGACCACCGTTAAGTCCCTCATCAAGTCATTTGACTTGGGACGTCCAGGTATTTCATCATTTGGTCTCACGAATCCAACTCAGATTCAGACGGTGGCCCCACATACCAAGCTGTCTCTACTCCACACTGGCCCCAGATTAATGCAACCACAAGGGCTCGTCTACATCATTCTGCATGTAGCTGCCGTGTACAAGAGACTTCTGCAGCCTTGCTGAAGCTCCCGTAAGACAACCCTGAAGAGTCTGCGTCACACGTAATACAGCCTCCTCTTTCTCTCCACCTCTTCCTTAGCTTTAATTCCAGACGTGCCACGTTCCTCTTCTGCCTCTATGTCCGTTAAACTCAGGTTACCACCACTTGCCTTCTTACCGTCTCATGAGAGTTAGCAGGGTCAACCGGAGGCTTCATTTCCTAGAAAATGAGGTGTTGAATCTATGCATTTGGCTCTCTTGTTGGACACCCCCCGCCGCCGGCCTTGCTCGTCTCACAACGTACTGTTAGACTTTTCTCTCCCTGGTCTTGTGTGCGACTGCCTGTTCTGACCTGTCGTGCCTGATCTTGATACATTCCCAGATTTTTCTGTAAATGTCTCTCTGGCTCACAGTTCACCGTTATTCACTGTTAACTATGTACGTGAGGAAAATGCATGTTGCCACTCTACGCACATAAATATAGTAGATGGAAGAAACCAAATGTGCATCTGTCCAAAATAGCAGTATATTTCTTCTCTTGACCTCAACAGATACGCCTGTGGTGTCGGGAGACTAGAGTTATTACCCCTAGCTAATCCTAGGATGCACCTGGTTGTCTTTGCTAAAATAGTTTGTAGCTAAGTTAGATGAAGATTAGCCTGCAAATATTAAAAGATATGAAAGCCGGTGACTACGTTCAGTCTGCGAAGATAGGAAGTGAATGAACAGTGAATGGTTTGTGCAAGAATTTTCCTGCTCCTTCTTGCCTTAGATGCCTCGTCACGTGTTTTCTTCCCCCCGTCACTGTGTGGCCCACCTCTAAGAACAACCCCCATGTAGTTGGCTCCTCCCCGCTCCTTCCCCTGTTCAGCACTAGCGCACAGGAGAGAACAGAGTGGTACCTTAGAAGCATCCTGGGATGCCTTTGTAGTCACCAAAACAGTAACAAATGAGGAGCTGTTACTCGCTGTTTTGAACCTGAACTGCATACAAATGTCCCCTTCTCTTTGCTTGGCAGGTGGAACCGGACAGAATATTTCTGTCCATAAAACCCCCAGAAGCCCCCTGAGTGGGATCCCCGTGAGGACCACTCCAGCTGCTGCGGTTTCTCCAATGCAGGTAAGAGAGCTTTGGCCACGTGGGTGGTGGCCCGTGCCACGTGGTATCATCGTGGTGTCTTGTGCCCAGGCAAGTCGCAAAGGGAAAGTGAAAACCCAATTGTTCTATTCTTTGAGGCACATTGAACATCGTTTTTAATAGGAGTAAGATAATAATAACGAAACTTTCGTTAAAGATTACAATTCTAGGGGTGCCTAGGTGGCTCAGTCAGTTAAGCGTCCTACTTCAGCTCGGGTCATGATCTCTCAATACGTGAGTTCGAGCCCCGCGTCGGGCTCTGTGCTGACAGCTCAGGGGCTGGAGCCCGCTTCACATTCTGTGTCTCCCTCTCTCTCTGCCCCTCCCCTGCTCTTGTGTGCGTGCTCTCTCTCTCTCTCAAAAATAAACATTAAAAAAAAAGTTTTTTTAATTATAATTCTGGGCACCTGGGTGGCTCAGTCAGTTAAGCATCCGACTCTTGATTTCTGACAGTGCAGAGCCTGCTTGGGATTCGCTGTCTCCCTCTCTCTCTCTCTCTGCCCCTCCCCTGCTCACACAGGTGCACTTTGTCTCTCTCTCTCTGTCTCTCTCAAAATAAATAGATATTTTTTAAAAATTCTAACAATTGCAGTTCTGAGGCCTGATGAAGATCCAAGAGAAGCACGCTAAACCTCATATAATTTTGTTTGTAAGGTATATTTAAAATTTTCAGTTAACCGAAGATTGTAATTTTTACCAGAAGTGGATATTGAACTAGTTATTTTTCTCAAAGAATTGTGTCTTTTCTTTTTTTTCCCAAAAGCCCCCCAGAGAGAGAAAACATTTATAATTTGTAAGTTCTTAGAGTTCACTGGGTACGATCTGTGTCACCTTTGCCGTTTTGTGAAGGTTCTAGATCAGAGCTACTTGGCATTTTCAGGGTCCAGAGTGCTAACCATTACACCATGGAACCCACTCGCTACTTGGCATTTTCTAAGGCTGGGGCTTTCAGTGTCATTGGTAACATTCAGCACTCTGCTCTCTCTGAGCCAAGGGTAATGTTGTCATTAACAAGTACCCTTTTGGGGCACCTGGGTGGCTCAAGTCGGTTAAGCGGCCGACTTTGGCTCAGGTCATGATCTTACCGTTTGGGAGTTTGAGCCCCACGTTGGGCTCTGTGCTGACAGCTCAGAGCCTGGAGCCTGCTTCACATTCTGTGTCTCCTTCTTTCTCTGCCCCCCGCCCCCACTCCCGCTCACACTCTGCCTCTCTCTCTCTCTCAAAAATGAATAAACATTAAACAAACACGTATAGCTTGAATGTTTCCGCATGTACACACCCCTGCAGCCAACACCAAGGTAAAGCATTCTCGTCACCCCAGAAGGCCCCCCCCATGCCACCACCCAGTCAGTAATCTCTTAAAGTAGCCATTATTCTGACTTCTGTTACCCCACTGGATCAGTGTTACACTGACCTAACCATTGTAAAAGGGAGTGACTTAAAAATCTCCCTTGCTCCCTAGCCCCAGAAAGAACCACTGTTGATGGCTTGTTGTGTATCCTTCTAGATGTTTTTCTTTAGCATAAAAGTGTGTGTGGTTGGGGAAGGGGGAGGGAGAGAAAGTTTTATAAATTAGATTACACTAAACATCATTCGGACACTGGCTCATTCCACTTTGTCGTTGGAATGGAACCCATGAGGGCAGGGATTTTTATCTGTTTTGCTTGCTATTCTGTCTTTTGCCTGGAACAGTGGCCGGCACATAGTTCTATCACAGTACAAGCTCAGTAAATATTTGTTGAATGAATGAAGGAAGCTATCAGAGACATCTTTACATGTCAGTATTTGGAAAAAATACTGCATCCTTTTTTTTTTTTTTAATTTTTTTTAATGTTAATTTATTTTAGAGAGAAAAAGAGACAGAGTGTGAGCAGGGGAGGGGAAGAGAGAGAGGGAGACACAGAATCTGAAGCAGGCTCCAGGCTCTGAGCTGTCAGCACAGAGCCCGATGCGGGGCTCAAACTCATCAACCGTGAGATCATGACCTGAGCTGAAGTCAGACGCTTAACTGACTGAGCTACCCAGGTGGCTCCCCTCCTTCTTTTTTTTAAGGCTGAATAATATTTCAGTGTATGTAAATACCACATTTTGTTTATCCATTCATCTGTCCATGGACATTTAGGTTGTTTCTGCCTCTTGACTATTGTGAGTAATGCTGCAACAAACTTGGGTGTGCAAAAATCTCTTCTAGATTCATTTTTTTTGGATATAGACCCAGAAGTGAGACTGCTGGATTGTGTAGGAGTTCTATTTTTAATTTTTTGAAGAGCCTCCCTACTATTTTCCATAGCGGGTGCACCATTTTATATGCCCACCAGCAGTGCACAAAGATTTTAATTTTTCTGCAGTTTGATCAACACTTGTTATTTTCTCTCGCTCTCTCTCTCTTTTTAAAATAATGACCCCTCTAACAGATGTGAAGTGATATCTCATTGTGGTCTTGATTTGCATTTCCCTGATGATTAGTGAAGTTGAGCATCTTTCCATATACCTGTTGGCCATTCAGAAACAGTATTTTTACACACCTCCTTGAATATACGTAGAATTTTCCAGGAAGGTACTCACAAAGCTGATTAATTATGATTAATTAAGAGAAGAAACAGGTGGTGGGAGTGAGAGGGAGACTCTTTCCATTTTATGTCCTTTCTGTTCTTTTGAGGATCGGGCCAATTGCATTTATTACCTATTCAAATAAATAAGTTGTGTTGGGTTTTTTTTTTAATGTATATTTATTTTTGAGAGAGAGGGTGAGCACAAGCAGGGGAGCGGCAGAGAGAGAAAGAAAGGGAGGGAGACACAGAATCCACAGCAGGCTCCAGACCTCGTGCGGGACTTGAACCCACAGACTCTGGGATCACGACCTGAGCTGAAATCGGATGCTTAACCCACTGAGCCACCCCGGTGCCCCTAAATAAGTTGTTTCAAAACCTCCCTCTCGTGATTCCGATGAGTTTAAGAACCGTTGTGTGGGGGCGCCTGGGTGGCGCAGTCGGTTAGGCGTCCGACTTCAGCCAGGTCACGATCTCGCGGCCCGTGAGTTCGAGCCCCGCGTCGGGCTCTGGGCTGATGGCTCGGAGCCCGGAGCCTGTTTCCGATTCTGTGTCTCCCTGTCTCTCTGCCCCTCCCCCGTTCATGCTCTGTCTCTCTCTGTCCCAAAAATAAAAAAACGTTGAAAAAAAAAAAAATTAAAAAAAAAAAAAAAAAAAAAAAAAAAGAACCGTTGTGTGGACACACACGCCTTGTTTACGCTGTCCTTGGGGTCACAAGCTCACCTGTGCTGCTGTGCCTTTTGGTTTTTTAGAGACACTCCACTTACAGTAGCGTTCGGCCAGCCAGCAAAGGTGTGACTCAGCATTTGGATCTTCCAGAACTTCCACTCTCAGGTAATACAAACGCCTTTGACTTATTTTTTTGTGCGGTCAACGTTTCTTCTTTGCCTGAAACTGAGCTTAGAAAAATAATCCGTGGCATTTATCTCAAACAGTTGAAAACCCCAAATGTTTTGTGTGATGGCTGTTGGATCCTGTTTCCTGCCAGCTGTCCTTCCCAGCGTGTATGTGTTCAGGAGAAATGTCCAGATTTGGAGGGGGGGTGGGGGGTTGCTTGCTTTTTACTGAATCTCAAGGGAATAATTTACAATCTTTAGAAGTCGCTATTTTAAGAAAAAAATTTTATCTGATTCTAAAGGTCTGTGGCTTCCACAATTCTTGAAATATGCCTCTTTAGGGCTCTGTCTCTGAGCGTAGTCCCCTTCCTGTTGTTACTGCGGGTATTTTATTTACTTATTTTGAGAGAGAAAGCATGAGCGGGGGAGGGGTGGACAGAGAGGGAGAGAGAGAGAATCCCAAACAGGCTCCGCACTGTCAGCACAGAGCCTGCTCGGGATTCTCTTTCTCTCCCTCTGTCTCTGCCCCCTCCCTTGTGTGCATGCACTCTGTCTCTCAAGATAAATAAAGAAACGTAGGAAAAAAAAAAAAAAAAAAAAGGAAGAACACTGTCTGGCTCATAGTATCGCTCCAAGGGCTGAGTGAACGCGGCCGGGTGTGGGGTGGGTGCTGTGGAAGTGTTGGCTGTTACCACTCTAACGTCTGGTCTCTTGGAATCAGTTCGCCAGTCAGAACAAAGAGGCATTAGCAGAATGTTAAGCTTGTCCTGAGTATTTACCCTAGAAATTTATGTGTATGACTCTGTGGTCACTGTTGTGAGGAAACAAAAAAGATAAAAAAGAAGGCGAACGCTAAATGAATTATTTGCCGGTGCCTCACAGGAAGGCCAGAAAGCCGGAAATCTAGATTGCATAGATAGAAGTCCTGCGTTGCTAAGCATCAGACAAAACTTCTGTAACACAACTTCTGTAACACAATTCTGTAATTGTGTGAATCTAAAGGAATTCCAGCTGTTCTTCTTTTAGATCATGGTCAAACACCATTAGGTTCCTTCTTAACATAGTTATTTCTGAAATAACTATTGCTATTGTTTTGGTCTTTCACTGGAAAGTCTTTAACCTTAACCACCTTATTTTCTTTCACTTCTGAATTTTGTTTTCTTTTTTTCGTGGAATAAGAGGATTTTAAACGTATGTAAATACTGAAACTGACAATGTGAGGACCGCCTCAGCCCGTCCCCTGCATTTTACATGCGAGAGATTCAAGCCCTACGGAGACTAATTGATTTATAACTGGTCCCACCGATTCTGAATGACTCTGGGACCAAGATAGGATTTTTTTTCTGATTCTTTTCACCATGTTGCCTTTTGGAAATGAGGCTGGTGATTGCTCTGATCAGATAGTGACAATGGTTTATGTAGGACTTGATAATGACCTCAAGGAAGAAGAAGAAAATGGTGTCTAAGGGCAGGAGAATAAGAAAAAACAAAGGGTAAGTGAGTCCAGTAGAACAGGTCATTATTTCTCTGCAAACTAGAGAAATGGAGGGAGGCCAAAACAGGGTATTGGAAACCCACCCGATTTGAGTTCCTACACTTGCCACATAGTGGAAAATAAGGAATAAGTTGATTATATAATACCTATAACATAAAAGTTACCATCTTAACCATTTTTAAATGTACTAGGTGAGCTTTAGGTCATAACATTTGTCTTCTCTGTTCCTCCCATGTTAAAATTTCCTTTGGTGGGGAGCCGGGGTGGCTCAGTCAGTTAAGCATCTGACTCTTGATCTCCACTCAGGTCTTAATCTCAGAGTCATGAATTCAAGCCCTGTGTTGGGCTCTGCACTGGGCGTGAGGCCTATAAAAATTTTTTTTTTTTTTTCCTTTTGTGTCAAGAAACCATTTGTTTAATTGACAAGATAAATACTGACGCCAAAGCCATACTGGCTGTTGCCCTGAAGTAAACAGTTCATTGTCAGCGCCCGCTCTTTTCGCCCACCAGGCACCTGTCTACCCGGATGATTCTATTTACCATACTAAAAAAGGATTACATGGTAAAAGTTGCTTGCATTCAACCCAGCCTTGCCAAGACTGAGGTCATCAAAAGCTGCCAAAGTGGGATTAATGCACTGTTTTTGTTGTTTTCTTCAGTGATGTAAACACTGTTTTCCCTCTGCTCTTCCAGGCTAATTAGCCTCACTCCCCACTTTACTACCCATAATTGGTGGCTCTTAGCTGTACAAGTATTGTTTTCTTCCGTGACTGTGGTGTCATAGGAGGCGACCATGGGCTTAGCCTGGTCACAGAGGCCTGTCGTGTGGCATTGAGCAAATCACCGTGTTCTGTGCCGTTGCCCCCGTTAACTACAGACCAGACCATCTCAAATTTTCCTCCCATTCTATACCCTTGTGGTCCTTTAAGAAACATCATCGGGACGATCCAGCCTGTTTCATCAGCGTGTTTTGGTTTCTAATATAACAGCAGAGAGGAGCCTTTAAAGAATTATTTTTGCTTATTTGTAAGCAAGCCAGACCCTATGACTGGAATGGCTTGTTTTCTTGCAAAATAGTTATCAATTCTTGGAAAAGTAATCAGCTTTTTGCCTGCTGCCACCTGTGACTTGAAAATCCCACTGGGCACCTACCTGCCAGCTCTCTCTCTCTCTCTCTCACTCTCTCTCTCGCTCTCTCTCTCTCTCTCTCAGATGCCCATTGATTAAAACAAACTGCTTTACTTGGGGACAGGGCTGGTTTTGTGGGCGTGTGACCCGTGCAGAGCTCTTGGAAGGGCTTCAGTTCAGTGTTCCACAGGTGCCATCTTGAAATTCATCACAATTCTTGAAGAAGAGGCTAATTTGTCAATAGTCTCTATGAGTCTTGTAGTCAGTCCTGCCTGGAGAATCCTTTCTAGAAAACACTATGTCCCTATTTGCATTTTTATTACTTAATCGGAAACTGTATCTATAAATCTATATCTGTTCTATATATTTGTACTTGAGAATAAGATGAGAATTATATGGTACTTGAGAAGAAAGCGTGGTGACCAGATTTCTCTTCTTCAGGAATAGGTGATTATGTTGTTGTTCACACAGATCTTCTAAAGGGAAGGGGTGAGGACCTGAAACCGGACCCTTACCTCCGCAAGAGCCCCTCGCTCGAGTCTCTGAGCAGACCCCCTTCTCTGGGCTTCGGAAACACGAGGCTGCTGAGCGCTTCCACGGGGGGCTTGAAACCACAAAGCAAACTCAGGTATCGCATTTGAATCAGTGAGAAAGCACTGGGCTGATGACCTTGTGTTCTTCCTTCTGTTGTATCCCCTCTGGTCAGGTTCCTTCTTACGTATATTTCCTGAATGAAAACGACCCAGACTCAGCACCTGCCTTCAGCAAGAGAGGAGGGCACTGCACCACAGGACGGTGCGGAGTGAAATAAGAGCTGTAGAAAAAGAAGTATAAGCAGACTACGTGGGGAGTTGTTAGTTGGATGAGGAAGTCGGGAGTGAGGAGGCAGCGTTTCTGCCACAGGGGTCCTGCAGGCGTCACCTTGAGGCTCTGCTGGAAGTTCAGGGAACTGGCGGTGGTTTAGTTTGGTTAGACTGGACTGCGGGCCGCATGAGGGCAGGGGCCCCGGCACACACATCATCAACGTCAGGATTGGCCAGGAGGCAGATAGGTGGTTAGGGTATCACCACCGGAAAGGCAGGTTGGAGTCACATTGTGAATGATCTTCATTGCCAAGGCTAGAGGTCTGTACTCATTTCGGTAAAGCGGTGGGGAACCACTAGGTTTGTGGCCTCTTGTTTCTGTTGTTTCTGATTGCGAGTAGTGGTTCAGTAAACAGTGGCATGTCGGAAGGACCGGAGGGGCATTTTGAAGTCAGTGTCGAAAGAGCCCGTTAGTGGTGATGGGGGGGGTGGGGGGTGGAGGGGGGACAGAGACTGCGGGGGTGGTCACCAAAAGCCTGTCTTTGCTCATACCTCTGCCACTTCCTCCCTGCTCTGTGCCCCTGCTCACCCAGGCCACGGCAAACCTCCCCGCCCTCTAGCCGCTCGCTGCTTCCCCACGTAGAGTCATCCTCTAGAACACCGAGCGCGTCCCGTGCAGACCTTGTCAGAAACCTCCCGTGACTCGTCATGCACTCTTCCACCTTTGCTCCTTATTCTGGTTCTCTGCAGCTTAGTCTCACCCTGCTCACGTGCTAGCGTGTCCCTGCCCTCCGCTCCGTCAGAGCCTGTTTTACTCTCAGCCGTTGCCGCTAACACATGCATTGCTGACTGCTCGCGAGGCTCTGGCCTGAATTGTCTTCCTTCTGTCCCTTTCACACTCCCCTAAGTCCTTCTCCTTCAAAGCCAAGCAAACTACCCTGGTAGCGTCGATGCCCCCTTTCTCTGCCTTTGGTGTCTTAACCTCATTTGGGTATTTAATCCACTGTGGTGTGGTGTGTGTGCCTTTGTCCCCATTGAAGGCTGCACTATGTTTATTTTTTTAATGTTTATTTTTGAGAGAGAGAGAGAGACAGAGTGTAAGCTGGGGAGGAACAGAGAGAGAGAGGCAGAATCTGAAGCAGGCTCCAGGCTCTGAGCTGTCAGCACAGAGCCCGATGCGGGGCTCAAACTCACGAACCGTGAGATCATGACCTGAGCCGAAGTCGGACTCCCCACCGACTGAGCCACCCAGGTGCTCGTACGTTGCACTTTAGTAGATGGTGAATACCTCGTCTCACACTTTGATGTCTCTCCCAGCCCCCTGTGTTGTGTTACACACACAGCATTTCATTCAGTCAGTGCTTAGGAGTACGTAGATAAATGAGTACACAAAACAGGGCACTTTAGTAGTAATGGCTTTTTAGCAAACATCATAACTACAGCATTATGTGTGTTACAATAGGATTTTATAAAAGTCTGAATAAGTTCAGCTCTTGTCATACCTTTGGGTGTGGCCTATATTTGCACCCAAATAGATGAAGTCATATCTTTTCAGAGGTTTAACTTAAAGCCCCAGATATTACACATTAGTCTTGTTTCTGCACAGGAGATTTAAATGATCAGAACTTTTTTTTTTTAGCTTTTTAAAATGTTTATTTATTTCTGAGAGAGAGAGAGAGCAAGCAGGGAAGGGGCAGAGAGAGAGGGAGACACAGAATCTGAAGCAGGCTCCAGGCTCCGAGCTGTCAGCACAGAGCCTAAAGCAGGCCTCAAACTCATAGACTCGGACGCTCAACTGACTGAGCCACCCAGCCACCCCCCAAACCTTGTTTTTAAGGACCAGAATTAGTGCTATTCTGAAATTGCTCTTTTCTTTATGCCACAAATGTGTACAGAAAAGGCTATGTGTGTGTGCTGTTGATGTGACACCCTTCATCGTGAAAGATTAAATTAGTGGAAATCAATATGTTGTTTTATTTTTGTATTCACATCACTGAGACGAATGACAGGATAGAAATTAATTTCTTTTGGAAGTTTTCATCCTATTGATATTAATTTGGAGCAGGCACCATATCTAGTTAACTTTATTTTTTCAAAGAAAATTGTCCAGTAAATGTTTTAGTTGTCCGCCTTTACAGAAACTCTTCTCCCAACCTTCATTTCGGTCTTTCCTCATTTGTCAGACCTAAAAATTCAGTTCTAAATGACAAAGTAAGACGTGGCTTTAGTAAACACAGGCCACGTCACTGTAACATCATAGGCTCTTCGCGACTCTGATGACAGAAACTCACGGATATGAGTTTACAGATAATGCCAGGTACAAGAAAAACCAGACATCAGATGGCACCAGCAACATTTTAATGCAAGTTTATGAAGTTTTCTTACTATCTCTACCCTAATTCAGATTGCTGAGGTCTGGAATCATTACATTCCTCCTTAAAAATATTTTAAAGGGGCGCCTGGGTGGCTCAGTCGGTTAAGCGTCCGACTTCGGCTCAGGTTACGATCTCGCGGTCCGCGGGTTCGAGCCCCGCGTCGGGCTCTGGGCTGATGGCTCAGAGCCTGGAGCCTGCTTCAGATTCTGTGTCTCCCTCTCTCTTTGCCCCTCCCCCGTTCATGCTGTGTCTCTCTCTGTCTGAAAAATAAATAAACGTTAAAAAAAAAAATTAAAAAAAATATTTTAAAGTATTTTCATTAAGTATCAGAATGATACAAAACAATAATAATAAGATACGTGTAAGGTATAAAGAACAACAGTGCACCTGGATATCAACCTTCCAGGGCAAGGAAGAGAAAATTATTATTACCATTGAAATCTGCCGTCAGCCCCTGTGCGCTGGCCTCGCCTCCCTGCCCCGCCCCAAGATCACCACTGTCCTGACTGTTTTGTATGTCGTCCTCTGCTTCTCTTTCCAGTTTCACCACGTACGCTTGCACCCCCAAACAATATAAACAATACATTATTTAAATTGTCATTTAAAATTCTGTATAAATGGGAACATACAGTGCTTTTCTCTTTTTTTTTTTTAATTCAAAATTGTTCCTGCTGTGCATTCAAGTCATTGCATACATCTCAGTTCATTGGCTTTTATTGCTGTATAGTATTCCTTTGTATGACTGTACCTCTGTTCACTAATTTTCCTGATGATGTGCATCTGATTGTTTCCAATTATTTGCTAGTATAAAAAAGTGCCAAGGGGCGCCTCGGTGGCTCAGCGGGTTAAGTGTCCAACTTCAGCTCAGGTTGTGATTTCACGGTTCGTGAGTTTCAAGCCCACTGCTGAGCTCTTCGCTGTTGGCACAGAGCCTACTTTGGATCCTCTGTTCCCCTCTCTTTCTGCCCCTCCCCCACTTGTTCTCTCTCTCTCAAAAATAAACATTTAAAAAATGTCTTTTAAAGTAACGTAGGCGTCTATTAAAAATTGACGGGTGCCTGGGTGGCATAGTTGGTTAGGTGGCTGACTTCAGCTCAGGTCATGATCTCACGGTCCATGAGTTTGAGCCCCACGTCGGGCTCTGTGCTGATGGCTGAGACCCTGGAGCCTGCTTTGGATTCTGTGTCTCCCTCTCTCTCTGTTCTTCCCCTGCTTGTGCTCTATCTCTCTCAAAAATAAATAAATGTTAAAAAAAAATTTTTTTCTTTACAAAGTTAAAAAAAATAAAAATTGAGAAGAGGGTGCCTGAAGTCTTGCTCTCAGAGTGCTGTTATATTATTTAGTAAAATCACTTCCTTTGGCTAAACAGGTGCTCAGAAATGAGTTAGTATCTCACAAACTGGGGAGTATCACTTTTGGAGTGTGCAAAGCCCCTCTTTTGAGTAGTTTTTACTGATTTTCCCCTTTTATCTCCATTCCTATCACCTCTCCATAAGCAGCCAATCTAGTGGTTTTAAATGGCCTTTCAGCCCACCTTTCATAGGTTACGTAGGTATAGGTGTAGCCTTGGAACACGTAGAATAGTTTTTCTAGAGTCTTTAATTAAAACGGTACTGTACTTAATAACTAAAGGACTAGATGAATGGAACAACAGATGGATTTAAAAACAACCGAAAACGAAAATCAACCTGTTTCCAGACTTCTGACAGCCAAGCAGTACAATTTAATTCTTCTTTCATATCGTGAGACATAATAAAGACGTATCATTCGTATGACTAGCATGACATAATAAAGACTCATCTCACTGGAGACACCTAAACTTCTGCTCTATAATCTAGTTATTTGTTTCTTGCCTACTTGAGGGTCCTAAAAATTAGTCTCTTCTCTTTACCACGTGCTCTTCTTTCTAACTAGTGTGGAGAGAAGAGACCCCCTGGCTGCCTTGGCCCGGGAATATGGCGGCTCCAAGCGCAACGCTCTCTTGAAATGGTGTCAGAAGAAGACAGAAGGCTATGCGGTAAGCGACCGTGGCGACCGGCTTCCACCCGGCTCTGGGCGGCAGGCCTTTGCCAGGGTTTGTTCTGGGCACGCACATGGCTTGGACGGGCCGGTGTGCGTGGAACTCGTGTCCTTCTCTTCTCTGGGGGAGGGGCCGCCAGGTAGTGGGGTTTGCTGTGGTGCCCAACGAGGTGAGTGGGACTGAGAGCCAGTCTGTGCTCTACCCAACGAGCCATGTACCTCAACCCAGGTGTGCATCTCCTGTGGGAAGGGGCACCTTTCTCTTTGCTCAGAGGAGACGCAAACTCTGCAAGCAGTGCACCCAACAGGCTGCTTCAGTCCAGACGGACCGCGTCTGCTGCACCGTCTTCCCGAAGAAGGCACCTTTTCCTAATTTATACAAACGCCCCGCTTAGAATGTCTTCAGCATTTCTCTGTCACTTGAAGAGCTGTTGGCATGTAGTTTCAAGTTTCGAACTTCAAGTTTCAAGTTTATCAGGACGGTATTTGTTTTCTGGGAAGGTTACACAAGGAAGTGACACCCGATCTAAAAGTGTAAGCTTTGTTAATTGTGAAATGCCGTACGTAAAGATAAAAATACCTCGAATATAAGTGATAGTTTCATGGATGATTATGAGGTGAAAACCCACGCAGTCACCACTCACATCCAGAAACGGAGGATCGCCGGTTCCCCAAAATCTTTCTTATGACTTTCTAATCATAGCCCCTCACCACTCCCAAAGATAACTCTTGTCCTCGGTTTTGTTCCTCATAGCTTTCAACGAAAAGCAGGCATCCCTATTTACTTATTTACTTATCCGTTCTATCATCGCCGGACAGATGCGTTATTTCCAGTTTGGGGCTCTTGCAATAGTGTGGGTGTGTTCTTGTGTGTGTCTCTCGGAACACACATGCACTCGTTCTTTCTGGGCCTACGCCCAGAAATGGGATTATTGGGCCATCGGGGATGCATATATCCAAGCACAGTTGAGAGTGCCAAACAGATTTCTAAAGCAGTTGTGCTGTTTACCTCCCGCCAGCAAATGATGAGAGACCCGTTTTTCTGCGTCGTCCCAGTCTTTGGATCAGTGCGTACTAGTGTCTGATTGTGGTTGGGATTTGCACTTCCCTGCCGGCCAGTGAGGCTGAGAACTTTTCCGTATGCTGACTGGACATTTGGGTAGTCCATTTGGGGATGTGCCCTTCGGGTGTCTCGCCCATTTTTAAATCAGACGGTCTTTCTTTCCCTTGTTACTTTCAGGAGCTCTTTATATGTTCTGGATACCCGTCCTTTGTCAGATAGATGTATTGCAAATATCTCCTCCCCGGGTGGCTTGAATTTTCACCTTTTTGTTGAACAAAGTTTTTAATTTTAATTAAGTCTCGTGTGTCAGTCTTTTCCCAGTGGTCGGTGCTTTTTGCATCTTGTTGCAGAAATCTTTATTCCAAGGACATGAAAATATTCTCCAGTGTTTTCTTGTACATATTGGATTGTGTGACCTTTCCCATTAAATAGCCATCCTCTTTAAAATTGTCATCTCCAGGGTGCCTGGGTGCCTCAGTCGGTAGAGCTTGTGACTCTTGATCATGGGATCATGAGTTTGAGCCCCACGTTGGGTGCAGAGATGACATAAATAATTTTTTAAAATAAAAATAAAATAGCCTTCTCCTGCCTTCTCCCCACTCAGGCCCCACCTTCGTATACCTTTACCCGACTTTGCTAAAAATTTTGAAGATGCTAGCACCACAACACTCCCTCCCCCATCTTAAGCTTTGAGGGTAGCGGGGATAAATAAAGAAACAAGCAAGAAAACAAGGCCTTGGCCAAGAGCCAGCCCAGATGGTTAAGCAGCAGCAGGGCTGGGATTGTCTTTCTAATAGCAACAACCACGGGTCTTCAAATCAGACTCCACCCAAGGACGTAAGCGTTTTGTGTCTTTGACGTTGCCTTTTTTCCCCCATTTTCCGACAAAAAAGCAAAAGCAAAAGATTAGTCCAATTAATGACCAGTAATGGAGACTCCCAGGGGAAAAGCTGGCTTCCCATGCATCGTTTCGTCTTTCAGCTGCTCTCTGCACACTCTGCGTCGGCCCCTTCCAGGGCTTGAAACCACCCCATAAAGGAAAGCCACCCCGATGACAGCACCCCTCGGCATGTCAGCCACACTGCCGGGGAAATGGAAGAGCATGAGGAGTAGGGGAGAGAAAGTGATCCCGGGAGGCTTTAGGGTAGGGGGAGTAGGAATGGTAACAGAAGACCGAAGCTGACAAAAGCCAGGAACAGAGTCCTGGCCGTGGCCGAGCCGCACGCGGCCACTGACGGTTGATGGCACTGTCATGTCCCCACCTCACAGAAATGGATGGAGGGAAGTGCTAGATGGATACAAAAAGACAATTCAGATTTCCAGAAGGAATCGGTCCTTGGGCACCTAATGCCGTTATAATTAGGTTGCAGGGAGGGATTATACGATAAGACCTTTCCCATCATAAGAATGAGAATAGTATTTCCGGCTGTGGTGATTTTTTGTTTTGTCTTGTGTACATCTTGAACTAGTTTTCAAAGCATTTTACGCTTGATGAAGCCCCAAGGTCATTCTGCCTGAAGAGTAATTTTCATTCATTGTTAAATCTCCGTAAGTTTAGAGGGAAGCATAAATCATATGTGTCTGATTTATTTACTCCTCACAAAATATCCTTTGTCTAGACCTGTTTGTCTGAGACGCCTCTTAAGCCTTCTAAAGCTTGTCTTCTCCCACTCAGGAAGCCAAAGATAAACTGTAGAAAATTCAGATGGCTCAGTTTAAAAAAAACAAAAAAAAACAGTAGCCATGTGCATTTCAACTTAAAAGAACTTAGTGTTTAGCCCACCGAAGTATAGCACGGATAGATTATGTCCAAACTCTGCATATATTAATTCAATGAATCTTCATTGAGGGGCCCTGTTTGGGGCCCCGTAATATTTTAGGCGCTGGGAAATCAGCAGGGAATGAAACAGAATCTCTGCCCTCATGGAGCTTCCACCCACATGAGGAGTGACAATTAAAATTTAAGAAGTATAATACCTGAGGGGCACCTGGGTGGCTCCGTCGGTTGGGCGTCTGACTTCGGCTCAGGTCATGATCTCGCAGTCAGTGAGTTCAAGCCCCGCATCGGGCTCTGTGCTCACAGCTCAGAGCCTGTAGCCTGCGTCAGATTCTGTGTCTCCCTCTCTCCTCTGCCTCTCCCCTACTTGCACTCTGCTTCTCTTTCTCTCTCTCTCTCCCCCTCTCTCTCAAAACTGAATAAATGTTAAAAAAAAAAAAAACTTTAAAAAAAAGTACAGTACCTGCTATATTGGAAGGTGTTATGTACTGTGGAGAAAATTCGGAGCAGGGGAATTGGGATCCCTGGGTGTGTGGACACCAGTGACATATGAAGGTCGGGGAGGTGACATTTGAGCAGTGGCTCACCTCGCCTGAGGAAGGCAAGGACTTGTGTGTTTTCATCAGGGTGTATCTCATCCCAGGTACTAGGCTTGGAAGGTCAGAATGAGGACATCATCGCTGTAACGACCGTGTCCATTGGAACTTAAGTAACATGGCGTGACAGCAGTGAAAAGTTAGAACAGCAGCTCAGACCTGCGGCCGAGCCCCCAGGTTCAGCTTTCGGATGTCTTGAGTAGCCCCAGGACTGAGGTCAAGTGGAAAAACACAAGCATGCACTCTGTCCAAAGTGAGGCCCACCCCGAGCTTTAAGTGGCTCTCAGCAAAGAGGAGACCTTTCTAGATGATCTGCTCAACCCAGATTTCCTTGGAATTGTTTGTTTAAAGTCAGGCTTCCAGGAAGCCCCTGCAAATCGCTCTCCAACCCCAGCCAAGGATAGACCTGACACATAGAACCCTCCGTCTCTTTTTTAAAATCTGCTTTCAATTCTCTCATTTGGGTTATGACAGGGAAATTTTCATCTCTCATGTAATTACCAGAAGGGATTCCGAAGGGGCCAGAACACAAGATGGTGGGTGTGATAGGCAGAATTCTAAGAATGACCCCCAGGGATCCTCACCCTTAAATAATCTCCTATGTACATGGGGCAAAAGGGGGGTTATCTGGGTAGACCTAACACATGAACCCTTTAAAATCCAGGAGTTTCTTCTGAAGCATCACAAGGACTCAGTGCACCATCAGTGGGTCTGAAGTTGAAGGGGCCACATCCGGAGCTGAGAGAGGTCCCTGAGTGATGGCAGTATGGAGACCGGGACTTTCTAGCACTAAAGCGTTGGAGCGCTGAGGTCCTACCGATACACAGAAAACACCATGGGGGCCACCTTGCAGTTGTGAAATCAACCAGTTTGTGCTGGAGTGTCCTTTGTCATTTCTCTCCCTGTCCTGAAGCCCCCAGACCTCAGCTCGGCTAAGGATGGTCACTGCCATTCTTTAGTTGAGGGACCTGGCCACTCTGAAAAATGTATGGAATTCAGCCGTAAATCTGCAAAGTCCTCGTTCCTCCCAAGAAGAGTGACTAGGCACAGCCACCCCATGCCTCTGAAGGTGGCACCGTGGTTGTGTTCCCAGAGCCCTGCCATACCCGGCCAATGTGGCCAAGGTGATCTATTTGGCTGAAGGCACAGGTAGGGGATTACCCATAGCTTCCCTACCTCTCAAAAGCTAGGGGCGCCTGGGTGGCTCAGTCAGTTAAGTTTCTGACTTCAGCTCAGGTCATGATCTCACAGTTCCTGGGTTCAAGCCCCGCGTCAGGCTCTGTGCTGACAGCTCGGAGCCTGGAGCCTGCTTTGGATTCTTTGTCTCCCTCTCTCTCGGCCCCTCCCCTGCTTGTGTTCTGTCTCTCTCTCTTTTTCTCTCTCTGAAAAATAAATAAGCATTAAAAGAAAAAAAGCTAGAATCCATAACTTGTAGCATGTTTTAACAGGCTGTTTTAAGGTTTTAAAGGCCTCAGATTCCGAGTGTCAAATTAAAACATTAGAGTACTGTTACAGTAGCAAGAAATATGTAAAATATTCAAGTTCACTCCTACGGGAAATATAATTTGAAAATAGTTTGGCTGGAAACGGCCAATTATTTTTATTGCTTTGAAAGTCTCCGGTGTCATTTTCTTTTGCTATGTGACAAATTATCACAGACTCAGGGACTTAAAACACCTGCCTAGGAGCTCATAGTTCATGTAAGTCAGAAGTCCAGTCCCACGTCACTTGAAATCTAGGTGTCAGTTGAGCGATGTTCTCCTTGGAGGCTCTGGGGAAGAATTCACCCCTCGTGTCTTTCAGGTTGGTGACGGTACCCTGTGTTTGATTGAGGGCCCCATTGAGGGCCCCATTTCCTTGCTGGCTATCAGCCCAGGGTCACACCAGCAAGTGGAGGCCGCCCAGATTCTTTCCACGTTGCCGCCTCCATCCTCGGGCCCCAGTGGCCATCCCGTCCCACTCCTGTTCCCACTTTGTATCTCTGACTTCTGTCTCCAGCGGGGAAAATTCTACTGTAAATAAACCTCAGGTGGGGCGCGCAGGAGGCTTAGTTGGCTGAACATCCGACGTTGGCTCAGGTCATGATCTCACATTTCGTGAGTCCGAGCCCCGCGTCGGGCTTGCTGCTGCCAGTGCAGGGCCCGCTTCAGATCTTCTGTTCCCCTCTCTCTCTGTCCCTCCTCCGCTCGTACTCTCACTCTCAAAAATAAATAAAACATTAAAAAAAATGTTTTAGTAAAACCTCAGGTGATGAGGTTAGGCCCACTCAGAGAATCTCCCTGTTTTAGGGCCAGTTCGATAGCAAGCTTAATTACATCTGTCAAATCCTTTTGCTCCGTGACATAGCGTGATCACAGGAGAAACTCCGGGGAGTAGAGATCATAAGGGTGTCTTAGAATTTTGCTGCCCAGTCCTGGTTTCAATGCTGACTGCACATTAAATCACGGAGGAGCTTTTATGAAATATCTGTGCCGGGGCCTGACCCTAGATCTCCAGAATGACAGTCTCACGAGCAGGGGCCCGGGCCTCGGGTGGTTCTGAGGCACAGGCTGCCTCGAGAGCCTTGGATCGAAAAGTCACATCTCTGCCTATGAAAAAACCCTTTACGGTTCTGGATCTCAACTTGCCAAAAGCCTGTGCGTTGTAAAAAAATTAGAAACACGGGGGGCGCCTGGGTGACTCGGTCTGGTAAGCATTCACTCTTGATTTCAGCTCACGTCATGTTCTTGTGGTTTGTGGGATCGAGCCCCACGTTGGGCTCTGTGCTAATTAATAGTGCAGAGACTGCTTGGGATTCTCTTTCTCCCCCTGGCCCTCTCCCGCTCACACTTTGCGTGTGTGCACTGTCTCTCTCTCTCTCTCAAAATAAATAAATAGACATTAAAAAAAAAAAAAAAACAACAGGGACACGGTGGATGTGAACAACAAGAACATAACGCCAATGGCTGGAAGAAGAAAAGATGTCACTGGTTTACCATCTAGGAACAGTAAGTAATCTGACCCTAAGGAAGAAACTTTGGAATTCTGTTACCTCCTGACTCCAGCCACTCTGCTCTCAGTTTTCTGTTTCTGTGAATTACTGTAGATTTAGCTATTAGCTCACCACGTTGTGGGTCAGAAGTCCTGGTGAGCCCAGCTGGGTTCGCTGCTTTGGACATCACAGTGGCAGCTGGGCTCCTCCTTGGAGGCCCTGGGACAGAACCGGCCTTCCCAAGCCGATTGAGTTGACCTAGGGTGTTGGCAGAACGCATCCTTTTAAATTTGCCCCGGGACCTTGGCTGAATCGCCAGTGTTGGCCACACTGGCCAGGGCATGGCAGGGCCCTGCGAACACAGCCAGGGCACCACTTGCAGAGATGGGGGTGGCTGTGCCTAGTCACGCTTCTTGGGAGGGACGAGGACTTTGCAGAGATTTACGGCTGAATTCCACACACGTATCAAGAGTGCGTCACAGGCCAGGTCCCTCAGTGAAGGGATGGCAGTGACCATCCTTAGCCGAGCTGAGGTCTTAGGGCTTCAGGACAGAGAGAGAAATGACAAAGGACGCTCCAGCACCCAGCTGGTTGACTTCAGGGCGTCCCCCCTCACGGTGTTCTCTGGGTATTGGTAGGGCCTCAGCGCTCCAACCGCCTTAGTGCTAGAAAGTCCCAGCTGGCCCACAGACACCATGGACAACAGCTTTCATAGTTAGATTTGGACTTGCCAGGGGCCCTGCTGTTTCAAACCCTACAAGGATAGACCTAATGATTCCAGAGCTTTCTGACAAACCAGATGAATCTACCCCACAAATAGGTAAAGAGGGAGAGAGAGAGAGAACAATGGGTTATTTATCTCAAGTCTCTTGAATTCATTTACTGCTTCAGTGAACATCCATTTTCTGATAACATATTCTATAGGTTGGTAAGTAAATGCTATTTCCTGTAAACTCTTTCATAAGCTTTGTTGCCAGAGTATGCTTCATAGTTAAAGGCTTGATTCCAGAGAGATTAAACCAGAAACTTCTGATGAATAGTTGAATAACCCCGGGAGCTCCTCACTCCTCAGGAAACTGAAGAAAATAACTTTTCTGACAGTAACAGAAACTCCATGGGTTTAAACTCAAATAAGACCTTTGCCCTTTGCAGACTAGTGTTTTTCTTCACAATGCGTCTGTAGTCACTGGTGTATAAATATCTTTGGACCACCTCTTCCTTATCTTTACTAAGACCATTTAAGTAACATAATTTAATAAGAAAATTAAGTTGTCGACAAGACTGTTTTTCCCCTGGGGCGCCTGGGTGGCTCAGTCGGTTAAGTGCTCGACTTTTGATTTCGGCTCAGGTCATGATCTCACAGTTCATGAGTTCAAGCCCCACCATGGCCTCCGTGCTCACAGTGCTGAGCCTGCTTGAGATGCTCTCTCTCTCAAAATAAATAAACTTTATTAAAAAAAAAAAAAAAAAAGGAAGAGTGTTTTTTCCCCAAATCATCCCATTACATAACATTGTGATTCACATTCTATCTTTTCTAACCCAGAATGAGCAAAGTTTGAGGGGCTTCTCATGTCACTTCACAAGCACTGAGGCCAGGGGGTGAGACACAGAGCACCACCTGGGACCTGGTTGTGGCTGCAGGGGCAGGGGTAGTTAAGCCCTGGATACTGCTGTCACCTCAGGAGTCATGTGGCATCGGGTTGAGGCCAGCAGCTCAGGGGGAGGGAGGGGGCTCCCAGCAGTTTTGATCTGAGGCAGTTTCTAGGAGAGCATTGTGGGGACACTTCCAGCTATGACCTGAGACAGCCAGGTCAGTATCGATCAAGGGATGATCAGACTAGTTTTAGTCCAAGGTTGGGAGGCGTGGGGGTCACCAAACTCCTTGATTCCTGTATGCATATTCTCAGCAACTGTATACCAAGCACCTGCTGGCTACTGCGTTCAGCGGCCAGGTCTAGACAGACAGCAAAGCGGGACCGACAGCGAAGAGAAGGGCCAGGGCTGGAGGGCACAAGGGTTGTGTGGAGCGGGACAGTGCGGGGTGACGGGGCACTCCAGATTCGGAAGGCCTGTCTGAGGAGGGGAGCGTACCTTCAGGCCAGAATGACAGGAAGAGCCAGCCCTGTGGAGACGACGCAGAAGGAATCTCAGGCAGGGGGAACAGTTAGCACAGGGGTGGGGGCAGAAGGCAGGCCCGTGCGAGGCTGGGTATGGTGGTGGGCAAGGTACAGCGTGGGTCGGGGCCAGCCTGGAGAGCGGGTCACGGGTTCATTTCAAACGGAAGTGGGGCTCTGGACGGGGACGGGAGTTTAGGCCCAAAAAGAGGGGATGGTAGCTTGGCCTTTGCCGTGCCCCGGGGAGCAGTGGTCACACCTCAAGTCATACACACCTTTGCCCTGGGTGTTCCCTTGCATTCCTCCCTGGTCCCCGAGGGAATTACAATGATGATCTCGTCTTCCCAGAGTTTTGAATACCTTCTCCGTATCACAGGCTCTGACAGCCTTCAATGCTGCATGCAGGTCCTTGAGCTCAATATCATGAACTCCCTGTAAGTTAGTTAATAAATCAATCAATCAATCAATCAATCACTAACAGGCATAATAGTTACAAATAGCCAAAAATTATCTTAAATTTTTTTTAATTAAAAAAAATTTTTTTTTAATTCATTTTTGAGAGACACACAGAGTGCAAGTGGGGAGGGGTAGAGAGAGAGGGAGACACAGAATCTGAAGCAGGCTCCAGGCTCTGAGCTGTCAGCACAGAGCCCGATGTGGGGCTCGAACTCATGAACCGCGAGCTCATGACCTGAGCCAAAGTCAGATGCTCAACCGACTGAGCCACCCAGGCACCCCTATCTTAAAAATGTTTTAAAGTAAGTGTTGTTCAGTCTCACTTACAATCAAAGAAATACAAATTAAAGGAGATGCCATTTCTTGGCTTATCATATTGGAAGACTTTTTTTAAGTGATAAGCTCTACCACTGGTGGGAGGGTAGATGAATGGTGCCTTTTGGGAGGGAAATGTAGCAATGTGTATCAGGAATCTCAAAATCAGTATGCCCTTTAACACAGAAATTATGTTTCTAGGTATTTCTTGCAAGGAAGTGATTGTGGGTGCCTGTGAAAATATAATTTAAAACAAGTTTATTATAGTTTTATTTATTTAAAATCATTATAAAGGATGCCTGGGTGGCTCAGTTAGTTAAGCGTCCAACTCTGGATTTCGGCTCAGGTCATGATCTCATGGTTTGTGAGTTCGAGCCCCGTGTTGGGCTCTGCACTGACAGTGTAGAGCCTGCTTGGGATTCTGTCCCTCTCCCTCTCTCTCTGTTCCTCCCCCACTTGTGCTCTCTCTCTCTTATAATATATAAATAAACTTTAAAAAAAATAATTTTGAAACAACTGGAGGTGATACAAATTTCTGACGAGATGAATCAATTAAATAGATTATAGTATGTGTGTACAATGGAATATTATAAATCCTTTAAAATCATGCTTTGGGCAATATATTTAAAGGCACTGGAAAAAATATGCATGCTACATTAAGTAAAAAATCAGATTCTAAAAGTCTGTCTGGTATGATTCCAATTCTATCAAAAGAAATTTATACAAATGTTATATAAATGTTAACAGTGAGTATCTCTGGCTAAATACTAAAATTTATTCATGCTTTCCCGTAGTGTTTCATTTTCTACAATGAGCATGTAAATTTTTTTTTAAGAGCATGTAAATTTTTAACAAAGATTTATTTTTAAGATTGTATCTTTTTAAAGAAAGAAGCCAGATGCAAAAAAAAAAAAAAAAAAAAAACCAAAAACCCTCATATGATTCTGTGTATATGAAATGTCCAGAGTAGGCAAATTCATAGAGTCAGAAAGCAGATTAGTGGCTGCCAGGGTTGCGGGGATGGGAATCGGGAGTGACTAGGCATAGGCTGCCTTCTGGGACTGGTGAAAATGTTCCAGAATTAGATAGTAGTGGTTCTTATACAACCTCGTGAATATACTAAAAGCTACTGAATTGGACATTTTCAAAAAGGTAACTTTATGGTATGCGAATTACATCTCAATAAAGCTATTATTTTTTTTTTAATTTTTTTTAACGTTTATTTATTTTTGAGACAGAGACAGAGCATGAACGGGGGAGGGGCAGAGAGAGAGGGAGACACAGAATCGGAAGCAGGCTCCAGGCTCTGAGCCATCAGCCCAGAGCCCGACGCGGGGCTTGAACTCACGGACCGCGAGATCGTGACCTGAGCTGAAGTCGGACGCCCAACCGACTGCGCCACCCAGGCGCCCCTATTATTTATTTTTTAAGTGGCAATAAGAAAAGCTTAAGTGGGGCATCAGGGAGATGATTGGTAAGGAATAGGTAAGCATACATAGGAAACTGGAATTTAAATTTTAGATCTGATCAAATATAACTTTAAAAAACCTACCCGTGGCGGGCGCCTGGGTGGCTCGGTCGGTTGAGCATCTGACTTTGGCTCAAGTCATGAGCTCGCAGTTCATGAGTTCGAGCCCCATGTTGGGCTCTGTGCTGACAGCTCAGAACCTGGAGTCTACTTCAGATTCTGTGTCTCCCTCTCTCTCTCTGCCCCTCCCCTGTTCATGCTGTCTCTCCATCTCTCTCAAAGATAAACATTCAAACAAACAAACAAACAAAAAACTACCGTGGGTGCCTGGGTGGCTCAGTTGGTTAAGCGTCTGACTTTGGCTCAGGTCATGATCTCATGGCTCATGAGTTTGAGCCCCGCGTGGGGCTCTGTGCTGACAGCTCAGAGCCTGGAACCTGCTTCCAATTCTGTGTCTCCTCTCTCTGCCCCTCCCCTACTCATGCTCTGTCTCTCTCTCCTTCAAAAATAAATATTGAAAAAATATATTTAAAAAAACATATCCAAGTACTACCTTGTATATTAAAAATTAAAATAAAACAATACAGTAAAACACAGGGATGCAAGGTATTCATACTCTAGTTTTTATATGGGAGGTGGGACTCAGATATTCACTTTATTCTTTATATATATATATGTGTGTGTATATATATATCCAATATATTCTTTGTGTCAAACGTATATAATTTGGGGGTGAAAGTATATATGTATGTATATATATATCCAATATATTCTTTGTATCAAACGTATATAATTTGGGGGTGAAAGTCTGAGGGAAAAGGCCATATGGTTTTATTATATTTATTATATTATATTTATTATTTATATATAATTAAACCAGATCCTTTCTGAGAAAAATTTTTAAGTGGAAGAACACCTGAGGAATTACAGCATAAAAAAATGAGCTGAGCTGAGAGGGGCCCGTAGGGTAGGGTTGGTTCCATTCACATCTCTCCCGTGTCATTTCAAAACCATGTGACAGTTAACAAGTCAATGAAGAAAACAAAACACTGCACATCTTTTTTTTTTTTTAAGTTTATTTTATTTTGAGAGAGAGCGAGAGAGAGGGGAAGGGACAGAGAGAGAGAGAGAGAGAGAGAGAGAGAGAGAGAGAATCCCAAGCAGGCTCTGTCTGCACTGTCAGCACAGAGCCTGACGTGGGCTCAAACCCATGAACCATGCTTAGGCTTCTCTCTCTCTCTTCTCTCTCTGCCCCCCACCAAACAAATAAATTAATTTTAAAAAAGTAAAGTGAACATTTTGTATCATCAGAGCTTTTGCCATTTGAGGTAGTAATAATGTAGGTCTGATCCTGTAATACCAGATTTAAGCTTCAAACTCAGATTGGTGTGATGTCAACAACGACCGAGGGGCCAAATCTAGCCCACCACATGTTGGGGTTTTTTTTTTTTGTTTTTTTTTTAACGTTTATTTATTTTTGAGACAGAGAGAGACAGCATGAACGGGGGAGGGTCAGAGAGAGAGGGAGACACAGAATCGGAAACAGGCTCCAGGCTCTGAGCCATCAGCACAGAGCCCGACGCGGGGCTTGAACTCACGAACCGGGAGATCATGACCTGAGCCGAAGTCGGGCGCTTAACCGACTGAGCCACCCAGGCGCCCCACCACCACATGTTTTTATAAGTAAAGTTTTATTGGAACACAGTCACAGCCATTCATTTACATATTGCCCATAACCCCTTTTGTGCTAAACTGCAGAGTTGAGTAGTTACAGTAGAGCCCTTTTGGCTGTATGACATAGTAATCAAAATTATTTATTATCTGGCCCTTTACAGAAGTTGGCTAACCCCTTCCTTAGCGACAGAGGTACACAAGTATCTTCTGTTATTGAACACGTGTTTGGTTCTTGCATTTCAGATGGCAAGAAGCAAATGTTAGATAACGAGAGACTTACTTGAGAACTTAATCTGAATCTGTGCAGTTTCGAAATTTGTATCACGAGAGTTCAGCTAGTGAGGGATATAGCTGTGGGATCGTGAAGGCACAGATATCTTTGAACCTGTTTTTAACCCATGAGCTAGGAGCTATATGTTTTTCTCTGTTGGAGAAAAAAGCAATCTCTGTGTTGTCTAAAACAAATCTCATTTTACATCTGGAGAGAACACCCACATTGCCGGCAACTTCTGTTTTTCTGTCTCTGAGTTCCCACAGACAAGCGCTAACATATGCTTATCCAATAGCAAGCAGCCTGTGAAATAATCAGGCCATTTGGAGCTCTGTTTGTTGTTTTCTTTTTTGAGATAGGTCTCTTGAGGGCTACATGCGCAATTCAAAGAACGTTACAATGCTTTGATTTATTTATTGTCATCAAAGTGGTTCTTTTCCTGACTTCATTATAAAGATAGATTCTCCATGGAAGACGAATGTCATTATTGGCCTCTACTCTTTTGACGGCCTTTTTTCACCCAGTGTCTCTGCTTATGCAGCTGTTTATGAGACATGGTGATTTGTGAGGACGTTTTAAAGGGCATCAGGCATTGTCTTACAACCTGAGGCAACAGTAGAACCTGTGTGAATAATGAAGATGAAAGGCTTTATTTCCCAGGTTGTGGTGGACATACATTCAACTCCCAGCAATCCATATTTCCCGGGGTTTTATCTCATGAGCCAGCATGGCTGGAAGCTCCCCTTTCTACTCTCATTTGTGTGTGCATGCAGATATAGGAAATCTTAAGTAATAAAAACTGTTTTCTGAGCAAAACCCTAAAGGGTGTTGTACAGATACCGTGAGATTGTTCGCACAGCAGATGGGGAGGGACTTGTTCCACCTTCATTGACAGGGATAACAGAGAAGCAGCCGTGATCACTGCTGACTGGTCCAAGGGAGGGCACCCAACCTAACCTAGGCCAGTCAGCCTGTCCCCAGGAGTTTGGAATAGAACTAAGAGGAAGATTACTCTACGAACTCCATGTCGTCAGCCGCCATGTTTTTACCTCTGTGCAGAGAAGAGCCAATGTAACAGGCCTGCCGTGGCTGTGCCTGCAAAGGCTGCTTACGAGGTTGGCCCTTAATTTGCGTCTGGTAACTTGGATTTTGGGAGACTTCTCACCGTTCCCAGAACTGATAAGAGAGGCTCAGAAACCACTGTGGTTTCTGCCCAGCACCTGCCTTCCTGCGGGGAGTCTGGAGTTGTTGTTGTGTGCTAGGCAGAGGGCGCCCATGTGACCAGCCCCCAGTGAAAACCCTGAGTCTCCAGTGAGCCTCCTTGGTGGACAGCACCTCCTGTGTGTTGTCACAAGTCATTGCGGGGGGAGTTAAGCATGTCCTGTGACTCCACCGGAAGAGGACTCTTGAAAGCTGGCACCTCGTTTCCTCCAGACTTCGCCTCACGTGGCTTTTACCTTTGCTGATTTCGCTTTGTATCCTTCCGTGGCAATAAATCCATGCATGGTAGTAAATCTGTGAATGGCCTCGGAATGTGGCTACATCCTGATTGCTCTGAGTCCCCCTGCCAGTCACTGAACCTGACCTGGAGGTGGTCTTGGAGACCCCTCCCACAGCCACACTGACCAGGAAAGAAGTGGAGGAAGCCTTGTAGAGACAGAATTTAATAAATGCATGGGGAGAATGCCAGGTAGTAGAACAGAGATGTGGCACCTTCCAGGCTCCTGATTCCAGGTGCCTGTCAAGGCTCAGTGGCATCCTTTCAGATATCCTTAGTTTCTGTGAAACCTTAAAATCCTTAGAACAGATTTCCGCTTTTCTTAAATTAGTTCCGGTTGGACTTTGTTGCTTAAGGATCAAAAGGATTATACCTGATCATACAAAGGATCGTACAAAAGAATCATAACTGATCTCTTTTACTTGGGTATTTTCTGAATATTTGCACTAAGCATTTATTCCTTTTATTATTAGAAATAAATGGTGTTATTTGGTTTATTCCTTACATGTATCTTTTCAATTAAAAAAAACGAATGCTAATTCTTGGGGGGGGGAATTAAATGTTATATTGTGTATAAACAGTGACGTAATTCCTACCCTGTTGTTCAACTCTGCTCTTTTAAAAGTATCATTTTTAATAACAGGTTGATATTTTTCTTTAAATCGAGGTTTCTCAGCCTTGGTACTTTTGATATTTTAGGCCAGATAATTCTTTGTTGTGGGGGCTGTCCTGTGCATTGTAGGATTTTAGCTGTATCCTTGGTCTCTACCCACTAGATGCCATTGTACTCTCCCGGCTGAGACAATCAAAAAGGTCACCAGGTATTGACAAATGTCCCCCACCAGGGGAGGGAGGGGAAGGATCGTCTCTGGTTGAGAACCACTGCCTTGAATATACAAATACATGTATTGAAACTTTATAAAAAATAGAATCATACGTTGATATGTGATGAGTGCTTCCAGTTTATATGTTGTGGTCATCCTTCTGTTAGCACATATACAGCTATTTTATTACTTGTAGCACCTGCATGGATTTTCTTTATATGCATAAGCAATACTTTATCTAGTGTCCTGTTGATAGACCTTAAAGTTCCTTGCCACATTATCGATCTGAATTTCCATCTGAATCCATTCCAGGTGCTTTATTTGTTTTTCGACTTTTTAATGTTTATTTATTTTTGAGAGAGAGACAGTATGAGCAGGGAAGGAGCAGAGAGAGAAGGAGACACAGAATCCGAAGCAGGCTCCAGGCTCTGAGCTGTCAGCACAGAGCCCGAAGCGGGGCTTCGAACTCCCCAACTGTGAGATCGTGACCTGGGCCGAAGTCAGATGCTTAACCGACTGAGCCACCCAGGTGCCCCACTCCAGCTATTTTAAACAGAAAAATGTATTCGGTAAGGGTAGACAGCTCACAGAAGTCTTAGGAGTTTTAAAGAAACGTACGCTAGGCTGGAATTCTAGGGATAACTCCCGAAGTCTCCACGTCAGATCTGGCCTGCCAAGGAGACTGCATTCATCATCAGGAAGGTGTAGAATCAGGAATCTGTTCCCTGACTTATTCACTCCAGGATCAAGCCACCTCTCCTATAGTCTGGGAAAGTGAACTGGGTGCCCCGACCTCGCCTCCTTCCCCATGTGACTCACTTACAGGTCCATTTCGTGCAAGCGCCTGGGATTGTCAGAACCTAAATCACGTCCGGAACACTGGCTGCAGGAGTGTCTTGGAAATACACTTTTCAGGGGCACCTGGGTGGCTCAGTTGGTTAAGCGTCCAACTTCAGCTCAGGTCATGATCTCACAGTTCGTGAGTTCGAGCCCCGCATCTGGCTCTGTGCTGACAGCTCGGAGCCTGGAGCCTGCTTCGGATTCTGTGTCTCCCTCTCTTTCTGCCCCTCCCCACTCATGCTCTGTCTCTCTGTCTGAAAAATAAATAAAACATTAAAAGAAAGAAAGGAAGAAAGAAAAAGAAAGAGAGAGAAAGGCACGTTTCAGCTTTCTGGCTCCTACACAGGGTTTAGAAGATTGTCGATCAAAGCAGTCCATAATGTCTGTCCTGTCACCCATCCTTAGAAATAGTACCACGAGGACATCAGTGAAAACGGGGAGGTAAGGAAATCCAAGACTCCCTCCCTCTACAAATGCAATAAATCAGGTGGCAAAAAAACCCCGTCAGAACCAGCCTTTTCATAACCCTGGGATGTAGTCAAAAACTTGTAACAGCCAAGGGATCGCCTAATGAAAGCGGGGGGGGAAAAACTACAGAGACTCTGTAAGAGAGCTCTGTGCCCTTTTAACTTCCTGTTACCACCCTCTGCCTTGTGGCTCCGCAGTAGCCTTGCATATGGTGGCCAGCGTCTTCCCGTCTTCCAGGAACTGCCAGTGGTGTTTGGCCCTGTCTGATGGTTCCCTAAAGGATGAGCTCCAGGGTTTGCCTTTGTTTTGCCTGCACAGGAGCTTCCCCCGGGCAGAGGTGGCTTCCCAGGCAGCATTTTCCAAGAGCATTTAAAAGATCAGGTATTAGCTGCTGCCTCCTGAGTAACCGGGAGCGGTTGGGACCAGTGAAGACAGACGGAAAAGCCTGAGAAGAGAGTAGGGGAAGGGAGGTACGTGGGGGAAGAGGGCAGTGAAAAGTACTCACGCATTCCCCAGAATCTAGAAGGACCCAGAAAAGACCCGACGAGTCCCAAAGCTCCGACCCCAGGCTCCACGCAAACAGGAAGGGAAGGCAAAGGCAGAGTTGTGAGCCTCTGAAAGAGTGTCCGTCACCGAGCCAGGCTGCAAAGGCTGCGAGAGGTTTTCTCCCAGGCCAGGAATGAAATCTGTCGCATCGTTAGCCAGTCACTAAACTAGCAAAGCAGAGACTTCGGTGGCCACCCTTGACAAAGAACCCAGACTTTCCAAAATTAGTTCAGAAGAGTCACCAAACAAACACCAGCGCAGACTAACAGTAAACCCTGTGGAGGGAAGAGAGACTGGCTTCTAGAGTCATCCCATTGGAATACCCAAAATGCCAGTTTTCAACAAAGAAGTTACAGGTATGCCGAGAAACAAAGTTTTGGCCCACTCATAAGGGAAAAAAAAAAAAGTGGGAACTGTCCCTGAGGAGGCCCAGACACTGGACCTCCCGGATGAAGACTTGAAACGAACGGTCTTAAATGTGCTCAGGATGCTCACGGGGGACCACGGTCAAGAACTACAGGAAGTCAGAAACAGGATCTATGAACAAAGTGATCCATGAACTCCAGAAGCTTGTAGAACTTCTGGTTGTCCTCAGCTTTCAAACATTTCAGGGTGATATGCCTCGATGTGGGTCTTTCTTTTTTTCCACCATGCTGAGTACTCCTTGTACCCTTTCAATAAGATAATTCATGTTCTTATTTTCCTGAATTATTTTTTGTGGTAATTTTCTTCCTTTTCTACTTTCTTCTCCTGGTATTCCTCCTAGCCTGGTCTCCTAGTTATCATATCTCTTTTCACCTTTCTTCCGTCTCTTTGTTTCACAGGTTACTGAGGGACTTCTTAATATAATGTCCTAAAATCTCTCAAATGTTTCATTTGTGCATTGTATTTTTTTTTGCATCATTTCAACTGTTAAAACCTTTAACTGTGTAAAATACACATAAGATTTACCATCTTAACCATTTTTTAGAAAATGTTTACTCATTTTTGAGAGGGGGGGTGGGGATCGAGGATCCAAACCGGGCTCTACACTGACAGAGGTGAACCCCGGGCTCAAACTCACGAACCCCGAGATCATGATCTGAGCTGAAGTCGGATGCTTAACTGACCGAGCCACCCAGGCGCCCCTCAGAGCTCTTTATACATTAAAATATTAACCTTTATCTGTCACAGGGAACTCCAGATCATCGTTTTTAAACATTTAAATCTTTTTTCTTTTGAAGCTTGTGTTTGTTTTACTAGGTAGCACTGTAACTTTTTTTCTAAGTGGATGGCCATTTGGCTTAGCATCTTTTTTATTTTTTTATTTAAATTCAAGTTAGTTAACATACAGTGTAGTCTTGCCTTCAGGAATAGATGCCTGTGATTCATCTCTTACGTATGACACCCTGTGCTCATCCCGAAAAGTGCCCGAAAAGTGCCCTTCTGAATTCGCTCACCCATTTAACCCCTCCCCCCACCCACATCCCCTCCAGCAGCCCTCAGTTTGTTCTCTGTATTTAAGTGTCTCTTATAGTTTGCCTCCCTCTCTGTTTTTACCTTATTTTTCCTTCTCTCCCCTTATGTTCATCTGTTGAATTTCTCAAATTCCACATATGAGTGAAATTATATGGTATCTGTCTTTCTCTGACTTCTTTGGCTTAGCACAATACCCTCCAGTTCCATCCACATTGTTGCAAATTCTTTTATTTTTTTAAATTTTTTTAACGTTTATTTATCATTGAGAGAGAGAACATGCGAGCAGGGGAAGGGCAGAGAAAGAGGGAGACACAGAATCTGAAGCAGGCTCCAGGCTCTGAGCTGTCAGCACAGAGCCCGACTCAGGGCTCCAACTCACGAAAGGTAAGATTATGTATGACCTGAGCCAAAGTTGGATGCTTAACCGACTAAGCCACCAAGGCACCCCCCCTTTTTTTTTTAATTTTTTAAAATTAAGATGTTGGATATTCTTGTCTTATTTTCCATTCACAATAGTATTGCACCTTTAAATATATTTTTGCATTGTTACCTAATAAATACTCTCTCAGCTAAAGGAAGCTTAGTTCTGTTGTGAGTTTACTGAGGTTTTTTTTTTTTTACTTAGTTTGTTTAACATTTATTCATTTTTTTTTTTTAATTTTTTTTCAACGTTTTTTATTTATTTTTGGGACAGAGAGAGACAGAGCATGAACGGGGGAGGGGCAGAGAGAGAGGGAGACACAGAATCGGAAACAGGCTCCAGGCTCCGAGCCATCAGCCCAGAGCCTGACGCGGGGCTCGAACTCACAGACCGCGAGATCGTGACCTGGCTGAAGTCGGACACTTAACCGACTGCGCCACCCAGGCGCCCCAACATTTATTCATTTTTAAGAGTGAGGGAGACAGAGCATGAGTGGAGGAGGGGCAGAGAGAATGGGAGAATCAGAAGTAGGCTCCAGGCTCTGAGCTGTCAGCACAGAGCCCGATGGGGGCCGATGGGGACTTGAACTCATGGATCGTGAGATCATGACCTGAGCTGAAGTTGGATGCCTAACCGACTGAGCCACCCACGTGCCCCAGAGATTTTTTTTTTTTAATCCAGAAATAGGTAAGAATTGTATCAAATTCCTTTTTGGCATTTGTTGAGCAATACATAAGGTGTTTTCTCTTTTAATCCACTTATATAATTAACATAAATATTATATTATGTAACAGATTTCCTAGTGGCGGAAACATTCCTATATTCCTGGGGCCAAAATTCCAACTTAGTTGTGGAATGTGGTGTATAATATGGTATATTACTCCTGGGGGAAATTGCTGCTTAATTATGGTCCCTCATATTTTTTATATTCTGTTACTGATAAAGGGACTTTTGGCTTGTTGTTGCCTGGCTTAACTATAAATGAAGTTTTATGTTAATCAGATCTGGTTTTTTGTTAAGATGTCAGTGAGCACTAAAACCCTATACGTGGCCAAAAAATGCAGTGGGTATTTTTCTGCCTTCTCCAGTAGGGTTGGTGACAATTTTCAGCCAGAAGGAACTGGAATATACTCTGGAGTATAGGACAGATCCACACAAGACTCTGACATTCCTTCTGACAAATGAGAACCCAGGGTGTTCTGAAATTTTGTTGGGTCCAAGCTGGGGAAACCTCTCGTTTAGAAGTTGCAAGTCTAGGGGCGCTTGGGTGGCTCAGTCGGTTCAGTGTCCCGACTTCAGCTCAGGTCATCATCTCTAGGCTCGTGGGTTTGAGCTCCGCATCACCTGAGAGCCTGGACCTGGTGGGATTGTGTGTCTCCCTCTCTCTCTCTGCTTCTCCCCCACTTGCACTCTTCCTCAAAAACCAAATAAACATTAAAAGAAAATTTTTAAAAAGAAGTTGCAAGTCTCATGTTCCCCGAAAGCGGAGGCCTAGGTTTTTCCCTGGGACTGAATGCTCTTTCCCTTTGGTAAAAGCCCTCCACGAGGACCTTTTCGTCGCACCAATAAACGTAGAGTCTCCCTACGTGATCTGAGGGGGACCTTGTAAATGGGCTGGAGCTGTGGGCACTGGAGAGTATCCTTCACTGTCCAGCACTGATTTGTTGAATTCTAAATGAGCTGTGCTCTTACTCCGATTATAGTTTTTGTCAAAATCTTTGACTTCTAAGAGCTCTTACATTAGATACTTGGATACCAGACTAAGGGTTCATCACTCTTGTATCTTTCTTTTTTTTTTTTTTTTTTTTTTTTACTCTTGTATCTTCTTAATCTGTTTATCTCTTATTTCAGTTAAACCTTCTGACCTAAAGGTTTTCAGTTTATGGTAATCATATACTGTTCCCGTTTCTGCTCAGTTTTTATTTGCCTGGCGTCTTGTAATTCCTTTGTTGTCGATCTTTCTTATCCACGTGCTTTAAGTGTATTTCTTAGTGTAGCTTTATACGTAACTTGAAAATTCCTCTAATAGAGACATTTAGCCCATTCTCCTTTTCTTGTGGCTTACTAGTATGTATTTATTCTTATTCTCGTTACCTTACGTTTTCAGTATACTTTTCCTACTGGATTTCTTTCTCCCGATTTCCAGTCACCTAGCCACGTGTGTCCTAAGGTGTGCGGGTCGAAAAGGTGGAAAAAGGCCTGAGAATCTGAGTAGCTTATTCTGGTAATCATGTGAAAATTAAAGCTAAGGGGCGCTTGGGTGGCTCAGTTGGGTGAGCGTCTGACTTTGGCTCAAGTCATGATCTCACAGTTCATGAGTTCGAGCCCCACGTCGGGCTCTGTGCTGACAGCTCGGAGCCTGGAGCCTGCTTCAGATTCTGTGTCTCCCTCTCTCTCTGCCCCTCCCCCCACCCATGCTCTGTCTGTCTCTCTCTGTCAAAAATAAACAAACATTAAAAAAAAATTTTTTTTAGAAAGCTGGGGTGAGGAGAGAGCCCGCCTGACAGTGTCAGATTTCCTGTCACATAAGCACCAGTTTGGGCCGCGCGGCTTCTGCAAGATGGGCAGAGCCCCCTCTCCCACAGCACTGGGGTTCCCTGGGACAAAATGATGGCGACAGCACAGCCAAGCAGAACCACCAAACAGGGATTTGAAGGAATACCTGGGAACTTTTCACTCACACTGGGCTCGTTACCTAGCAATTCGCTAAGTAGAACAGGATAGTTCTGAAAGTACTCTTTAATTACAGGGGGAAGATTCACTGTTGTCCAATGGAATCCACTTAGCTGCTTTTATTGGTGTTTGTGGGAAGACGGGCAGTGAGCGATCTGTCCCTCTGTTCTTTTGTCATTCCTGTCATCCTTGACCTCTTTTGGGGGTAAAATACGCATCACAGGAAATTTGCCATTTTAACCATTTTTAAGTGGCCGTGGCGCGTTGGACATTGTCATGCAGCCATTGTCACCGTCCATCCACAGAACTTGTTCATCTTCCCCAGCTGAATCCCTGCACAATTAAATACGAATTCCCCATCCCCCAGCCCCTGGTAAGCTCTGTTCTACTTTCTGTCTCCGTGCGTTTGCCCACGAGCGGTACCTCACAGGCGCGCAGTCATCCAGCCTCTGTTCTTCTGGGTCTGAAATTAATATTTCACCTTACATAATGCCCTCGAGGTTCATCCGTGTTGTAACCTAGGTCATTCATCCTGCGTTTGCATCCATCCATCTTCCTCGTGGGTGAACTCACAGCAGGGGTACATCAGTCTCCCAGAATCACAGCTCTGGGAGACCCTTACCACCCTTAATTGGCCCTGCAGCTGACTGAATGAGACCCATGTGTGTGGGAGGATTGGCCTTTTCTTTTTTTTATATGTGTATTTTTATTTTTATTTTTATTTTTATTTTTATTTTTATTTTTATGTTTACAGTGTATTTATTTGTGAGAGAAAGAGCAGGGGCAGAGAGAATGAGAGAGAGAATATCCCAAGCAGGCTCTGCATTGTCAGCCCAGAGCCCAATGCAGGGCTCAAACTCATGAACCATGAGATCATGACCTGAGCCGACACCAAGGGTTGGATGCTTAACTGACTGAGCCACCCAGGTGCCCCAGGATCAGCCTGAATCAACGTGAATATTTAGCTGTTTTGTTTTCCCTCCCTTTTCTCAGACGTCTGGAATGTCGTCCACCCCATCCCCCATACCAGAAACCGGGAGTTTAAATCCTCTGTGTCACTGAGGAAAAGGAAAGAGCGTTTTGGTCACCAGGGGTTTGGGCTGCCGAGCTCTGTAAGTCAAAAAGGTCCGTGTTGAAGGACTAGAGACGGAGGGTAGGGGGGTTGAGGGATGGTTGGAGTGGAGGCTGGGTGGGTGTGGGTCGGGAGGGAGAGCAGAGACCCACATGCCCGTGAGGGGAGTGGCCACTGCTCAGAGGCCTGGCTGCAGGGTGCACCCAGAAGCCCAAAAACCCAAGCGTAGGGCTCAGCTCGGCCACCCTGCAGGCTGAGAGACCCACATCCTGCCAGCTCCAACCTGCTGAATTCCTGTGAGATACAGGAGAGAATGAGGTGGGCTTTCAGAGACAGCATTACACTCCAGTGAAGCGCTCTTGACAGGAGTTAGCTGAGCCTTCTGGTTGTATAGGATCCTTTGAAGGAAACATCTGCAGTCAAACATTGCCAGCTCGCACATTTTTTTTAATTCAAATAGAAATGTTGGATGTCCTGCCGGCTTCAGAAAGTAAAAGTAAAAGCATGATTTTCAAAATAAAATGTTGTAAGAATGTTTCCTCTAGGAGCGCCTGGGTGGCTCGGTGAGTTGAGCATCCGTCCGATTTGGGCTCGGGTCATGATCTTGTGGTTTGTGGGTTCGAGCCCCTTGTTAGGCTCTGTGCTGACAGCTAGGAGCCTGGAGCTCCGGGTTCTGTGTCTCCCCAGCTCTCTGCCTCTCCTCCACTCAGCCCTGTCTGTTTCTCTCTCTCTCTCTCTCAAAAATGAATAAACATTAAAAAAAAAAAAAAAGTTTCCTCCTGCTGTGGATTGAGGTTGATTTAAAGTGCCTTTGTCCCTTCTCCTCCCTGTGGATCGTTTGTCCTGCCCCAGGGCCTCTGCAGATCAAATACGCCAGCAGCTGGTGTTCTAGCCCAGCACCATCCAACACCAAAAGCCATTATCTTGCCATCATTAAGAGAGACGAGGCCTTGCTGTTTGCCGCTGTTCCAACTCTCGATCCCCCAGGACGGCATGGAAGTCTATTTAGATAATAACAGTCCCAAGCGAATCTGCACTGAGTATTTTTTCCGTTCTCTTATTTATGAAATGTTCAGCTGGGAAAAAGAAATAGTCTAGCCACAGAAGCTTATGATGTTTGGGGCTGAATTCAGTCTTTCTGGGAATAAGGGGTGAAGATTGTCTAGTATAAATTAAACTTGATCGTGGAACAGAATTCCTTAGAACAAATCGTTTAGTTATTATGTAATATTTTCTTCGTAAGCACATCCAAAAATACAGAAGTGCTGTTTCCCTTTTTAAAAAAAAAAAAAAAAAAAAAAAAAAAGTTCTTCCTTACTAAAAATACTCTGTTTGGAGTGCTAGGGCATCAGAGTGTGGACAAAATCATGTTGTTCTCCGGAACTTTGTGGACTCTGATGAATGTATAGGGACGTAGTCACTCACACGTTGTGAGGTGCAGGAAGCATAAAGTGGAAGGATCTCTCTCAGAGCGATTGGGCAGAAGACCGGAAACAACTTAAAACAGACTGTCGTATCCATCCATATGACAGACCCATAAGGGATAGTCAATAGTGATGAAAAGCGAGCTCTTTACTGAATAGTTACCATGAAGCAGACATTTTTATAAGTGCTTTCCGTGTTGTTTGTGTGTTTAACCTTGACTAGAATCCTGTAAGGTATTCCTTTTCCACATCCACTTTAAGGATACAGAAACTAAAACACAGAGAGCTTAAGTAATTGCGCACGGTCACACAGCTCCTCAGTGACGGGGCTCCGGGCTTCAGAATCCGATCTCCGTCTCTGCACTGTAACTGTTTCTACACGTGTCGTGAAAGGGCCTCTGTCTACAGGCTTTAGTAACTGGGTACAGAATGGTGTGCGTCACATGCTACCCTTTGCATAAAAAGGGGGAAATACATATACACGTTTGTGTAAGTGCAGCCCAGTGCTGTCCGATAGAACTTTCTGTGACGGTGAGAAGGTTCTAGACCTGCACCGTCCAATACGGTAGTCACTGGCCAGCCACTTGTGGATCTTGAGCAATTGAAAGGTGGCTAATGTGACTGAGACACTGAATTTTAAGTGTTATTCCATTTTGGGGCACCTGGGTGGCTCAGTCAGTTACGCTCGGCTCAGGTCGTCAGGACGTCGGCTCAGGTCATGATCTGGCAGTTTGTGAGTTTGAGCCCCGCGTGGGGCTCTCTGCTGTCAGTGCAGAGACAGTGGATCCTCTGTCTGCCTCTCTCTGCCTCTCCGGCATACTCGCTCTCCCTCACTCTCTCTCTCCTTTCTCTCTCTCTCTCTCTCTCTCTCTCTCAAAAATAAACATTTTTTAAAAAAAAAAAACTTTATTCAGTTTTAACCAATTTAGCCACATGTGACTAGTGGCTATTGTATTGGACAGTGCAAGATAGGATATTCACAGAAGGACACAAAAGGAGCTGGTAAGAAATCGTTTAGTCTTACAGCGTTCACTCTCTACCTTTATAAAAACCTTCCACAGAAAGTTTTAGCTGGAAGAGCAGGTCCCACGGCTGATGATCATTTCACAACCACTGTTAGGATCTAACCAGTTCGCTGGAAAGAGGAGGAAACTAGAAGCCAGAAAGTCATTTGTCTAAAGTCACAGTCACATAGCTGCTTTTGTGACAGAGAGAGAGAGCCAGGCCTAGGAGCCGGTCAGCGTTTGGATTTGTTCTTTTGAGTCATGCACGTTTTGGTTTGCCAGGACTCCTTCAGTCTGAGTATCAGCTCAAAAAAACAGAAAACAAAACAGACCTGTGTCTCCTGTGTTCTCAGAACTCCGTGGGAGTCCTGTGTATGACCTGTTCACTCTCGGCAGCCCAGACCACATCAGGCCTCCTCCGCAGCCCAGACTTACCGCTTGCCTCGCCCTGCCTGCTCCACTGACTGTGGTGAACCATTCGGGACCAGGGACCACGCCTCATTATGTTTGTCTGTCTCTCAGCGCTTACACATAGCGGGGCTCGACGGACATTTGCTGGCTGTACTTACACACTTAAGAGCACCTTAAGAGTTGACCCACGAATGCGGTGGTTCATAAGAAGGTCTTCTACCATTTCCTTGGCGAAATAAGCTAGATAAGCTCTCAGGTGGGAGAAGGATGGGCTTTCGAGTGCTAACAGAATACTGAGCCTGAAAAGTGGGTCATTGGGCCATTCTAGGATGAACAGAACCAGCAGCGCCACAATTACCACCTTTTTCAGAAAGAGTAAGCTAAAAGGACACGTGACGTTAATTAAGATGAGGTAATCGACTCAACCGAAAGGCAAGAGAGGAAAGGAGGGGAAGAAAACTCTAGAAAGGTGTTTCTCCGAAGATCTGGAACATGGTCTGGGCCTGGGGAATAGAACATGGCAGAGAATCGTTTGGGAACCAAGCTGAGGGGTCGAGAGAAGATCTGCTCACAGAAGTTGTGCAAGAACCCAAGTTCCCACGCTGAGCCAGTGTATTTCATCTTCCTTTGACCGCGTTGGCCGTGGGACGCCAGCCCTGCTGGTTGAGCTGCCGGGTGGACCAGGAATGGAGTGTTGGCATGGGCACGGACCCAACGAGATGGCTGGCAGGACACTTGCAGTGAAACTCAACCAAGTGTCACCAGGCCCAGGGCAGAGAACCTCAAGAAGGAAACGTCATGGGGTGTTTGCTTAAATGAAGAAGGAGGAAGCAAAGCAGGAAGTAAGAAAGCTGTAGCTCCAGCCACTCTTCTGATCTCAACATCCTTTTGATTCTGCCTCCAGAGAGAGGTTGTGTGGTATCTACCTACGCATCGTTCTCTGAGGACTCGGCAGAGGGTGTTTCTGCTGACGTTGTCCCTTGTAACTTACTCATTTGATCCTCACCCCGTAAAGCAAAGTGCAGTCCTTCCTAGACTTGCGGTTTTGATCTACTCTTTTCCAAGTCTCAAACCCTCAATTCCTTCCACAGGAATAAAGAGGGGGAAGAATCATTTAAAAAAGTAAACTGTTCCTCTAAATGTAATTCAGTTCCAAGTAAAATCCCACAGCATTTCTTTATTCTTGAATGTAAAATAACTAAAAACTCACCCAGAAGAATAAACGAGTAAGAACAGCCAAGAAAGTTTTGAGAGAGTAATGATGAAGGCATGGTTGCCCAACCTGATTAGAAGTGGTCCCTGCTTCATAACCCATTTTCAGCCATCATAGGTATTCCGGAACAGATAACACAAACAGTGGAAACAGACCTGAATGTGGAACAGACCCATGTTTAAGAGTATAAAAGAGGGGCGCCTGGGTGGCGCAGTCGGTTAAGCGTCCGACTTCAGCCAGGTCACGATCTTGCGGTCCGTGAGTTCGAGCCCCGCGTCAGGCTCTGGGCTGATGGCTCGGAGCCTGGAGCCTGTTTCCGATTCTGTGTCTCCCTCTCTCTCTGCCCCTCCCCCATTCATGCTCTGTCTCTCTCTGTCCCAAAAATAAATTAAAAAAAAAAAAAAAAAAAAAGTTGAAAAAAAAAGAGTATAAAAGAGGGGCGCCTGGGTGGCCCAGTCGGTTAAGCATCCGACTTCAGCCCAGGTCACGATCTCACGATCCGTGAGTTCAAGCCCCGCGTCGGGCTCTGTGCTGACAGCTCAGAGCCTGGAGCCTGCTTCGGATTCTGTGTCTCCCTCTCTCTCTGCCCTCCCTAGCTCTTGCTCTCTCTCTCTCTGTCTGTCAAAAATAAATAAACTTTAAAAAAAAAAGTATAAAAGATATTTAGTTGACTACCTGGAGTGGGGTCACATTTTTTAAATCTTAAAGGCAAGCAAAAGCTTTCACCCTTGATTTGGGAGATGATTAGCCATCTAAAAGAGAGTAAGTGATTAAAGCAATAATATGAACAGGATCAGAAGAGCAAAGGAGTTCCAAGGAACCCCCAAAGTTATTTGCTTAAGGAACGGAAGGTTGGTTTCCATTCTGCCCTTTGCAACGGTTTTAAAAGAAGTAACGAACGTCAGATGTCCTGAGTTATCTACAGCTATGTAACTACCCCCCCAAATTTGGTGGGTTAAAATACAACAATGTTCATGTTGTTCCTGTGTCTGCAGTTTAGGCCTGACCCCTCCCTGCTGCAGCATGTCTAGGGCCTCTGCCCTTAGCCTGGGCTTCTACCCACTACAGGAGCCTCAGGACTCCTGGAGAGAGTGTTCTGAGAGTCCTCAGAAAAACTTCAAGGCTTCTTGTGTCCTAGCCTTGCAGATCCCACCTTGCACTTCCTCTGCATTCAAGCAAATTATTAAGATTCAAGAGGAGAAGAATTAGACCTCACCTCTCAGTTGGAAGATTTCAGGGAATCGGTAGCTGCTTTTCGTCTATCACATAAAGAGAAACTTAAGGTCGCTACACTGCCTTTCTAGCAAGTTTTTTTTTTTTTTATGTTTATTTATTTATTTATTTTAAATGTTTTGTTTATCTTTGAGACAGAGAGAGACAGAGCATGCACAGGGGAAGGGCAGAGAGAGAGAGGGAGACACAGAATCCGAAGCAGGCTCCAGGCTCCGAGCTGTCAGCACAGAGCCCCACATGGGGCTCTAACACATGGACCGTGAGATCACGACCTGAGCCTAAGTCAGACACTCAACTGACTGAGCCAACCAGGTGCCCCTAATGTTTATTTATTTATTTATTTATTTATTTATTTTAATTTTTTTTTTAACGTTGTATTTATTTTTGAGACAGAGACAGAGCATGAACGGGGGAGGGGCAGAGAGAGAGGGAGACAAAGAATCGGAAGCAGGCTGAGCTGATGGCTCAGAGCCCGACGCGGGGCTCAAACTCACGGACCGCGAGATCGTGACCTGAGCCGAAGTCGGACGCTTAACCGACTGAGCCACCCAGGTGCCCCAGTTTATTTATTTTTGAGAGAGAGAGACAGAGCACGAGCAGGCGAGGGGCAGAAAGAGAGAGGGAGACACAGCATCCGAAGCAGGCTCCAGGCTCCGAGCTGTCCTCTCAGAGTCCGACGCAGGGCTTGGACTCACAAGCTATGTGATTATGACCTGAGCAGAAGTCAGATGCTTAACCGACTGAGTCATCCAGGCACCCCTCTAGCAAGTTCTTAATTGCATCTTCCTTCCTTCATCTACACAGCCAACATTTTGGGGGAAAAACAATTTCTTCTGGATCCGTTCAGCATGGAAACATACAGTTATTAGCAGTCTTATTATTCACTCACTACCTTGGAATTGGCATTGGCCTATTTTGTCTATAAGTGATGTCATTAATATTTTTAATAACGTATTATTTTTCTTAACTGCAAAAGTAATACACGGTTACTGTAGAAAAATTGGAAAACACAAAAAGAAGATGAGGAATTAAGCTAGATGTCATCCCACTTAATTTGGCCTATTGAAATCTTTTTTGGATTTTGACTCTCTCCATTTGTTACTCCCTGTCCTCCCAGATTACCTCAGTGCCAGTGACCATGGAGGAAAGCGTAGGTCCAGTCCTGTAGATTGACATTTGACACTGATAACTAGTGAGAAACATCGAGTATCTAGAACAAATCGCATATAGCAGACCCATCAAAACCCAGAACATCCCGGCTTCTGGGTGGCTCAGTTGGTTAAGCATTCAGCTTCCACTCAGGGCACGATCTCAACATTCGTGAGTTTGGGCCCTGCACGGACAGTTCAGAGCCTGGAGCCTGCTTCAGATTTTGTCTCCCTCCCTCTCTGTCCCTCCCCCACTTGTTCTCTCCCCCTCTCTCTCTGCCTCTTTCTCTCTCATTCAATAATCAACATTTTAAAAAAAAACCCTCAGAACATCGACATTTTCCCATGAGCTTCACAGGAATGCCTGCAGATTAGAAAACTGAGTTATAGATTGGTTTGGGGGGAAGGTGTTTGTAAATACAGAACACTTCATGAATCTATATGTCATCCTGGGGCAGGGGCCACACTAACATTCTCTGTCTTGTTCCAGTTTTAGTATCTGGGCCGCTGAAGCGAGCACTGTAGATGGGTTTTCATAACAATGTTTCAAAAGCAAAAAAAGTTTGCTTAGCTTAATTGATAGACAACTGGGATATTTCCAGTTCCCCATTCTGAACAATAATGCTGGAGTAAACATTTTTTGTAGGTGTGTCTTTGGGCAGATGGCATGACTGTTTTCTCTAGAATAGATACCTACGTGTGCAATTACTTGGTCAAATCATTTATTGATTTATTTATTTTTGGAGAGAGAGAGAATGAGTGAATGTGAGCAGGGGAGGGCAGAGAAAGAGGAAGAGAGAGAATCTCAAGCAGGCTTCATGCTCAGCACGGAGCCCAACATGGGGCTTGATCCCACAACCCCAGGATTATGACCTGAGCCAAAACCAAGAGTCGGACGCTTAACTGACTGAGTCACCCAGGCGCCCCATATTTTTATAAAAAAAAAATGTTTCCAGTTGCCCCCGCCAAAAGCCTGTGCCAATCTGTATTCCCGTCAGCCAATGGGGGAACACCCATTTCCCCACATCTTCATTAACTGTGAACTAAAAATCTTTTTAACTTTTGCCAATTTGATGAGTGAACACAGTTCACTATTTTTACTTTCTGGTGAGGCAACACCTTTTCAGATGTTTCTGACTATATTTCCTCTTCAGTGCATTACCGATACATTCCTTTGCTAAGTTTTCCTTGACTTGTTTTCTCTTATTGATTATAAGAATATATTCCAGGGGCATCTGGGTGGCTCAGTCAGTTAAGCGTCCAACTTCTGCTCAGGTCATGATCTTGCAGTTCGTGACTTTAAGCCCCGCGTCGGGCTCTGTGCTGACAGCTTGGAGCCTGGAACCTGCTTCAGATTCTGTGTCTCCCTCTCTCTCGGCCCCTCCCCTGCTCATGCTGTCTATCTCTCTCAAAGAATAAACAAACATTAAAAAAAAAATTAAAAAGAATATATTCCAGATATCACTGGTTTGCTATATATGTATTTATATTGCTTATAATTTTTGTTATGCAGAAACTTAATTTTATATAATCAGTTTTCTCAGTCCCTTCTTTTATACTCTTTGCATTTTGTGCCTTACATGGCTTTCTTTCCCCCAAGGGTATAAATCTATTTATGTAGATTCTAATAATGTTTAATTTTAGCTTTGAAATTTAGCCATCTGGAGCTTATCGCCAGACAACTAATGTCCGAGAGAAGGGAAACTCACGAGGTGACCTCCATGATCACCAGCCCTCTGCTTGGGAATAGTTTCCATGTCACAGTATGGGGAGCCAGGGTGGGATCCACGCTGAGGGGGACAGCCACTAATGGCAGCTGAAACAGCAATGTTCTAGGGGATGAGGCATCAGAAAGGAAAAAGCTGTGCAGAGGAGGGTCCCAAGTGCTCTCTGTGTGAGTCACCATGTGTCCGTGACTGTGGGCTGTGCTGTCCATGTGTGGGGCCTCCTGCTGAGGTTTACCAGATAGCCTGAGATCAGAACAGGGATACTAGAACCGGACGGGTGTAGACATCTACCCAGCGCAAGGAATGAACCCCAAAACCCATGGTGAGAAATGAACTTTTGTTCTGTATGATCCATAAATTGTTACACCCCTCCCCGCCACGCAAAAAAAAAACTTGGTCTGATTCTACAGCTGTGACAATAAAGACATATCAAAAAAGAGTCTCAGAGAAGTCCCAGGAATGAGGATATTTAGGTCACTGTGTGCCCAAGACATCTAGTTCCTGTGGCAGTGGACAGACTGCATTTTCTTTTTTAATGTTTAACGGAATTATAGTTGACATACAATATTATATTAGTTTTGGACATACAACATAGTGATTCAACATGTATATACGTTAGTAAATGTTCACCACGATAAGCGTGTTACCATCTGTCACCGTACAGCATTATTACAATATTATTGACTGTATTCCCAAGGCTGTACTTTTCATCCCTGTAACTTTGTTATTTTTTTTTATTAAAAAAATTTTTTTTAGCCTTTATTTATTTTTGAGACAGAGAGAGACAGAGCATGAGCGGGGGAGGGTCAGAGAGAGAGAGACACAGAATCCGAAACAGGCTCCAGGCTCGGAGCTGTCAGCACAGAGCCCGACGCGGGGCTGGAACTCACGGACCGCGAGATCACGACCTGAGCCGAAGTCGGCCGCTTAACCGACTGAGCCACCCAGGCGCCCCTAACTTTGTTATTTTATAACTGGAAGTTTGTACCTATTAATCCTCTTTACCTATTTTGCCCAACCACTAGTTTATTCTCTATGTTTATGAGTCTGTTTCTGGGTTTTTATTTGTTCCTACATTTTGGTTTTTTTATATCCCACATGTAAGTGAAGTCATATGATGTGTGTCTTACTCTGACTGATTTCATTTAGCATCATGCCCTGCAGGTTCTTGTTGTCACAGACAGCAAGACTTCATTCTTTCTTATGGCTGAATGATATTCCAGTGTGCGTGTGTGCGTGTGTGCGTGTGTGTGTGTGTGTGTGTGTGTGACATCTTCATCCATTCACCGATCAGTGGGCACGTGGGTTGCTTCTATATCTTGGCTCTTGTAAATAATGCAATAAATATAGCAGCACATACATACTTTGAAATTGGGGTTTTTATTCTCTTTGGGTATATACCCAGAAGTAGAATTACTGGATCATGTGGTATTTCCATTCTTAATTTTTTGAGGAACCTCCACACTTTATTTTTTTAGTGGCTGTACCAATTTACATTCCCACCAGCAGCGCAAAGGAGATCCTCTCTCTCCGCACCCTCGCCAACATCTGCTGTTGCCTGAGTTGTTAACGTTTGCCATGCTGACAGGTGTGAGGCGGTATCTCCTTGTGGTTTTGATTTGCATCTCCCTGATGATGAGTGATGTTGACCGTCTTTTCATGTATCTGTGGACCATCTGCATGGTGTCACGTCTTCTTTAGAAAAACACCCATTCAGGTCTTCTGCCCGTTTTTTAATTGGATTGCTTGGTGTTTGTTTGTTTGGTTGGTTGGTTTTGGTGTTGAATTATAGGAGTTCTTTATATACTTTGCATATTAACCTCTTATCAGATATGTCATTTGCGAATATCTTCTCCCAGTCAGTAGGCTGCCTTTTCATTTTGTTAATGAATTCCTTCACTTCTTAGTGAAGTGCAAAACTGTAGTGCAAAAACTTTTTAGTTTGATGCAGTCCCGTTGTTTATTTTTGCTTTTGTTGCCCTTCCCTGAGGAGATAGATGCAAAAAAAAAAACAAATATATTGCCAAGTCTGATGTTGAAGAGTTTATTGCCTATTTTCTTTTAGGAGTTCAGTGGTTTCAAGTCTTGAGTTTATTGAGTTTATTGTTGTGTATGGTGTAAGAAAGTGGTCCAGTTTCATTCTTTTGCATGTAGCTGTGCAGTTTTCCCAGCACTATGTATTAAACAGACTGTCTTTTCCCGGTTGTATATTCTCGCCTTCTTTGTTGTAGACTGACCATATAAGCATGGGATTATTCCCGGGCTCTTTAGTCTGTTCCATTGATCTCCATGTCTGTTTATGTGCCTGTACCCTACTGTTTTGATCACTACAGGTTTATAGTATATCTTGAAATCCGGGATTGTGATAATCCCCATTTTTGTTCTTCCTTCTCAAGATAACTTTGGCTATCCAGAGTCTTTTGTGGTTCCATACAAATTTTCAGATTATTCTAGTTCTGTGAAAAATGCCATTGGGGGGGGCGCCTGGGTGGCGCAGTCGGTTAAGCGTCCGACTTCAGCCAGGTCACGATCTCGCGGTCCGTGAGTTCGAGCCCCGCATCAGGCTCTGGGCTGATGGCTCAGAGCCTGGAGCCTGTTTCCGATTCTGTGTCTCCCTCTCTCTCTGCCCCTCCCCTGTTCATGCTCTGTCTCTCTCTGTCCCAAAAATAAATAAAAAACGTTGAAAAAAAAAATTTTAAAAAAATAAAAAAAATAAAAAAAATAAAAAGAAAAATGCCATTGGGTTTTTTTTTTTAATGTTTATTTATTTTTGAGAGAGAGAGAGAGAGAGAGAGACAGAGCATGAGTCGGGGAGGGGCAGAATCCAAAGCAGGCTTCAGGCTCTGAGCTGTCAGCACAGAGCCCGAAGCGGGACTCGAACCCGCTGCGAGATCATGACCTAAGCTGAAGTCAAGAGTCGGACGCTTAACCAACTGAGCCACCCAGGTGCCCCAAGATTTTTTTTTAAGAATGTGAGAGGGTTGTAGCTTCACCCATGGGGGGTATGCTGAGGGGGTCGACTCTTGGCCAGGTAGAGCAGCAGGTGTCTCGAGGGGCTCTGTCCGGGGCTCGTATGGGATGTGGGTTGTGGTCAGGCTGGAAAAGAATCTGTTTTGTAGTTGGGGTCTAATTTCTGAGAATGGAGGGTGCCGTGACCTAGAAAAACAGAGTTAGGGCCAAGTGCAGACTCCTGTGAATTTGTCTGTAAAAGTGTGGCTTGGGGCGGGGCACAGCGGGTTTTGAACAGATAACGTTTCACTTTCATAATTTTCTTACTTCTAGTTAGTCATAGCCTTATTTTCTGCTTAAAGAGGTCCATGTAACATTTCATGTAAGGCTGATTTAGCGGTGATGAGCTCCTTAGTTTTTGTTTGTTTGTCTGGGAAACTCCATCTCTCCCTCGCTTCTGAACGATAACTTTGCAAGTAGGGAATCCTTGGTCATAGGTTTTTTCCTTTTGGCACTTTGAATATGTCCTGCCTCTCCCTTCCAGCCTGATTCAAATTACTGAACAGCATTTTTCCCATATGTAACTGCTTTTTTTCTTGCTGCCTTAAGATTCTCTTTTTCTTTAAGTTTAGCTGTTTTCATCATTACGTGTCTTGGTGTGAACTTCCTTGGATTCACCGTTTTGGGGGCTCTCTGTGATTCCAGGATCTGGATGTCCATATCCTTCCCAAGGTTAGGGAAGCTAACCTTGGAAGGTTCGAAGTTTTGTCTTCGAATAAGTCGTCTGACCCTTTCTCTTTCTTCTTCTAGGACCCCTGTAATGCAGATATTAGTATGCTTAATGTTGTTCCAGAGATTTCTTCACTTATCCCCTTTTGTTTTATTCTTTTTTTTTTTTTTTTTAAATGCTCAGTTTGGACAATTGGCACTATCCTGTGTCCAGATCATTAGCCCTCCTGTCTCAGCTGCTGGGGATGTGCTGGTGGACCGGGCTGCCCCCAGCACAGCTGGCCAAGAGGCCCCACCATGACAGTTACAGGCCTGCTAGTGGGCGGGCAGGCTGCCCCTCTGCCCCAGGGCATGAGTCAGGAGGGGCATGGGTCCCAGCTGGGACTGCCCACCAGGTGTTGGCAGGGCGGGAGCCACTTTGGAGGGGTACCTGCCAGAGTGAGTGGGTTGGGTGTGTGGGTCTGCAGGGCAACACAGGGCTGGGCAAGCAGTGCTAGCAAAGTAGATGGGGAGTGTCAGAGCTGGCTATCCCCAGCCTAGGGCCAACTAGGCTGAAGGAAGGCAAGAAAAATGGCGCCTGCCAGCACACCTCCATTACCAGAGAAAGTTCCTACACATCTGTGCTCCTCTGGCAGACATTTTTAAAATCAGTAAACCCCCTTCCACTATAAGCCAGGTGCTTTTCAAAAACGGCTGCCTCTGTGCTGGGTCTGCAATCCAGCGGTAACAGCGCACTGACCCCCTAAGAGCAGAGTCTCCATTTCCTGTAGCCCTCAGGCTCTCCCAGATTTAAGTCCCACTGATTTTCAAAGCCGGGATCTTATGGGAGTTCATCTTATGGGGGAATACCCAACGTGGGGCTTGATCCCCTCACTCCTCAGAGAGGACCGACCTCCATGCCTGTGACAGCCCTTCCACTGTGGGTCACTGCATGGGGTGGGGGGGTTGGTTCCCGACCGTGTCTCTGCCCCTCCTCCCCTTCTCGATGTGGCTTTTTCTTTCATCTTTAGCTGCGGAAGAGCTGTTCTGTTGGTTTTGAGGCCGTTTCCAGAGGGAGTCGCTATGTGTGTAGTTGCAGCCTTGATGTGTCCACGTGAGGAGGTGCGCACTCGGGATTCTTCTACTCTGCCGGCTTCCTACATTCCAGCAGGCTGCATTTCCTGATCGGGCCTCTGCCTTCTTCCTGGGAGCTTTGCAGGGTTTTTTGTCTTTTTAAGTTTTTTAAACTTTTCTACTCAGTGCACACGGAGTCACCCCATTCATAGAAATCTCGCGGAGGAATCTCCAAAGCCCCAGAAGAGATGACGGAGCAGTGGGAATGAGGTCCTGTCGTGGCCCCTGTGGGGTCGAGCGTGGGACCCGTTTCATTGTGTGCTCCCAGCTTCCCCCTCCAGTGGTGGATGTTTTCACCAAACGTTGGGGTTGCCAGGCAACAAAAGGCAAATGACAGAACCTTCTAGAAGCAAATGATATAGATTGTTGGATTTTGTCCCGCTGTGTAATTTAAGAGTGCCGCCTCCGCATAGAACTTTGTCTATGGTCTCAGCCTTCGGAATATTCTTGGATAGTCCCATGTAAATACTCTCCAGTGTATTAACTTTTCTCAAATGACTTTTGCTGTGCCGAGGACAAAATTGTGTATCTTACAAAATTTTTTTCTGAGCGTTCATAGAAACTTACTTTGGAGATGCTTGGATTGTTACTTTTTATATCTGCATCTGTCTATCTATATCTCTTCCTGTCTCTCTATCTGAGATTTCCTTTCCCCAGAATTCTCTTCTACTCAGAAATATCTCCAAGGTATTTATATCCCAGAGAAAGTTAATTTGCAATGTGTAATTAACCATTTCCCCTGGGGAAATAATCAGTACGTGTCTTTGGGTTTTTGCTCTGCTTTCCCCGCCCCCCCCTCAGTAAATCTTATAGTAGATAAAATCCAGAAAGTTCACTTCTTTTTAACAGCCACAAGTCAGTCCCTTAAGATGATCAGAGTCGGTCTTTCTCCTTCCCTCCCTTTCTTACTGAGATAGAACGCACAAGAGTATAGCGCAATGAAATTTCGTGAAATGAAGATACCCGTATAATCAGCATTCAGGTCCTGAAACATAGCCTTGCCAGCACCCCCAGAATCCTCTGTATGTTCTCTTCCCGTTACTAACTTCCGGTTATCATGGTCAATTTTATTCAGGAATAAACAACAAGGAAAATAATGGATGGTATACCTTGGTATTTTCAGAATGCCTTGTTGATCATTTTCTGCTTTTCCTCTTAGTTATTCTTTTGATGAACCCCTAGGAATTCAGCTGAATGATAATTGGGAAGATTATCCCAGTTGGGAAATTATTCCCAATTGGGAAATATACCCCCTGGGGTATATGTATTATTATCCTGAGTTTTTGTCCTAAGTCAGAGGTTCGTCTGTGGGCATGGAGCACCAGCTCAGCGAGAATCACCTCCCGCCACCCCCTCCCCCCTGCCCAAGGCCAAGCCAATCCTGATCATCTCTAGCCAAAACTAAGGCTTTTCACCGCCCCCCTCACCCTGTTTAGGGGTAGGACCTAGAATTAGTCCTTGCTTGGCTCCTGGGGTTCTTGGGATTGGCCAGCCAGCCATGCCCAAGAATCTGTTGTCTTCCTGCCTGTCACCCAGTGCCTTGGTCCTGTCCACACGAGCACCTTCCTGCCATGACTGCCTCGTCCTCCGTCTCTGGTTCCTGTGTCAGTTCTGTGTCTCAGCCCATTTCGCTGGGACCCACACACCCTGCCTAGCTCCCCTCCATGTGAAGACCGTGAACACTGTCAAAGCGTGCCACACCCCATCCGCCAGCTCCTCATTCACTGAAATGTGTCGCATAGCTCCCCAAAATACACCTCAGTGAGCAAAGATAGCAGCAACAGCAACTCTTGAGATTTGTATGGCGCTTTACATCATCTTATATGAGGCATCATAAACACACACGTGTTCTTAATTGTTCCGCCAGCTGAGTTGACTTGGGAATTTGGGATTCTCTCGTTCAAATAGAATTATGATTCCAGATGACATGCAGGGCACTGGAATTGAGGTCGTTCCCCTTTACCCTAAGAAGGGTCAAGGTTCTAACGGATCGTCATGTTCTTGGAATGAGTATAATGCTACCGATCGTACCTGGTTGTCTTCCGTCCCTGCCAGTGTCAGAACAACTCCAGAGTCTCAAACGTGGTGGGGGTGGGTTACATGAAAGAGAAGCATTTCCTGACCTTGACGTTAGATTTGATAACCTGACTAGATGTTGGAATTTCCATAATTCCGTTTCTTTTTAAAGATAAGGCACTACTCCTATTTCTTGTATAGTGTTCTTGCTGCTGAAATGCCAGGGTCTGCTTTACAGTGTATCTCCCATTTCCAGAGAGGCCTGCCAGCTGCCATCCGGCCGGAAACATCCGGGTTCTCTGAGCTCCCCTGAGGTTGGGGAGCCATTTAGATGGATCTTTTTTCAACCCCGGCTTTGATCTCACCAGGTTTTAGTCTCAGCCTGTTGCTCATTTATACTTCTAGATCAAAAACTGTTTTTAAATGGCACCCAGTTAACTAAACTACCGGGCACTGTGTCGGCTTTGTGAGACAGGATGGCATCGTCGCTCCTTCCGCTCTATTCGGCCTCTCACGACGCTTCTGAAGGCCATGCAGATGCAGGGAAATGACGTTTTGTATCACGAAAAAGAAAATGGCACAAGAGATAAGTGTACAAAATGTTCTCACGTTTTAGGAAGTGAAAGACTTATCAAATCTTAAAAGCTTTAGGTGTCGAGTAAACTTGTGAAGAAGGGAAGGCAGTGCAGCAAGGCACGACCCACAGCTGGAGTCCGTCCCTGGCTCTGGCCCCGGAGATACTTCTTCCTGCTTCGGCTTCCTCACCTGTGCAGTGGGGCACATTGCTACTTGCCCCGTATGGCCGTTCTGAGAATTAAATGAGCAGACGCCCAGGAACAGACACATCGTGGACAGTCGAGGTGACTGCCCTTCCCACTCCCATTTGGGGAGCTTTGTATGTACGGGGGCTCCTGTTTAAGGGACTCCCATCTTGATCACGGAACGGTTGGCCTTTTTCTGACTGAAACACCACTTCTTACGACCTCAGTTTCTTTTCCTAGAAAATGAAGTTGTATGGCAACGTTGCCTTTCGGAGAGAGCACTACCGTGAGAGATGGGTTTGCAGACGGGGCCTCAGACAACCTCTCTCTGCGAGGCAAAGAAAGGAAGGGGACTCCGTGTTGAGAAGAGCTGGGACACCTGGTTTCCCAGGCTGGCCCAGCCCAGCTCCTCGCTCCCTCTTCCCAGGGCCCCATGTGCACGACTTCTGGTTCGAGCTCCTGAGACGGAGTAAGCCGGCCAGGTCGTGACCCCCGCCTGTGTCTGTCCTCTTCTTTGGAGAAAACATACAATTACAATGCTTCCCATTTCTGAAGCAGCATCCAGGCCCCATCAAGTAGCTCCAGAGTCTCCAGAGAGGCTTTCTGAAGCCAAAAATCCAAACGATCAGCTGTTGCACATTTAGCCTGGAAACTGGGACGGGGCATTCTCAGACTTCTCTGTAACACCGATGCTCAGCAGCTCTTAACATTTGGTTGTGCGTGGGTCATGAAAACCAGGGTGAAGAGGCGATATTATCGTCGTGTGTTGCTCTCAGTCAGCTGTCCTTCCCCCAGGTGAATGTCACTGCAAAGCAGACTGGAGAATCCGACATCCCTGAAAGCCCGTGCTTTGCGGGGAGGCTCTCAGGTCCGCCTGGGTCATCCCGGACTCTGGCTAGAAGCCAGAGGAGGTTTGATAGAAAGGGCCATGGGGCGGGGAGGGGCGGGGGGCGTGTGCGACTTGGCCTGCTGAAGCATCCGTCATCCAGGTAAATCCTGTGTGTGATGTGTGACACCATCTCCTCGGGCCTCAGTGTCTTGGCTGTAAAATGAGGCATTTGACCTACATCGTCACCAAAGGCTGAGCTCGCTCAAACTGGCACTGGGAAACTCTAGATAAAATGTTCAAACGAGATGATAAAAGCCATTTGCTTCCAACCCCCCCCCCCCCCCCCCGCCCCAGGAAACCACATGGTAAACTCTTCCACCATATTTTATTACACATGTCCGCCCATGTGTGTTCTTGGAAGCTTCTTTTACGCACACTTCAGGAAGCATTCCATAAAGTCTCCCTCCCCTACTCCAATTTATCTTCCTGCCACGTTCCTCTTCACCCTTCCTCTCCTATTAAAGTGCCGTTGCTTCTGGTGGAGACACCCTGAATAACCTCCCAGGGCAGTCAGAGTGGAGCCTCTGCCCATTTGCATTTGGTCCGGGCAGAGGGAGGGACCGGCTGTTCCCGTCCACACCTTCAGAGAGAGCCGCCTCTTGGCCATCCGTTCACCTTTGCCCACTTTGCTGACCGTGCTGGCTTCCTGCATCCCGGGATGGGGGGTTCCGGGGGAGAAAGAGGACTTCCGTGTCTCCCCCAGGCTCCAGCAGCTGTGGGGAGATGGCAGAAGGAGCCCCACCCTTGCTCAAGTCCTCTTTCTTATTGCACTTGAAGTGCTCAGAACTCACACCTAAAACTCAGCAAAGCCCGTGGAAGCATACACGTCTGCACTCCTTGCAGGAATCCCTGTCCCAGGCCTTTTCAGCACATTTAAACAGCCACTAGATAAAAGAAGGCGTTAAGGAAATTAGCGGGCTTGAGAACCTGGCATTTCATTTCGTTTGGGATGAGCTTTGGGAATCCAGGGAAGAAAAACCCTGTTAGTACGGAGCATGGTCACAGAGAAAGAGGCAGGTGGGTGACAGGTGTGAGGCTCCAAGAGGTAGACGTGGCCCGGGGCTATCGGGCCCAGGGGACCTGCCCGGGAGCCAAGCCATATAAAGTCAGATTCTGGTTTTCTAATCACTGTTTACCAAGTAGCTACTAGGGCTCCAGCCTATTCCAGAGGGGAAGGTGTTTCCTCAGGTAGCCTCATAATCCTTGGGGATTTGATGTTCTAACAAGGATGCTGTTGAGCATGAAGGGTTTTCTCCCCCCGACAAGCCCTTCACGTTGTGGGGAGAAGAGGGTATTAGCAGGAATAAGCCACGGACCAGCCATGTAGGTTTTTAAGATCTCGTTTTGTCTCGCTCTACCTATTGTTAATTGGGGTCATACATCATGATGATGATGATGATGATGGTGATGGTGATGATTCCCCTTGACCAAACAAATCTGGGAAGTGCTGGGGCATACACAGCTAATCGGGTGGGCTAATTTGAGAATAAGACGTCTCTGAGCTTTTAATGTGCCACGGGGCAGGCAGAAATTAATTCCCCAGGGTTTTGAGCTCTAAAGGCTTCTTTTTTTTTTTTCCATGCCATTCTGTTGAATGGATTTGGGTGGCACCAGGCCATCACCGGTCCCCAAATTAATTAAGACTTTCCGGAGTCTTGGGTGGTTTCTTATCTGGCCTTCCTGCAAACCCGGAGGCGGATACCCATCTTCCCAAAGTATCATCCGTATTCTCTGACTTTGCACAGTTTGGAGACTAATGCTGCTTTTCCCCTACAGAACATCGATATCACCAATTTCAGCAGCAGCTGGAGTGATGGCTTGGCCTTCTGTGCTCTCCTCCATACCTACCTGCCTGCCCACATCCCGTATCAGGAGCTGAACAGTCAGGAGAAAGTAAGTCACCTGCCCAGTCAGCCCTGCTAATCCTCTAGAACATGCCAGGGGAAGAGTCCTGTCATACTGGTACATCCCGATGAGACCCCAAGAGGAAATTAGGATATTGACACCAGGCTTAGCTAACTACTGAGTGTATGACGAGGCTGTAGGATCCCACCCTCAGTAAATACTTCTCAGTTTCCCTCACTAGCTAGAAAAATGCCGTGAGGACCAGTTTACTGTGGCTGCTGAGAAGTCCCTGTCGCCCATTTTTTTAAGAGAAGGCCCTGATGAAATTTCGAGACCCTGGCCAGCATTTTCAAAGTCTTTTCCAAGGAACCAGAAAGCACCACCGAAAGGATGTCCCTCCTCAAATAAGCTTGGGAAACTGTATATTATGTCACATTCTCAGAGATTCACAGCCCTCATTAGCACAGCGAAGACTTCAAGAAGTCCTTCATTAAAGACACCTGTGTGACTCTATTAAGCCCTGCGTATATGAGATCCACAGAATTGTCTTCAACATAATTACCTATAACAAGAGTTGGCAGACTTTCCTGTTAAGGGCCAAGTGGTAGACTTGGAGGGTCCACGGGTCTCTGTCACAGCTACTCATCTACCACTGCAGTGCCTGAGCGGCTGTAGACGAAATGCATGGGCGTATGCTGTGTTCCAATAAAACTTTATTTACAAAAACAGGCTGCGGGCCAGATTTGGTCCATGGGCGGTAGCTTGCCAAATCCTAACCTAGAACGTCCCACAAAACCATATTCCACAGAGCGTGCTTTGGCAGATGCTGTTCTGGGCCCTGCACTCATTGTCTCACCAAGTATTTCTTGCCAAGCGTCACGCACGGTAGCAAAGACAACAGTGAACAGTGTGGACCTGTTCTTTGCCCTCTGAAGTAGAGAGACAGTCCACAAGTGAGTAAACCTACAGCACGTAATGCTATAGAGAAACCTCAGAAGAGCTACAGGGGAAGCCCCGTGCTGTGGGAGTGAACAGCTCAGCCAGGACTCAGCTTCCCTGGCTCCAGCCTCTAGCTGTGGCTGGGGCAGTAGCATCGTAAATAGAAAGATACAGAAATAGGTCTTAGATATAGAATCAGCTGGACTTAGTAACCGATTGGTTGTGGGGGAGGACAAGAGGAAAGAAAGATGGCCCCATGTGTCTAGCCTGACAGACCATTTTTGAGATGGGGATCAAATAGAAATGCTGGAAAGTTCTGTTTTGATTATCCCACACTTGGACTTAAATAAACCCCAAAGAATGGTCATGACACTGATGGTGATAATAAATGACTAGACCATGATTTTTTTTTTTAGAGTGTTAGAGTTCCCCAGAGAAACAGAACTAATAGTGTGTATGTGTGTATGTGTGTGTGTGTGTGTGTGTGTGTGTGTGTGTGTACAAGAAAGTTGAATGCTACAGTTGGAATCTAAAGGCAATTTCCTAGCGGAAATCCTTCTTTGTCGAAGGGAGAGAAGTCTTTTTCTAGTAAGACCTTCAACTGATTGGGTGAGGCCCACCTACACTCTGGTGGGTAATTTGCTTTACCCAAAATCTGCCGATTTAAATGTTAACCTCATTTTTAAAATACTGTCACAGAAACATCTAGAATAATGGTTGGCCAAATATCTGGTACCACGACCTAGCCAAGTTGATACATAAAATTAACCATCACAGAGTGTGTACAAATTTCAAGACATAAAATGTGTGCGTGGTGCTTTGTTTATAGTCTGTGAAGCAGGCCGGACAGGACTATTAAACATTTGGAAAGCAAAAAAAGTGTTCTGTTTTTAATCATGTTAAGTCAGAAATGTTCACGAAGTATGCAGTTTGCAACGTCAGGCAGGCATTTGGATACCAAATGTGGAGTTTAGAGGGGAGATCAGAGCTGGAAAGAGTCAGGAGTCTTCCATGAGTAATAATTTTTTTTTTTAACATTTTACTTATTTTTGAGACAGAGACAGAGCATGAACAGGGGAGGGTCAGAGAGAGAGGGAGACACAGAATCCGAAACAGGCTCCAGGCTCTGAGCGGTCAGCCCAGAGCCCGACGCGGGGCTCGAACTCACGGACCGTGAGATCGTGACCTGAGCCGAAGTCGGCCGCTTAACCGACTGAGCCACCCAGGCGCCCCAAGAGTCTTCCATGAGTAGATAAGTGCTGCCTGATTGAACAGAAGTGATGGAAATGTTCTATATTTGTCCCGTCCAGTACAGTAGCCACCAGCCATATGGGCTGTTAATGGAATGGGGCTTTAAATGACTGGAAAACAGAATTTTGAATTTGAATTAGAATTTAAACAGCGTCATGTCAAGCGTGACTGCTGCATCAAACAGGGCAGGTATAGATGGTGTTTTAAAGCCATGAGAGTAGCGACCATTTCAGTCCTAGGTCGTGAGGGAGGTTCTGAGGAGAAACACACTCCTGTATATCTCTGCTCCTGCCAGTGTTCCACTTCTGACACCTCTGTAAACAGATGGGGGGTTTTCCCACACCAAGCAATCTGGCAGCACCAGCCGGATGTCCTAAAGTGTATCTCCGTTCTGACACTGTCCACCTGGAGGGAGCATCGGGTCCCACGGGTTAAGGGCTCAGTCTCACCTCAGACCCCAGTCACAACTCGACTGTCGCCTGTGCTTCTGACTGACCAACTGTAACTCAGAGGTTCCTGTGACCCCTTTCTGAGGTTTAGTTAATTTAATTTGCTAGACTGGCTCACAGAACTTACTAGGCTACCAGATTATTACAAAGGATATTGAAGGACACTAATGATCAGTCAGATGAGGAGACCCATAGGGTGGGGTCCAGAAGGGTCCCAAGCACAGGAGCTTCTGTCCCCTTGGACTTTGGGGTGCACCACCCTCCCGGCACATAGATAGAGTCACCAATCCAAGGTGCTTTCTGAACCCCGCCCTTTTAAGTTCTATGGAAGCTTCATGACACAGCCACAATGGATTAAATCACGGACCATCTGTGATTGAACTCAGTGTCCAGTCTGTCTCCTGTCCCTGAGGTTGGGGTCAGGGGAATGTGGGACTGACAGTTCCAACCGTTTGATCACATGGCTCGTTGCTAGGGCATCCTTGGGTGATCTGGGGGTTGGGGGAACATCACCTCTTTGACATAAACTCAGGTGTGGTTGAAAGGAGTTTGTTATGAATAACAAAAGACATCTATTTCAACATGATTGTCCTGAAGCCATTTCTGGAACTGAGGACAAAAACCAAAAATTGTAACAAAAGATGCCCCTGTGGCTCTTCTGTAGGAAATTATAAGGGTTTTAGGAGCTCTGCCAGGAACCAGGGACAAAACCAAATATATGTTTCTTACTATAAATCCCAGTATCACAGAGGCGTAGAGAAAAGGCTAAGGAACAACCTTGAGGACTCCAGTGCCTGTTGTCTAGGTCGAGAGTGACCCAAAAAGGGAACCAGGATAGAGCAGCCAGAGAGGAGGACACAGGGCAGGGCAATGCGGGGTCCACGCCGCCTGTGATCGTGCCCCTCACATCCAGCCGTGACCTCGATGTCCGTTTTCTTCCCTCCCTCTTCACTTTCCAGTCTCTGCCTTTTCCATGTCATATTACGAAGATAATGGAGTAAAGAGCGAGCATAACACAATTCAGAATATTCAGAGGCCCTCCCTAAAACCACAGTTGATAGAAGGCTGAGCACTTAGGAATACACCACCTAAAACAGGAGTCTTCCTGTATATGTGCGATGTTCCTCTGCTGTCACGCAAAACATATCTAGGCTCTTTGTCGTAAATCGCTACCCAGCTGTTGGAGAAAAATGAACCTAAAAGTGTGTGCCTTCACACCTCGAACCATGAGCATATGTTCCCTATGGAACCGTATCGTCTCGTTGTGGGTGCCCCTGACTCCCACATAGCACCCAGCTGGCTGTCCAGTGACCTGCGGCAGATTTGCAGACAGCCAGAAGCCACAGTCTGTGCACTTCCTATTGTCCTTGCGGTAGAGGGGCTGGTATTTTCTCCATGTAGGGCTGAATTTCTCCCCCCTTAATCTAGGATAATGCAGTCAGGGAGCACCCAGGTCAGATCGCGGGAGACTGTGGGTCTGGGAGATTAATGATAGCCTGGGAAGTTCAGAAGTCGTGAGCTGTTGCCCCAATTCAGACGGAAGTGATGCAACCGTGGAAGTCTGACATCAGTGCTAAATAGGGAATTTCTGATAAAACTAACAAGGATGTCTTCCAAGCCATTGAGGAGACATGAGTTACACATTTTTTTCGATGTGTCAGCCTATGAAACTTCCACGGAGGCTACGCAGATTCGGATGATAGAATTGACAGAATGGAGTGTTTTCATGCCAGCGTCTGAAACAAAATGTTAACGTGAGAGGGAAAATTCTGGACCTGGGGTGCTTTCTGCTGTCAGTTTCAGGTGAGATGCCCTGCCAACGGGGCCAACGGCAGAGGTCTCTAACCAGGGGCTTTTCGTCCTGGGTCTGGAAGGTCTCTGGCCTGTGTGGGCAGAGCTAGGCCGAGTGAGGCCCTCCCTGGCTTCCGCCCCAGACACACTCTGCTGCCCCCCATAATTGGCCATCTCGCAGTGGCGTAGCAGTGATGTGATGAAAGAGAATTAGATAACAGTGCTTGGTCGTAATAGTCTATGCAGGTAAGGGTGTGAGAAAGGGGACGCTTACACACTGTTGCTGGAATTGAAAATTGGTGTATCATTTTTATTTTCTCATGCCATGTCGTGTCTTGTCGTGTCATGTCATTTCATAGGCTTCACGCCCAGCGGGGGGCTTGAACTCGTGACCCTGAGATGAAGAGTCGCATGATCTACCAACTAAGCCAGCCAGGCCCCCCCTGGTGTCGTGTTTGAGAAAACGATTTAGCATTACATATCAAAAGCCATGACTTCTGGAATAAGGGTAGCGGACAGGGCTCACAAACCCCCTTGCTCCTCAAAACTAACCAAGAAGACTTTAAAATAAGGATAAAGGCCTCATTAGCACAGAATAGGAAATGGCTGCCCCAAGTTTGGGCTCAATTAAAGGAAGCCAGGAGCCAGCTTTCAGCTCCCCTCTCAGCAGAACAGAGTAGTGTTATGGAAACCAGCATTAGGTTTCTAGTCCCTGCCCATTAATCTCCCTTAATGTGGAGGAAGAGGGCTGGCGGCTTGGGCAAGCTGACCGCAGATCAACAGCTTTCCCAGGCCCTGACCACACACCGGTACAAGACATGTGTAGCCTTGTCTGAGTGTTTTTCTGTGACCTGGTACCTAGAGCAGAGAGTTTGCTTCAGCGTCAGGGCAGGAAGCAGATGTGCACCCAAGGACAGAGGGCAGAGGCCACGAGGAAATGGAAAAACAGATAAAAATATGTATAAAATCCAAATGTGGGGCGCCTGGGTGGCTCAGTCAGTTGAGCGTCTGCTTCTTGATTTCGGCTCAGGTCATGATTTCATGGTTCGTGAGATCGAGCCCCATGTTAGGCCCTGAGCTGACAGCGAGGAACCTGCTTGGGAGTCTCTCTCCTGCCCCTCTCCCACTCATGCTCACTAGCGTGCTCTCTCTCTCTCTCTCTCTCAATATAAATAGATAAACTTAAAAAAGAAAAAAAAAAGATTCTCTCTCTCCCTCTTGTACACGCATGCACTCTCAAAAAAAAAGTCACCAAAAAAGAAAACAAATATAAAATTTTTTATTTAAAAAATTTTTTTTCAATTTATTTATTTTTGAAAGAGACAGAGCATGAGCGGGGGAGGGGCAGAGAGAGAAGGAGACACAGAAATGTGAAGCAGGCTCCAGGCTCTGAGCTGTCAGCACAGAGCCCAACATGGGGCTCGGACCCACAAACCGTCAAATCGTGACCTGAGCTGAAGTCGGATGCTTAACAGACTGAGCCACCTAGGTGCCCCAATATGAAAGTTTTTTTAATCTAAAGGCATAAAGTCACAAAATTCTACTGGGGAACATAAAACATGAATAGTCACAGAAACATTACACTCTCGATCATATTTAACACATCAATTTAATTAAATTGTAACATAATCCTAATGATTCTCAAATGAATTATGGAGAGGAGGAGGCATGCTAAAGTGATTCTTAAGTCCATCCAGGCGAGGAAACAGCCGGGAGCAGCCAGAAAGCGTCTCAAAAAGAAGCTACAAATTGTGGAACAGTACCTTCAGAATTCTAGGGGAAAATGACATAGCACATTAATTAAACAACAGTTGATACGCAACAGAATATGTATGTCATGAATCGTGACAAAGTAAAAAATCACACAGATTTACCTTTGATAGTCAGAAATAATCAATAATGTCATTTTTAGTACCAATTACAACCTGTCAGTCTTTTTTTTTCTTAGATTGAAACTATTGTTTGAATATTTGACCTAAAATTTCGAGTGTTTTGTAATAGTAGATAATCTGTATGGGAGCGTCGTTTAGTGTTCTTTCCTAACAAAAGCTATTTATTTTTATTTTTTAAAAGCTATCTATTTTTAGTTGATAATACCAGTTTCTGTCTTTTTAACCTAGAAAAGAAATCTCTTGTTGGCATTTGAAGCAGCTGAAAGTGTGGGCATCAAACCCAGCCTGGTAAGTATCCTATTTTGTATCCTTGTGATATTTTATTCTACCTGTAGGAGAAAGAACGTTATGCCATCTACTACACAATTTCTTACAGAATATTAAAATCCATTTGCTGAAGATTTGTTACTCACGATCCCTAACATGTAAATATCCAGTTGGTCTGACCACATACGATTTAGAGGGTTTTCAAAGATTTCGTTGTGGCTAAATTTCATTTCTGGAAGCACAGTGGACTGAATTATCATTAAAGCCCTCTTGAAATCCGGTAAAATTTGATAAAATGTAATTAAAAAAAATATCAAGACGTAGTTGAGGTCTAAAAAAAGAATGGGAAATCACCAGATGTCATAGATTCAAAGAGAAGTGAAAACCAGAACCATGAGGCATGAGCCGAGACTGTGACAACCCTCAGAAGTAGGCCTGGGGGCGTCGGTGGAGGGGTCACAGGAAACGGGTACCTAATGGATATAGGTTTCACTTAAATGCCAACACAGGAACAAGAAACAAGGCTCCGAGCTCCCATAAACGGGACATTAGTACTGAGACCCTTGCACAAAACCAAGGCTCACAAAGTAACATTCTTCTCAGTGAAGGGGAAAATAAAAAACCCTGCCTGGCAGTCTAGGCAGGAAGCTTGGTCTCCACCTGATTTGTTTTTTTTGTTGTTTTGTTTTGTTTTTGGTAGCCAGAAAAAGGAAAATCTATAAGAAAAGAAAACTGGGCCAAATGAGGTTTGGAGTGCAAATTTATAATATCTGTGCTACAAGATAGTTTATGCTGCCTGAGGCAGGAAGCTCCTGGCTTAGTAGTACAATGGCCACTGAGAATACATTCACAATCCAAAATTACAAAACACTCAAGAAAGTGAACTAGCTGAGCTAGTCAGTAGACAGAGCAAACAAGAGGATCATCTACCAGAGCTTGGGATAATAAAACAATAAGAAAGCGACTACAGAAGGCTATGTTTGCGAATATTAAAGAGATAAAAGAGGGGGGGTGCCTGGGTGGCTCAGTCTGCCAGTTAAGTATCCAACTCTTAGTTTCAGCTCAAGTCATGATCTCACAGTTTGCAAGTTCGAGCCCTGCATCAAGCTCCCAGCTGACAGTGCAGAGGCTACTTGGGACTCTCTTGGTGTCTCTCTCTCTCTCTCTCTCTCTCTCTCTCTGCCTCTCCCCAACTTACACATGCTGTCTCTCTCATTCTCAAAATAAATAAACTTAAAAATAAAGAGACAAAAAGAGAACAAAAATCACAAGGGGGCATCTGGGTGGCTCAGTCAGTTAAGCGTCCAACTCATCCTTTCGGCTCAGGTCATGGTCTAATGGTTCTTGAGATTGAGCCCCGCATAGGGCTTTGTGCTGAGAATGCAGAGTCTGCTTAGGATTCTCTCTCTCCCTGTCTCTCTGCTCCTCCCCCACTTGTTCTCTCTCTCAAATAAATTTTTTTAAAACTCATAAGGAAGAAGCATAGTACTATAAAAAAAGATTTGGGGAAAGATTCAAGTGAAACTTGTAGAAGTAAAAATTAGGAATTAAAAAAAAAAAGATGGGGCGCCTGGGTGGCTCAGTTGGTTAAGCGGCCGACTTCGGCTCAGGTCACGATCTCACAGTTCATGAGTTCGAGCCCCGCGTCGGGCTCTGTGCTGACAGCTCAGAGCCTGGGGCCTGTTTCAGATTCTGTGTCTCCCTCTCTCTGACCCTCCCTCGTTCATGCTCTGTCTCTCTCTGTCTCAAAAACAAATAAACGTGAAAAAAAGAAAAAAGAAAAAACCCAGTCGGGTTGAAAAACGGATTAGATACAGCAGAAGAGAGAACTACTGGACTGGAAAATAGAACTAAGGAGGTTCCCAGAACATAAAACAGACATTTAAAAAATGGAAAATATAATAGAGAGGTTTTATTAGTTAGTATGTATTCAGAATCAAGAAATGGAAAACCAACTAACAGTTGCTTAAACCATAAAGATGTTAATTTTATTTTCTAATGAGAAGTCCAAAAGCAGTTTCAGGATTGGTTCACTACTCAGTGTTATAATCAAGGACCCCAGAGTGTGTTTTGTCTACACTCTACCATCTTGAATCTATTACCTCATTGTCCCCATGTCCTCTGTGGCTGAACATGGCTGTCAAGCTCCAGACATCACTCCTATCTGCAGGGCAAGAAGGGGAGTGGGATGGACTAGAGCAAGTGCCTCCTGTCTTCCCCCCTTTGATTAGGAAATCAAAAGGCTTCCCGGAGTCCCTCCAGCTTGCTGGCAGGACTCTGTTCCATGGCCACCCCGGCTGCAAGGGAATTTGAGAAAGTAAACAGTGAATGTTCTCCATTCCCATCAGCTGGAAATCTACAAGGGAGAGGGGGGTTGGTAACGGCCATTAGATTAACCAACGGATAGTGTCTGTCACTGACCTTAAGAGAGTGGAAGATAAAATCAGATAATTTCCAAGTCCCATGGCCAGTGGGAATTCCAGAAGAGGAAAGAAAGAGTGGGAGAGAAAATATTTGAAGCAATGGTGCCTGAAATTTTCCCAGAATGATGAAAGACCACAGATTCTTGGTCTCTAACAAGATGAATCTAACAAGATGAATCTCTAACAAGATGAATAATACAAAAGACCCATCTAGACACATCATAACGGAAGGAGCTGCGTAAAAAGTAAAACGAGGACAGGTAATCTATAAATAATTTCTACTAGCCAATAATAAAGAAGACACCTTAGGAGAGGTGCATGGCAACTCGTGCATGGCTAATAAACACTTAAAGAGGTGTTCAGTCTCATCAGTGATGGGGAAAACCCAAGTGGAAATAACAGAGACAGTTCTGCAGCCAGCAGAGTATGAAGGGAGTCTGAGAAATGGAAAAGCGAAAACACAGCAATCATAGAAATTTCAGTACTATGAACAAAGTTACGCCAATGCGTTTAAATCAGAACGGACAGTTTTCTAAACAAATATAAATATATTTCTTCAAATACTAAATGTAACTATTTCTCCAAAACTCACTCAAAAAGAAGTAGAACTTCAACCATGAAAGAAATTGAATTCATTGTTTAAAAAATGTAGTCGCGGAGCGCCTGGGTGGCTCAGTCGGTTGAGCGTCCGACTTCGGCTCAGGTCACGATCTCGCGGTCCGTGAGTTCGAGCCCCGCATCGGGCTCTGGGCTGATGGCTCAGAGCCTGGAGCCTGCTTCCGATTCTGTGTCTCCCTTTCTCTCTGCCCCTCCCCCGTTCATGCTCTGTCTCTCTCCGTCCCAAAAATAAACAAACATTAAAAAAAAAAATTAAAAAAATAAAAAATATAGTCGCGCACACACAAAAATGCCAGTGAGCCCAAATTATACAAAACTTTCTACAAGAAACAGATGTCCCTATCCTATAAATTAAAGGCTAAAGAATTTAGAAAGGAGGGGACATACATGTCGGGCCAAGATGGAGGAACGGGAATCTGATTTATCTTCCCTTCTGAAACACTGAACAGCTAACAAGTAACAACAGATAATTAATGCGGGGAATCAAAGAAAAAATGCGAACTTGTTAGAAGATGATATCATACACAGAATGTTTTTCTCTGTAGTGTTGCAGCTAATAGTTGCTTCTTTTTTAATTTCACCTTTTTTCCCTATTTTTTTATCTGACATACTACAGAAGTCAGTGAAAGCTAGGAAGTGAATGAGATCATCTTGTCAAACTAACAGTCAGAGCCAATGGCTGCATTTTTACAGATGTCTGTGAGGAGATACAAGCATAATAATTAATTAATCTCAGAAGCATTTGGAGATGCTTGCGAGCCATTTAACTAGTTCGTGCCATCAACAAAACAGAAACTTCCTACATTATTAAACTTGCTCTTCGGTGTCTTGATGTGGATTGAAAAATAATCCTTAATTACACATGACACTTCTAAAATACATGCAGTCAGAATTGGCAGCAGTAAAAACCCCCAGGTCTTTGATAAAGGTCTCTTGTAAGATTAGTCAGTAAAAAGAAAGGAAGGAAGGAAGGAAGGAAGGAAGGGAGGGAGAAAGAAAGAAAGAAAGAAAGAAAGAAAGAAAGAAAGGAAGAAAGAAAAAATGCATTCTTTCTCAGCGACTTTCTCAGCCTAGGATAGAAATTTAGGCCACCACATGACAAGGGCGAGCCACTCCCCGTGGAACGAATAGATAAGAGAGGATGTGTGACATCACATTGCCATTACCGGAACAACAGCCAGAAGGTGTGTCCTCTGAGGACTGATGTGTTTGTATGCTGGTGAGGGGAGCACTCTCACGCTGAGTCATACAGTCTGTGACAGTGTTGCTTACCGAGTAAGCCACCCGGACAGTCACTACCCACGGAGGTTAGGAGGGGGTCATTACAACTCAGGCTTTGATGACGGTGTCTGAATGATTCTGTAGGCGTCAGCGAGCCTGCGCCGTAGTATAAACTTTATAAAGGATACTCAAAGAGTTCATCTGAGTTTAATAGCATGAAAAATTGCTTTTTCGCGTTTCCCATGCGCCAGGCATTTTCCATATGTTGACTCACTGAACCCTCTCAGAAGTCCTGTGACGACAGATGCTCCTTACAGGAAGGACAGTGAGGCAGGTGCTGTTCCGTAAAAGCTCACACAGTAGTGAATAGTGGAGGCAAGAGTCAAGGCAGGCCGGCCTTCTCCAGAGCCCACGTCTTAACCTGCCCCATGACCCTCCATCCAGGACAGCCGTGCCCACCTTTGGGTTCTTAGAGCAGCATTTACTCCTCGTACTATGTAGCACATGCTGTGTTATGTTGTGATGTGTCCGATTATAGGACTTCATCCCATCTCCCCAAGACCATGAGCTCCCAAGGGCAGGAAGCCCTGTCTTTTCAATTATTTTTATTGTGGTAAAATACGTATAACATGATCTAAGTGTCTTGTCACTTGGCCAATACCACACTGTCCTGATGAATACAGCTTTGTAGCAGCACCTGGGTGGCTCAGTCAGTTAAGCATCTGACAGCTCAGGTTATGATCTTGCGGTTCATGAGTTCAAGCCCCACCTTGGGCTCTGTGCTGACAGCTCAGAACTTGGAGCCTGCTTCAGATTCTGTCTCTCTCTCTCTTTCTCTCTCTCTGCACCTCTCCCACTCTCACTGTTTCTCTCTCTCTCTCAAAAATAAACATTAAAACAATTTTTTTAATTTTTTTAATTTATTGTCAAATTGACTTACAAAAATTTTTAATACAGCTTTTTAAACTGTGAAGTTAAGGGGCGCCTGGGTGGCTCAGTCGGTTGAGCAGCCGACTTCGGCTCAGGTCATGATCTCACGGTCCGTGAGTTCGAGCCCCGCGTCGGGCTCTGTGCTGACCGCTCAGAGCCTGGAGCCTGTTTCAGATTCTGTGTCTCCCTCTCTCTGACCCTCCCCCGTTCATGCTCTGTCTCTCTCTGTCTCAAAAATAAATAAATGTTAAAAAAAAAAATTAAACTGTGAAGTTAAGTCTTCAAACTTTATTCTTCTTTTTAGAATTTATTTGGTTGTCCTAGTTCCTTTGCTTTATAGATTTTAGAATCAGTTTGTCAATATCTACCCCCCAAAAAGACCTTGCCAGGATTTTGATTGGGATTATGTTGTAGCTATAGATCCATGAACATAGAATACTCTCCATTTATTTAGAGCTTCTTGATTTCTTTCATCAGTGTTTTGTAGTTTTCTGCATGTAGTGTTTTATAAACAAGTTTTCTGCATATAAATCCTTTTTAAAAATTTAGTGCCATTTAAATGGTTTGATTTGGTTTCACGTTTCAGTTGTCCATTGCTGGTATTTCGTAGGAAAGCTGTTGACTGAGATCTTGCTAAACTTGCACATTAGTTCCAGTGGGTTTTTTGGTAGACTCTTTGGAGTTTTCTACATCAACTATCATTTCATCTGCAAATAAAGACAGATTTAGTCCTGCCTTTCCAATCTGTATGCCTTTTGTTTCTTTTTCTTGCCTTATTGCATTAGCTACAACTTCTGGTACAGTGTCCAGTAGAAAAAGTGAGAGAAGGCATCCTTGCCTTGTTCTTTCCTCCTGATCTTACTGGGAGAGTGTTCAGGTTCTCCATTTAGTATGATGTCAGCTTTTGGTTTTTGTGCGTGTCCTTTATTAGGTAAAAGAAACGCCCTTCTACTTTTCTAGTCTTTTGCGTGTTTTTATCATGAATAGTTGCTGAATTTTGTGTACGGGCATACCTCATTTGTGCTTCCCTTTATTGAGCCTCACAGATACTGCATTTTTTGCAAATTGAAGGTTTGTGGCAACCCTCCATCAAGCAAGTCTGTTGGCATCATTTTTCCAACAGCCTTTGCTCACTTCCTGTCTCTGTGTCACATTTTGGTAATTCTCAAAGTATTTCAAGCTTTTTCATTGTGCAAGGGTCAAACGTACTTTGTGGGTTTTTTTAGACATATGCTATGGTACACGTAATAGACTACAGTAGTGTAACTATAACTTATCTGCACTGACAACTCAAAAAATTCATTTGACTTGTTTAAGCTATGTTTGCTTTATTGTGGTGGTCTCGAACCAAACCCACAAATATCTCCAAGGTTTATGTGTGAATGTTTTTTCTGCATCTGCTGATGTGATCATATGACTTTTCTTATTAAGTCTGGCAATAATAACAATGCTGACTTTTGGATGTTGAACCTCCCTTGCATTCCTGCTATGAACCCCACTTGATCACGATTCAGTTTGCTAATGTTTGTTAAGGACATCTGTGTTTGTGTTCATGTGAGAAAATCGATAGCTTTCTCGTTAAAGTCTTTGTCTGATTTGGTATTAGGGCAACACTGGCTCCAGAGAACGAGTGAAGAAGTGTTCCCTCCTCTTCTGTTTCCTGGAAGGGCATGTGTAGAATATCTTCCTTAAGTATCTGGCAGAATTAGCCAGTGAAACCATCCGAGCCTGGTGTTTTCCATTTTGAAAGGTTTTCAGCTGCTGATTCAAATACATGTCACACGTCCTCAGATTTCTGTTCAGGCGGCTTACTCGCCCATCCCCAGAAATGTGCCATAATTATTTCTCCAGATGTGTTCAAATGCGATGTTGACAATGTGCCAAAATAGAGTAATGTTACTATTGTTAGGTTCAGGCATGTGAGATAGTCTGAGTAAAGCTGTGAGCGTCGGTCCGACTCCTGTGTCCTCTCTGAGACACAAGACCCATCCTTGCCGTCACAGGGAGGGAGGCTTGTCATCTCTCTTGGTTCATAGGTGTGGCTTCCTTTCTCAGAACACCTCTCCTACCTCCTAAATGTCACACTCAATTTTTCTTTTTTTTTTAACTTTTAGAGTTTATTTATTTTGAAAGAGAGAGAACACGAGTGGGACAGGAGCAGAGAGAGAGGGAGAGAGAGAGAGAATCCCAAGCAGTCTCTGCGCTGTAAGCATGGAACCCAACACAGGGCTTGATCCCACGAACTGTGAGATCATATGACCTGAGCCGAAATCAAGAGTCGGACGCTTAACGGACTGAGCCATCCAGGCACCCCCAAGTCACACTCAATTCTTGATGGTTTATTTTCACTATCGCCATCTAAACAACCCTGCTATTGTGAGAAGCTTAGCTCTTCATGCATCAGTCTGTGTGCACAGTCCCGCCCACAGTAGTTTATGTAGAAGGAGACTTTTAATCCTTGTATTCTGTGAAAATTATGTTTTTAAATTGTTCTCAGTAGATCTGTCTATAATGTTCCACTCGCTGCCTTTTCACTCCTTTCCCATGACCAGAGAGAGGCTGATAATTTTTTAGCATAACCAGGAAGTAGAAATGGTCAAATATATTTAGGTGTTGTGGAAACAGGAAGTAAATGGCTGGTGACAGGCCTCAGTTCTGTCATTGCTCAAGAACAGATGTGCTCAATAAGTTCAACCTTGATTTTCCACGGCATCTCTACTCCTAGCTTTCCATCAGAGTCCTTGCCTACTACCCTCTTGTGACCACAAAAGAATCCAAATTCAGTCCCAAAGTGAATTTTCTAATACCTTGAGTGGCATATATTTCAGGAACATTTGGCTCAGCCATCCTGTCTGTCACTTTGTGGCCTCCTCTGCTCTTGCTGATAGCCTACTAAACAAAGGGACAAACAACAACGACAAAAACATTAAATGGTCTGACACCTGATTCTGATAAGACGCTGGTTGCATTCTCAACTGGTTCAAGGCTTTTGTGGCCATCCCATTCACGGGAATTCATCTCAAGGCATGAATTCGACAACTCCGCCCACGGAGGTGCTTACGGCAAAGTCTATAACCTGAAGAAGTGAGCGCACGCCCCACGGCGAGCATTAGATGTCGTGTGGATTATGGGGCAGCAGTCTCGTGGACTGTGTGCGCTCCCTCCCGTGACGGCCAGCGTCACGACACAGCAGCCCGTGAGATCGTGCATGGGAAGCATGAAGTAAAAAGGCTCAGAGCACACGATATGTCCACTCGATGGAAGCGTGGGAGAACACAGGGGTACCTGCAAATGTAACTTAGGGAAGTGGAAATTGTTTTATGATAATGGAATTATGGGTGACTTTCTCTTTGCAAAGCTTTTTTTTTTTTTAATTTTTTTTTTAACGTTTATTTATTTTTGAGACAGAGAGAGACAGAGCACGAGCAGGTAGGGGCAGAGAGAGAGAGAGAGAGAGAGAGAGCCAGATTCCGAAGCAGGCTCCAGGCTCCAAGCTGTCCGCACAGAGCCCGACGCGGGGCTCAAACTCACAGAGCCCGATGCGGGGACCGTGAGATCATGACCGAGCCAAAGTCGGCCGCCTAACCGACTGAGCCACCCAGGCGCCCCAAGAAAGCTTTTTTTTTTTTAATTTAAGTTTATTTATTTATTTTGAGAGCGAGAACAAGCAGGGGAGGCGCAGAGAGAGAGGGAGAGAGAGAATCCCAAGCAGGCTGTGTGCTGTCAGCACAGAGCCGGATGCGGGGCTCGAACTCACAAAACTGTGAGATCACGACCTGAGCCAAGAGTCAGATGCTTAACCAACTGATCCACCCAGGTGCCCCTGCAAAGTTTTCTTTAAGATGCTGTCATGTTCTTAAGATGAAAAGGGGGAGGAAGTCCTGTCTAATGTTTTTTAAAAGGGTCAGTATCTCCTGATTAGGAATAAAACACTTTTCTTTTAACTTGCCCACGCCTCCTGTCCATGCAGGTGGGGGGGGGGGGGGTTCTCCAGGCAGCACCAGCCCGGACCAGGCTCTGAGCCCCTTTGTGGGAAGGTGGTCTGTGGTGTCCCCCCGTGACCTCCTCCTCTTTCCCGCAGGAGCTCAGTGAGATGCTGTACACGGACCGGCCCGACTGGCAAAGCGTGATGCAGTACGTGGCCCAGATCTACAAGTACTTTGAGACGTAAACCCGGGAGGGCCCTTGAGCAGCCGCCCACCGCCCGCAGCCTGTCCTGGAGGCACCTGGTCACTTTGCACAGGCCCTGCTCTGTCCACCACCCTCAACGCTCGATCCGGGGGGGGCCCACACACAAATAAGAACGGAGCTGGGTTCCAGTGCATACCTACTTTTAATCTAGACGCATTTGGCGCGTAAGTTGGAAAGCCTTGCTCTCCCACGGGCCTCCCTCCTTCTAGACCTAAGGGTCCACGCCCAGGCTCACTCCGTGAGAACCGAGTAGGACATCTCCGGTCACACGCCACGACCTCACCCGTGGGCTGCGGAGCCTCACGACAAACAGCCATCTTTTCACTAAAACTCCTTCCTTTGGCCTTTAGAAAAACTTTGCCCCTGCCACCACCCACCGCCTCTGAAACCCACACGCTCATCAAAACACAAAAAGGACAAACACTCGCTCTGGAGCAGCTTGGAAAAACGCTCCAGCCCTACCTTTTGGGGGCCGTAACGCTTCCGTTCCAGATAACAGTTTTAACACCTAGAACCGGACTGAGCAGTTTAGATCTCGCTGTCACTTACTGGCGTCTTTGGGGGGAAGACAGAGACGCGCCAGCACGCAAAGCAGCCCGTGGGCGGTTTGCTGCGGTGGCCCGTGGGGTGGCCCGCAGAGAGAAGCGTGTGTCCGTCCGTGTGCGGGGACGCGGTCACGCTCCGAAGCCCCGGGCCAGGCAGTCCCCCGCGTGCTGGAAGGGACCCGTCGGCACCTGCCCGCCTGCTGTGTTTGCCCCGCGAGTCCACACGCCCGTGCACGCCCGCACACGTTTGCCCCAGGTGCCGAACCTAACAGGAAGCCCCCCGCGTGCGAAGCGGCCTGCGCCCACCCGGGTCTTCGTGTGTTTGCGCCAACAGGCTGAAGGGGTGCCGGGCGGACGGCAGGCGTCAACAGTATTCGAACTCTAGACTCCGCCTTCGGTATCTCCTCGGGCCCTTCACATCTGCATGGCAACAGCAAGCCCTGAGCGGTGGGCAGGGATGGCTCCATTTAGAAGTGAACCGTCTGCCATCCTGCCGTCACCCCTAGTGGCTGCAGAGGGCACTCCTCCCCGCGCGCCCCCCCCCCCCCCAGATCTTGCAGGGAGACCCACTGAGGACCGACCTGGCAGCTCCCTGGAGGCCGGTGGGGCCCACGAATGTGCATCATGTAGCACGTGAAGGCGTGGCTCACAGGGTAGTCAGGTGACCTCGGTGCCTGCCACCTGCTGATGCAAGTGATTCCTCCCCACCGCCCCCAAGGGCCGTCCCTGTGTCAGTCGCTGGGACCTCCCAGTGTCATTCTACAGTAAATCTCTGCAGAGAGTCCGCCCCTCACTCTCAGGCTGCCACACCTGCCTGCTTACCTGTCCTCCTGTGTGGCCCTAGATCAGGATCTCCTGCGGAACGTGTTCAAAACGCACCCTCCTGGCCTGCCCCATCCATCGAACCAGGGATGTCTTCTGTATGTTTCCAGAGCTCCCCTGACAGCCACGGAGAGGAGAGAAGGCCTTTCCTCTTGCTCCTCAGGGCAGGGCGGTGAGTGGCATCTGAGGTCTCTCCGGAGCAGTTTGGGGAGGATGACGTTGTCAGTGGCTCTTTTGTTTTCAAATGGAAATGGAGGCACAGTCTGAGCAAATTTACTTTACTCCTTCCTGAGGAGCGTATCCAAATGGAAGGGATTCCCTGTGTGGCTCCACGCATCTGTCTTTTGTTGACATAACAGGCATTTCCATGACCTCCAAGCCTCTGCCTTGCTCACCCTTGCAGTGGGGAAAGGTTAGTATCCCGAGTATCGGGTTGAGCTCTCGGTTGTCGTGTTTGATCTGGGATTACTTCGGGGTTTTGTGTGGGAGAGGCCGAAGAGGTCTAGGGATACCTGGAGGGGGTGTTTAGCATTACTGGGCCCTGTTTTTAGTGATTACAGTAAATGAGTCCGATGATTCAGCTCTGGGCGAAGCAAGGTCTATGCAGGGGTGACGTTGCCGTTTCTTCTCCTCCAACACTGGAGCCTGCTCCCTTTAGCTGAAAAAGAAAGAAAGAAATGTCCTATGAAAGAAAGGCCATGTGCCATTTATTTTTGTAACTCAAAGAACCTCCTTGACTACCATTTTCTTTGCCAGTGGGCACGCTTCCAGAAGAGGAAGCCTGGTGGTGCCTGGGGGGCAGGTCTGGCCCCGCAGGGTCCTTCGAGGGGGACCGGGCCTTCCAGCACTCGCAGAGCCTCAGACCGGGGCAAGCTGTCCCCGCCCCAGTGCTGGGCCACCGGATGGGGATTTTAGACCCATTTTTAATTGCCCCAGCAGAGTGGAGGAGTTCTTCAAAGACTTAAAGCCGAGTCCACGGGTTCGTTCGCTGGGAGATCTTTCGTGGACGTGAACTCTAGCTGCCTGATGGTGGTGCCCCAGCCCCTGCTCCCCGGGGCAAGCATATTCTGAGGAACCAGGCGAACGCCCACTTCCCTTCCCACCCTAGTCCCTTCTCACTTCAGAAATGACGTTAGTCTTGGGTTTTCGTTCTTCATTCAGCCGTTGTGTTGTAGCTTTGGTTGAGAGTTTCCCGAAGCGGTGAGCCATGCGGCGGTGACGAACGTTCATCTGCGGTGTTCTCTTCCCCCGCGGAAACCTGTGTTCCCTGAATCTCTCGGGGGAGGGCAGGCACTTCACCGGCCCGCGGAAGCCCGTGGAAGCCCGCGGAAGGAGAGGACTCGGCCCCCGTACACAAACCCATATGCCAAATCCGGCCGCGGCTCCTCCTGGCCCAAAGCTCGAGTGCCATTTTGAGGTGAACCACCAGTGACACGCAGTAAAAAACAGGACACAGCTACCTTTTTAAGAAGTACTTTTAAGTATCCCGTTTGCCCGAGTGCCCTGGATATGTCCCTCCTCCGACCCGGGCTAGACTGCGGCTAAGTCTACACCATCCTCGGCCGATCACTAATTTTAACTACATTAGTTGAATACAGTGGATACATCTGTGGCCTCGTTTCTAGAAAGAGCACACCCAGCACTGTCGGGACGTGACGTGCCAACGTAGACGTATTAACTATTAACATTTGGAAGTGTATGATGTACGACTGTGTCACATTTCTAATAAATATATTTTGTTTCTGTCCGATGGTGAATTTTTCCCGGTGACGTCTATGGTTGGCACTTTGTCGGAATGCCAAGCCTCGGTTCAGGCTAGCGGCTTCGTGTCCCTATTCCGTGTTGGGCCGTGGTCGCCCCCCCCCCCCCCCCCCCGCCCCAACTGAGCGGCTCTCTCTGGCGTTACTGGAAGTTGCCAGAAAGGACTGGGGTCCTGATGGCTCTTCCGCCTCCCTCCATTCACGGCAAGAGGGCTGCGACCACAGTCTCCTGTGAAAGTCACCCCCCTGGGGCCGCGCAGATGAGCACAGCACAGGCGCCCGCACAGGCCGCCCCCACTCAGCGCACGGGTCCTGGAGACCACAGGAGGCAGTTGTACCAAGGTTGAGCAGGCAGAGCCCGTATGAACTCTAACAGACCCGAGTCGTCTGTGTGTCCAGACCCTGGTGCACTGTGCGTGCCGAGGCATCAGGTGACACGTGGCTCTTTGGGCATCATCAGAGGCCACCGTTCCCTGGTGTCTTAGACGACCAGCCCCTCCCACAGGAGAGGAAAAGGGAGGCTGCCCGCCCTCGAGAATCTTTACTTCTCCCTCCCCTTCCAAGGAAGTTCCACTGTCACTGGCCTTTGTCTCCTGAGGGACTCTCCCATCTTGTCAGAATCGCACAGTCTCTGATGAGGGCTTACCACGCACCGAGCCACGACGCCAGGCACGGCTCATTCTCCTCCGTGGGCTGTCAGGCGATGGGAGAAGATGCCAGGTGATTATGCACAGCCACCTGCGGCCACTCAGTCTGCACACACACACACACACACACAGGCATCAGACAGATGACCAGCATCTCAACACTTGCAAATCGATCCCTCCCAAAGTTTGGGGAGCCTGGCCCCTCTGTGAATGAAGCACATGCCCCAATGTTCATGTCCTGAGTATTGACGTAGCCCATATGCATTGAGTCAGGGTAACAGGCAGGAGGCTCCACGGGGCCTCTGTTGTCACACAGTCAGTGGTCCTGGTTTTCCGCAGCCACAGAGGACCCAGAACCACAAGGCCGTGGGCCCCACTGGTGCACAGCCGGCCCCCTTCTCTGCTCCAGATGTTTTTTTATAATTTTTTATTATTTTTTTGAGAGACAGAAAGACAGAGAGCAAGCAGGGGAGGGGCAGAGAGAGAGGGAGACACAGAATCTGAAGCAGGCTCCAGGCTCGGAGCTGTCAGCACAGAGCCTGACTCGAGGCTGGAACTCACAGGCCACGAGATTATGACCTGAGTTGAAGTTGCTGCTTAACCCGCCGAGCCACCCAGGCACCCCAGGATAAATCAGTTTTGATTAATTGGTGGAAACATCCAGCTACCAGGAACTCTTTGTTTCAGTTTGGAATTCCTCTTTGAACCCAGGGGACAGACACCTCGGCACCTAGCTGGGTTTCTGTGCTGCAGCTGGTCTCACAAATGGCCATTTCTAGCATTTTCCAACTTGGTGGTAAAAAAAATCCCAGAACTACATATGGGAGAACCCTGGGGAGAAACTTGAAACCTGAGAGTCAGAAGATCGTCGGTTTTCCTTCTTTGCTGGCATTAGGCCCATTCTGGTGAATAAGAGGACACACGTTTCCAAGCAAAATCTAGCCTCCCCGATTCTTTAAATGAATGCAATCTAACTTAACCCACCTGCCCTACCAAAACCTCAGTGAGATTTTTCTAGATTGTAAAAAATAAGCCGTAAAGAGATCTGGCCTGGACATCTGAAAGGGTTGGCCAAAGAGCCCCATCACTCCTCCCACTTGTCCATCTGGGTTACTATTTATACCGTTCCTTATACCACGTCCTTACCCTTGTATCAGAAACATGAAGCAAAACAGAAAATGGAACATGGGAAAAGTTAGCCTCAGCTTTCCTATATTGCTGCACATGACATCACCAGGCATAGCCACCTTGTGAAAAGTCTTGTCCTAGAAGACACCTTGCCAGAGAAGGTACCTTTCCTAAGAGGACAAGTCAAGGTCAGGGCCAAGGCAGAGTCTCAGACCTCCTTGGGCTGGGCGGACCTCACTGGGCTCTTCCAGTGGCCAGGAACAGACCCAGGCAGGCCACCCCAGACGGGGGTATCCTCATGGCCAAGGAAGGTGATCCACACTCAGTCCCGAAGAGGCATTTCAAACTCGCATTTAACGCCCGCAGAGTCGACCACGGGGAAATAAGGGTATGGGAGGCACCTGGGTGGCTCAGTTGGTTACGTGCCCAACTTTGGCTCAGGTCATGATCTCACAATTCGTGGGTGCAAGCCACACGTAGGGCTCTGTGCTGACAGCATGGAGCCTGCTTCAGATTCTCTGTCTCCCTCTTTCTCTGCCCCTCTCCCATTTGCTCTTTTTCTCTCTCTCAAAAATAAACATTTAAAAAGAAAAATAAGGCTTAAAAAAAAAAAAGCGTGACTCTTGCCACCTGCCATTCCAGCCGATGCTCATGTGCCCCAGAGCAAGTATGAGGCGTGGGACAGGTGGTGTTCCCTTCTACTGTCTTGGTTCCTGTGAGCGACCCATTGTGCGAGTGTCTCAGGACCTAATGCCACTTCAGTGTGTGAAGCTGTCTTTGTTTTTTGGGCTGCACTGCGGCCCCTAACCGCAAGCCAACTGTTTCAGCGGATCTCATTCCATCCCTGGAGGAAGACTCAACGGTGTTGGGCCCATTTGAGAGAGAATTTGTAGATGTCCAAGTGGGCAGCTTCTTTTTTGTTTTTTTAAGTTTATTTTGAGAGAGTAAGGGAGGGAGGGGCAGAGAGAAAGAAGGAGACAGAATCCCAAGCGGGCTCCACGCTGTCAGCACAGAGCCCGACATGGGGCTCGATGTCACGAACCATGAAATCATGACCCGAGCCGAAATCAAGAGTCAGACGCTCAACCGACTGAGCCACCCAGGTGCCCCCACGATGGTATCTTCTTACGGAGCTTCTCAAGGGTAACTTTGACAAAAAAAGATTTCCAACTTCTTTTTTTTTTTTTAAGTTTTTATTTATTTATTTTTTTGGTCACGTCTACACCCAACACGGGGCTCGACCTCACGACCCCAAGATCAAGAGTCACACGCTCTCCTGACTGAGCCAGCCAGGTGCCCTGAGACTTCCAGCTTCCATGCTGACACCTTCCAGATCCTAACACCTTAAAGAGGGTCGCCTCTGAAATTCAGGTCTGTGAGGGCCCAGGGAAACACTTACTGTGTGCCCCCTCCCAAGGCTGGGGTCCTAACGTGCTTCTGCCAGACTATTGTATTAGTCTCCCGTTGTTGCTGTAACAAGCCACCACAAACTTAGTGGCTTCACCCAGCACGAATCTATTATCGTACAGTTCAGGTCAGAGTCCGACACTAGTCTCACGGGGTTTAAATCAAGGTGTCGACGGGGCTGCATTCCTTTCTGGAGGTTTTAGGGGAGAATCCATTTCCTTGCCTTTGTCCGCTTCTCAAGGTCACCCACACGTCTTGGCTTGTGGCCCCTTTCCTTCGTCTTCAAAGCCAGCAACATAGATGGTCTCTCACCATTCCTCTGCCCCCAGGGCTCCCCTCTGATACTCTGCAGCTGGGAAGGGCGCTCTGACATAAGGACCCACGCGATTAGATTGGGCCAATCTGGGTAATCAGGCTCTTCTCTCCGTCCCTGGTTCCCAACCCTCGGTCCCCATCTGCACGGCGATTTCTGCTGGGTCAGGTAACGTATGCATGGGCTCCAGGGACTGGGGTGCGAACATCTTGGGGGGGGGGCCGTTTTTCGACACACCTCAGTCATCTTTGGTGGCTTCCCATTAACAACCAGTGAAATCTGTCTATATTTCTTAGTTCTAATTGCCAAGCTTGAAGAATCGGATTGACCTACCATTGGGCCTCCTCATCCTGCCTTTTGGTCACTGGTTTTCACACCAGATCCCTTCACGGGTCACTAACCCGCCAGTAGTTAGCTGCCTTTGTGGCAAGTGCCTGTCCTTGATGACTCGTCAGGGCAGGCGTCATGTGGGACCCGGGTGTCCTATGGGACCCACTTAAGAACGAGCTGAGCCTCTTGCAGACTAGAGCAGTCTCCCTGCAAATGCAGTGGTGAGCGGAACAGCTGGGTGCTGGCATGTTCCATGGGGTGTGAATCAGGATTCTCCTGCACGATCCCAGATTCACAGGTGATAGAGCCTTGCCCTCCTGTAGCCGGGAGCCCGGCACCAAGGAGGTGCTGGTTCGGAGGGCTTGGGACACCATTGCGTGAGGTACGTACAAGGCCATCTTGCCAAAGAGGAGACTGAGACACGGAAGGTTAAATAATTCGCCTGAGACAACTCAGCTTGGAGAAGGCAAAGCAAGAATTTGAACCCCAGCAGCCTGGCACCAAAGCCTACACGTCCAGCTCTCCGTTGATATGTCACCATCTGGCACCTGCCACGGGGAAGGAAGAGCATACTGGGGAGCGTGGGTCTTCAGAGTGATGCCATTTAGTGCACCTGCCGTGATTTATTACTTGAAAAGCAACGAGATATTTCCCGTCCCGTGAAGCTTAGCAATTAGTTCCTGCATCGAGACCTCAGATGCATCTTAGCCAAGAGGGAGTTTGTGCGTATATTTTTTCGATGGCACGCTAACCAGAGGCCACGACCTTTATGTTCAGAACGTCCACATTCGAGGACGGCTCGAAAGCCTTGCCCGGAACCCACCTCCAACCCTCTCAGCCTCTATCCCATTGGCCAAAATGGTGTCTCGTGGCCTCACCCATCCGGCCACCGGCCAAAGGGAATGGAGCCATCTTCCGTGACTTCTTAGGAATGGAGGAGGTCACCCTCCCTGACCCAGGGCACCCCCGCACCTGAACGAAAGTGGGAGCTCCGTCGGCCTGGGAATAGCGGGGGTCACCGAGTGGGTGCCACAACCGGCCGAAGCGATCGCACGGATTTTCCTCAGGAAGACATTGCCGGTGGGGACAGTGATGCCTTTCGGCAGCTCCAGACCCCCAAGGGATGCGTCCTCAGGGCTCCCTCAGAACAGCTCACCTGGAAGCAGGCGGGTGTGAGTAACAGCCAAGGCCACCAGGCACGGGCTGCACTTCTTCCCTCACAACCACCCGGGACGCGGGGGTCACTTGCAGAGGGGCCCAGAGGGGCCCGGTGGGGCAGGGATATTGACCCCAGGTCTGCTCTCAGGCCCTGCGCCACCACCCCCGACCCCCCACCCCACCCCCAGCGCTGCTGGCCGTGCTGAGCCGAGCGTCACAGACGGTGGAGACGAGCAAGATGCCTTGTAAAGGGTGGTCGGGGGCCAGGCATGAAATGGCCCCTCCTGACAAGGGATCCCCTTGCTGGGTGACAACTGGAGGGGCCGCACTGGGCCCTGGGGCAGCCTGCCTCGTCCAGCCCCCACCGGCTCTCCATTTCGAGAACGACCTTCCCCAGAGGCTGGTGCTGACAGGGGCAGGCCCTTATTTGGGGATTACTTTGGTCTTTTCCACAGGAATTGGAAAGAAGGCAGCACTTGGGGGTGTGGGTGGGCTTTGGAGGCCGTCCAGCGTCTGTCTGTCCCAGAGCTCCTGCCCAGAATTCTTTCTGCCCGAGCCTTGGTGACTGACCGCTTGTCCCTGAGTCCAGGAAAGGATGAGGGAGGTCTGTGTGTGCGGATGTGGAATGAGCGACCACCACGGCCTCTGTACCCTCCACTCCTGGGCAGGGGGGCTCCCGGCACCCCCATCACACAGGCCAAGGGGCGGCCCTCAGCCCCAGTGCAACTCTGTCATCACCATGTCTCCCATGCCACCCCCCATCCCCTCAAGGGACCCCGGGGCCTGCTCTCTCCTGGCTTTCCTCCTCCTTAGTCTCCTGTATAGGCCACCTTTCTTCAAAATTTCAAGAAGAAGATTTTGGGGGGCTGCCTGGGTGGCTCAGTTGGTTAAAAGCATCCGACTTTGGCTCAGGACATGATCCTGCGGTTTGTGAGCTCGAGCCCCGCGTCGGGCTCTGTGCTGACAGCTCAGAGCCTGGAGCCTGCTTCGGACTCTGTGTCTCCTCTCTCTGCCCCTCCCCCACTCACATTCTGTCTCTCTCTCACTCTCTGAGACAGAGACAGAGCCCGACATGGGGCTTGAACTCATGGACTTGGAGATCATGACCTGAGCCGAAGTTGGAGACTTAACCAACTGAGCCACCCAGGCACCCCTAGGCTACGGCTACCTTTCTTCCCGACACTTCAGGCTCCTCAAAAATCTTAGCTCAAACCTGTCCTCAGGTGGGGAGTTTGAGCCTTGTAGGAGGGAAGTGACACCTACGACATCTCGGGGCTGTGAGGCTTTTCAGGGCTTTTTCTCAGGGCTGCCAGGCGCTGATGAAGGGTTGAGGCGGCCTGATATGTAGGCCGGGTCGGATCCCTGGATAAAATACAGGACACCCCATTAAGTTTGAATTTCGAGTAAACAGTGGATAATTTATTTTAGCATAAATACATCTGCAATACGTAGGCCACACTTACATGTTTAAAGTATTTATTGTTTATCTGAAATTCCAACTCTGCTTGGGGTTTTGCTTTTTTAAAATTATTTGTTTTTTTAAGCCTCTTCTTTTTTTTAAGTTTATTTATTTATTTATTGAGAGAGAGAGAGTGCAGGGGAGGGGCAGAGAGAGAGAGGGAGACACAGAATCTGAAGCAGGCTCCAGGCTCCGAGCTGTCGGCACAGAGCCTGACACAGGGGTTGAACTCATGGACCTGGAGATCGTGACCTAAGCCGAAGTCAGACGCGTACGTGACTGGGTCACCCAGGCGCCCCGTCCACCTAAACAAGTTTTAACCCCCAAGTGAGCCAAACCAGATGGGGCCCTCGTCCGCCACTGGCGTCCAGGTTGGGTCCCTTCTTGGTCTTCAGTGGGAAGATTCTTTTCTGCTCTGTTCTCTGGGCGGCCGATGCAGGTACGGAAGTAAATGGCGGCTATGAACACGTGCATTTCAGGGCGGCGTGGGTTTCCCTCCCCTTCCCCCCCATCCTCCTCGGGAAGGAAAAGTCACATCGCAAGGTACAACCACAGTAGATCCTTGGAAGGGTCTTGTTTTAAATGCCTGGCGGCCTGTTCCAAGCCACATTCGGGGCCAGTTTGGGTTGTTTGACCCAACTTGTCCAGCCAAAGCTTTGCAGTCGGCGGAGTGATCTCTGCCTCCGCCCTCTGCCTGCCTGCCCCCTGCTCACCCTAGGGTCACCTTAATAAGATACGACTGTCTTCAAGAAGCATTCCCTTAGGGCCCCTGAGTGGCTCAGTCCCAGTTGAGTGTTCGACTCTTGATTTCGGCTCAGGTCCTGATCCCAGGATTATGGGATCGAGTCTCGAGTGGGGCTCTGCAGTGAGCGTGTGGAATCTGCTTAAATTCTCTCTCTCTCTCTCTCTCTCTCTCTCTCTCCTCCTCTGCCCTCCCCCTGCTCACATGCTCTCTAAAACAAAGCATTCCTTCTATCCTCCCGCCCGAATTAAATCGTGTCCCCCTGAAATAACCTCTCAACGCGGCCTTCACTTTTCCCCCGGGGCCACTGTCAGACGTACAACCATCCGGCCATGGGCGTTATTTGGGGGTTCATGCCTGTCCCCACCCCACCCTAGGACTACAAGATGTCCCAGGGCAGGGACCTGCCTTGTTGGTCAGATGCCGTATCTTGGCACCACACTTTTCAGCAGGAAATCGGGGGCCCGGGAGCCCAGGCACACTGGAGGCACTGAGAGTTGGGAGGTCCGGAGGTGGACACCAGGTATGGCAGGGCGAAGTCGGGGTGGAACAGGAAAGCCCTCGTGGGGGCGGGGGCGGCAGCCAGGAGGAGGCAACTGGCCGCTAGTTGAACACGTGGGAAGGGAAAGACCCACGTTCTCCAGCCATCTTCTGCAAAACCCTTCCTTCATGACGGGATTGGGTGAATTTGTTTAGACGAGATCGGACGCTTCACGGGGCCAGGATATTTTCACATTGTGGGAGCTTGAAATCCTTTAAGCCAGGGTTTCAGACCTGTTCCCCTAGGCCCAAGGACACAAATGGCACCTCACGGGTCTCAGAACACAGTTAGCAGCTGGGTACTACAAGGCCTTGTCAAGGTCTTTTATTTTGAAGGCTTAAAAGTTTTATTTGAGGTCTTAAAAAAATGTTGCGAATCCTACATTCCCTTCTTAACGTATCAGTGATAGTTTAGGAGAAAAGCGGGGACTTTCCCCATAAAGATCCTTGAGGAAAGTTAACAGGAAGGTTCATCATCTCATCGTAGAGATATCCTGTGTTGTGGAGAACCCACAGACGTGCCTGACCCCTCAGAGGCCGGGGGCCCGGCTGGAGAAGCACCGGGCCAAAAGGGTGAATCACAAATTGCGTGACGACAGGCATCTGGGAGCAGCGAATCAGGTACGACGGCTGTAACCGGTCTCCTCAGAGCCCCTTTCAACAGGTTTCTGGAAAGGTTCTCTCTCTGGAACTGTTTGTACCTGGCAACGTGGGAAGCCAACGCTGGACTCCAACCCCTCCCAGGTTGAGTCAGCGGGGAGCCCACAACACCCTCATCGTCCGTGGCCTGTGGACACAGATTCTCCCCTGCGGTCAATGTCTGCAGACGGTGCAAACTTGTTTCCCAGCAGAGAGCAGACAAGTAGAGCCAGGGGGGTTGGAGGGGCAGAGAGGGAGGGAGACACAGAATCCGAAGCAGGCTCCAGGCTCTGAGCTGTCAGCACAGAGCCTGACGTGGGGCTCGAACCCATGAACCGCGAGATCATCCGCGAGATCATGACCTGAGCCGAAATTGGATGCTCAACCAACTGTGAGCCACCCAGGTGCCCTGGTCCTGTTCACGATTTAAAGCAACAGGTGGCTGTTCCTCACCCTGCAGACCCTAAGCCTGTCCTGTGACAGCCAAGGTGTTAATGGAGTCACTGCCACCAGAAAAGGGCCCCTCTGAGTGGCTTTGACAGATGTCACCCCCCATCATCACCATCTCCTGTGAAATGAAAATTCTCCTGCCACAAAACCAGAAGCCGGGAGATTCATTTGCTATAATCATGCAGAGGTTATTGTTTTAAAGTGACAATTGTTTGGACGCCTGGGCGGCTCAGTCTGTCAAGCATCCGACTTCGGCTCAGATGGTGATCTCGCGGTTCATGAGCTCAAGCCCCACATCGGGTTCTGTGCTGAGGGTGCGGAGCCTGCTTGGGATTTTCTCTCTCTCTCTTTCTAGTACTCCCCCACTCATGCTCTCTCTCAAAATAAATGTTTAAAAATAAATAAAGTGACAATTGTTATTAAAATAGATGCTTAGTACAGAAAATACCAAAAAGCACAAAGAAAATAAAAATCTCTTGGCATCATAGAAAAAAATGGTTTACCAAAAGTAACAGGCTTTTGGTATTTTATTGGTGCACTGGTGCGCTTATATATCAGGATTAGGTTAAACTGCAAGGATTGAGACCTGAAAAATACGGTGTTAGACAAGAGGCTTATTTATTTCCCACAAACAAAGAAGTCCAGAGGTAAAAAGTCCAAAGATGATATGTTAGAGTCATAAAATCATCAGGGACCCAGGCTCCTTTCCACTTTGACATCCCTAAGGGGGTGGCATTTGCCTTCATGATCTAATATGGCTGCCGGAGTTCCAGTCATCACAACTGTATTCCAAGTGATAGGATTAAGGAAGACTGCCCTGTCCCTTTGGAGTCTTTCTAGAAGACCTGTGTAACATTTCCACTTATATTTATTTCGTTGGGCAGAATTTAGTCCTGTGGCTATACCTAGTTGCAAAAGAGGCTGGGAAATGTAATCTTTAGGTGAAGGCTAAAAATTGAGGCTCTGTGACTAAAGAGAAGGGAAGAATCAACATTGTGAAGGACCTAGACCATATATATTCTTTTGCATCTTAAAGCTTAATTCTTTGAATAAGTTCAAAATCTTATTTTTACTTCGCTCAAAAATTAAAAATTATGAAAAGGTGTACAGTGAAAAGTCTCCCAACCACACAGTCTCTTCTCCCCTCTCGAATGCACACTGATAACCATGTTATCAGTTATTTTGTATTTCTTTCCAAAGTGTCATGCATGTACAAGCAAATGTGAATGGTATCATATCTAACCCCCTACATGCCCACCCCCTCTTTTTAAAAAATGTTTAATGTTTATTTATTTTTGAGAGAGAGAGGGAGACAGAGGGCAAGCGGAGGAGGGACAGAGAAAGAGGGAGACACAGAATCCGAAGCAGGCTCCAGGCTCTGAGCTGGCAGCACCGAGCCTGATGCGGGGCTTGAACTCGCGGACTGTGAGATCATGACCTGAGCCAAAGTCGGACCCTTAAGCGACTGAGCCACCCAGGTGCCCCCAGCCCCACCCACTTTTAGCCCGAAAAAGTGGCACCCTGTGTACATTGTTCTGTGGCTTATTTCTTTTCCCTTAGCAGTGTATCTGGAGAGATTTCCCTGTCAATACATAGAGAGCATCCTCTCTCTGTGTCTGCTGTCTGATACTTTGCTGTATTGGGGCCACATAAATTATTTATCTAGTCCCCGAAGGGATGGCCATATGATCTATCCTCCAAACTGGGACACTTTGGGCAGTGTAAGTAGGGGGTCTCGATTATTAGTTACATGGAAGTTAAAGGTGTCAGCTCTCCCAAGCACCCTGGGACACAGGGCCCCCCACAGATACTGAGCATCAGCCTTGTCTACAGACCCAAGGCTCCATCCCATGAACCTCAAGATCATGACCTGGGCTGAAACCAAGAGTCAGACGCTTAACCCACCGAGCCACCCAGGTGCCCCAGGTTGTCTTCAGTCTTTTGCAATTAATTACAACAATGCTGTAGTTATTAATATACACGTATATCGATAGGTTCATCTGCGTAAGTTTCAAACGTGTAATTGCTGCCTTGAAAAGTACATGCATTTGTGCTTTGGATAGAAACTGCCAAATTGCCTCTGTAAGAGCTGGATGGGCTTCTGTCATCAGCAAGGAGGGAGGAGGTGTCTCTTCAACACAGCTTGGCCCACAGAGCGTGTTATGAGACCTTTGGATTTTTGCCCATCTGATAGATGAGAAGTGATATCAGAATTTCATTATAATTTGCATTTTATTCTGAATGAGGCTGACTATGCTTTAAATCCTATTCGTGTTTCTTTTTCTGTGAATTGTCTTCTCATATATCCTTCGCCACTATTCTTTACTGGGTGTTTAGAAATTGCACCTTGGAGCTTTTTTGTACCTTAAAGAGATGTCTGTGATTTGAGATGGAAATAGTTTCCCCGGCTGGTTGTTAGTCTTTGCTTTTGGTGTTTTGTCTTTGCCATGCAGGGTTTTAAATTTTTCTGTCTTTACTTTTTATGCATTTGGGTATTAAGTCAAAGCTTGAAAGTTCTTCCCTGGCCCAAGGTTATAAAGGAGCACTCCCAGGTTTTCCTCCAGAATTTTCATTGCTATATTTTAAACCCTGGGTGCATTTGGGATATATCATGGTATACATGTTGAGCATGAAATTATCTATGTTTTAGTAAGTATATTTAGTTTTTTTGAGAAAGAGAGAGTGAGCTCAAGCTGAGGAAGGGCGGGGGGGGGGGGGGGGGAGAGAGAGAGAGAGAGAGAGAGAGAGAGAGAGAGAGAATCTTAAGCAGTCTCTACGCCCAGCACAGAGCATGGGCTGCACAGACACGGGGCTCGATCTCATGACCCGTGAGATCACGACCTGAGCCAAAATCAAGAGTTGGACACTTAACTGATGGAGACACCTAGGCGCCCATATGTACTTTTTTTGACCATAATACAAGCTCATAGTTAGAAAGTCATAGTGTTTGTTTATTTATTTATTATTTATTTGAGCTTCCCCTGGGCATCATTAGCGAGTTTCCAGTCTTTTCAAAGCTGTTTTTCAGATTTACCTTCATATTTATAAATAGTAATGTACACAGCTCTGTATTCACTTTATCAGTTTTAAGCATGCTCCATTTCATGTTATGTGAGGATTTAAATCCTACACCCCCACCGCCATGTCCCTGTCGCTGTTGATGTGACATTTCACTGGGCAGCTGGTCCTGGCATTTGACCATGTTCTATTTCTGTTTTTAAAAGCGTTTTAACTTTTCATTTTTCAATAAATGACCTGAGTTAGTCATTGTAACCTCCTTTGTAAACATCTAAAAACCAGATACATTTGCAGGTAACGCCTGGTAGGGGAGAACCTAACACTGTCTTATTGGCTGAGATGGCTGGTTGCGTTTGTCTCTGAATAAGCAGTAGCCCGGTGTTTGTTTTCTTTACCTCAGTGCTTTTCAGCCTCGCATTTCTGAGCAACCCTAGATTCATCTGCAAATGTTCCCCATGGCTCCTCTGTGCCAGGCAGAATGCCAGGTGCTGGGGATACAATAGTGAATAAGGCAGACTCAGCCGGGGTCCTTTTGGAGTCACATTTTGGTAGGGGAGGCAGATGAGAAACAGAGGAATCTACAAGATGTCAGGTATTGATAAACATCAGGAAGAAAAGCAGAGCAGAGGGAGAAACTCTAGGGTGTCACTGGGGGCAGATGCTCATCTAGGAAGGATGGTCACAGAAAGCCTCTTTGAGTAGGTGACAAAACAGATACCTGAAAGATAGGAGAGGGAGCCATATGAAAATGGCAGGAAACGCTTGATGGATTGGGGGGGAACAGCATGTGCAAAGGTCCTGTGGCAGGAACATATGAGCTGTGTTGGGGTGGGAGCAGGGCAGAGCCGTGTGTGTGTGTGTGTGTGTGTGTGTGTGTGTGTTGGGTACATAGCAGGAAGGCCAGTGTGAGCAGCAAAATGTGTGAGACGGCTGGCTGGACGAAGTAGGTAGCTAAGAACCTCCCAGGCCTTTTCAGAACTAATTGGAGGGTTCTGAACACAGTCTAATTATATTCTTAAACATGCTCTTTGGAAGTCAAACAGAAGCGATCGTAGTGAGACAAAAGCATAAAAATAAAAATAAGTTAAAATAATAAAATAAACCTGGGGAGGAGGTTGAGGGGACAGTTCAGGTGAGAGGGGAGGGAGCTCAGACGGGATGCTGGCAGAAGCAGGTAGATTCAGGGCTGGTTTCAAGCAGAGCAGATCTGCTTGAACTGGATTCGGGGAATGAAAGAGAGGAATCAAGGGGCGCCTGGGTGGCTCAGGTCATGATCTCACGGTTTGTAGGTTGGAGCCCCCCCCCCCCCCCCCCCCACCGTGGGGCTCTGTGCTGACAGCTCAGAGCCTGGAGCCCGCCTCGGATTCTGTGTCTCCCTCTCTCTCTGCCCCTCCCCTGCTCACGCTCTGTCTCTCCCTGTCTCTCAAAAATAAACAAACATCAAAAAAAAAAAAAAAAAAAAAAAAGGAATCAAGGTTGACCCAGGGACACGTGTGAACTGAGCATTTGATTCCTCCCCGCCCCGCCGGGCCGCTCACTGAACTGGAGGAGACTTCGGGAGAAATCGGGAGTCAGGTTGGGTGGAAAAGCGGGGTCGACTGGGAAAAACAGGAGTCCGGAGCCCAGGAGAAAAAAGAGAAACCGCCGGCAAGGTGGTTCTTGGGGTCCTCCCACGCACAGCAGCGGGTGCCAGGGATTCGCTGGGGCTGCTGCTGCGGGTGGAGGCGGGGAGAGGCCGAGGGGGTCTCGGGCGAGGGCGCTGGCATCGGAAGCCAGAGGCTTCTAGGAGGAAGTGACCACGTGACAAAGGCTGCCGACCGTGCCAGATGGAGGAGGGTGTGCGGGGAGCACGCGGAGGCCAGCGAAGACCCTGCTTTGGAGTTTTGCTGTGCAGAGGAACAGAGGAAAGGAGGGGTCGCTGGGAGGGCTGGGCAGGGCAGGCCCCGGGGGGGGGGGGGGGGGGGAAGGGGGAGGGACAGGCAGGGGGGAGGCCCCGGGCGGGCAGTGCTGTGGGCCATCCCACAGCAGGTGCCGGGAGGGCAGGTGGATTGGGGGTGGAGCCGGGGCAGTGGCGGAGGAAACGCCTGGAAACGCAGAGGCAGTGATGGGAGCAGAAATTCTGCGGCCCGTCCGGCTACCGGCCGTGACTCGGAGGTGGGATGACCAGGGTGCAGGTGGCTCGCGCGGGTGCAAGGGAAAGCGAGCCCACCAGCAAGTTGCGAAGCGGAAGCCAGAGGGTCCGTGGAAAAACACTGAGGAAGGTCCTGAGAATGATGACAGGGGCATCTGGGCAGAGAAAAGCAATGGGGGGGGGGGGAAGGGGGCGCCCAACAACCCCGGGAGGTGAGCAAAGTGGCCGGAAGGGAAGCAGATGAGTGCGAGTGAGAAAGGGTAGAGGGTGCTGTTGTGTGAAGCTCGCTTTTCAGAGAGGAACGCTTTTTTGTCATGGAAGGAGGGGGGGAGGGGAACACGGTCAGCGGTCAGCTCGGGTCCCCTGGGATGCAGGACAAGGGACACAAAATCCACCCCCTCTGGGAGAGTGGGGGAAGCAGGTGGAGGAGAGGAGCTGGCTCCTCAGAGTGAGAGGGTGATGGGAACATTCAGAGAAGAGGTCAAGGATTTGGGACATTTTCTGGTGACGCCATGAGTTCCCAGGAAAAATGTGAGGGTCAGAAAGCGGTGGACATTTGGACCGGTTGACAGAATGTTTTGAGCCACGTGGAGATCACAACAGTGTGGAACATGAGACAGAATCTACTCCAAAGCCTGAGAGTCAGGAGGCCTTTCTAGAGGAGTCAGTGGAGTGGAACCCCCAGGCAGGCCCAGGAGCCCTGGGGTGGATCCCAAGACAAGGTGGGGCTGTAACGGGCATCATTTAGGAAGATACCGAACATGCCGTTGTCTGCCCAGCTCCTGGGGGCCTGGTGTGGTTGGGGGCTGCTTTTCTTGTGGGGGTGGCCAAGAAGCACCGTCCTCCCCTCCTTCCATCCTGTCCCCAAGCCACCGTGGCGCCTGCCCCCTTCCAGAAGCATTACTCACTATGACCCAAAGGTAGAAATGAGGTCTGTCTACACCGTGGAATATTACTCAGGCTTAAAAAAGTAGGATATCCTTCCGACTTTCATCTCAGGTCATGATCTCGTGGTTCGCCTGGAGCCTGCTTCAGATTCTGGGTCTCCCTCTCTCTCGCTGCTCCTCCCCTGCTCTCTCTCTCTCTCTCTCTCAAAAATAAATAAGCATTGGGGCGCCTGGGTGGCTCAGTCGGTTAAGTGTCCCACTTCGGCTCAGGTCACGATCTCGCGGTCCGCGAGTTCGAGCCCCGCGTCAGGCTCTGGGCTGATGGCTCAGAGCCCGGAGCCTGCTTCCGATTCTGTGTCTCCCTCTCTCTCTGCCCCTCCCCCGTTCATGCTCTGTCTCTCTCTGTCTCAAAAATAAATAAACGTTAAAAAAAATTTTTTTTAAATAAAAAAGTAAAAAATAAATAAATAAACATTAAAAAAAAATAATAAGGTAGGAAATGCTGACATCCATGTCCCAACATGGATGAACCTTGAGGACATCGTGCGAAGTGAAATAAGCCAGACACAAGAGGACAGATACTGTTGGATTCCACTTATAGGAGACACCTGGAGTCATCAGATTCCTAGAGACAGTAGAGGGGTGGTTCTGGGGGCTGGGGGGCAGGTGGGTGGGAAGTTAGTGTTTGATGGGGACAGTATCGGTTTGGAATGATGAGAAAGTTCCGGAGACGGGTAGCAGGGATGATTGCACAACACCGTGAATGTGCTTAATGCCACTGAACTGTGTGCTTGGAAATGGCTAAAATGGTTTCTCAAAAAAGTCAGCTCAGGGAAACTCAGGCTACTCCACGGCCTCGTGGCCACACACTGGATCAGAATCTGTCTCCTGACCCCAGGGCTCTGCGAGGGGCTCTGGCCCAGGAGGAGGAACGAGGGTGGGTGAGGATTTGAGATGAGTGCCCGCGCCTCCGGAGCAACCCTGGGTGGGGGGCTGCTCACGGGTGCCTCGCAGGAAGGACTCCTGTGCCACACTCGGATCTCACACGGAGACGTCCGAATTCCCAAGGGTGGCGATTTGCTTCGGGTGGAGCAGGGCACCATGGGCAGTTAGCTTAGCTCGGGGCTCAGCAACCAGCCAAAACACTCACAAACAGCCGGCCCAGGCGCTATGGTTATTTTCCTGACCTCAGTCTCAAGCGCCAGATCTCAAAACTATCATTAAAATGTCCAGATTTTTTCATTTAGAGAAAATAGTGTGTGCTGAACTCCATAATAGTCACCTGAGTGTTGAGCACTCAGTGCCTGCTGGGAGCCTGGCAAAGGCGTCTGAGCTCAGAGAATAAGGTCGAGAACATTCTAAGAGTCGTGAAGGAAGACAGGCCCGGCCAGATACCAAAACATGCCACCAAAGTGCAGTACTTTTCAAAAGTGTAGTACCAGCAAAGGAAGAGAGAGAGAGAGAAAAAAAATAGATTTGTAAATCAGAAGAGTCCAGAAGGACATAAGTACTTAGGATGGGGGACATAGGATCTGAGCAAGAAGGTGTTTCCACCCATAGGGGGAAGACAGAAGACGACCCGTCACCACAGCGCAGGTGGGTGCCTTGCGGCTGCTGTAGGAGGAAGAAGAGAAAAAGCAAATTAGATTCTTACTAAGACACAAAACCCAGAAGCCATAAATGGAGAAATAGACTGACATGCTTAACCACATAAAATGAAAAACTTCTGTATGACAGAAGACATAATTTAAAAGAAGACAGAAGACTAAATTTTAAAAGAGTAAAAAGAGACTGAAAAAAAATTGCAATACATAGCAGGCAATACATACTATTCACTACACAGTAACTGATATACAAAGAGGCCTCCAAAATGGGTAAGACAAACAATCCAGCCAGAAAAAAAACAAAAACGGATTTGCAGGCAATTCTCAGGGGGGAAAAAAGTGCAAAGTATTAGCAATGATGGAGGGAGATTGGACTTCACTAGAAAGTGAGGAGCTGTGAAATGAAGCCGTAATGATACATCCATTCACTTAGCAGGTTGGAAGAAATGAAAAATATTGATAATGTTCTCTTTGGGCCAAATTATGAAGACACGGATACTCTCGTACGCTGTTGGCAAAGGATAAATGAGCGGTATCTTCCTGGAGAGTGATGTGGCAATGTGCATACATTAAATGTTAACATAACAATGTTAATTATTTAAACCTTTTTACAGAGCGTTCCCAGTTCTGGAAATCTACCCCACACAAGTACTCAGGGATTTTCAGGAAGAGCTACAGACACAAGTAACAGCAGGGGCGCCTGGGTGGCTCATTTGGTTAAGTGTCTGACTCTTGATCTCAGGTCAGATTTTGATCTCAGGGTTGTGAGTTCAAGCCCCATGTTGGGCTCTCCGCTGGGCATGAAGCCTACTTAATTTAAAAAAAAAGAGGGGCACCTGGGTGGCTCAGTCAGTTGAGCGCCCCACTCTTGATCTCAGCTCAGGTCTTGATCTCAGGGTCGTGAGATCGAGTGCCACATCGGGCTCTGTGCTGATGGCTCAGAGCCTGCTTGGGATTCTCTCTCCCTCACTCTCTCTCAAAATAAATGAGTAAACATTAAAAAAAAGAGCAATAGCAAAAATTATGCAAACAAACTGGGAATTTCCATGAACAGAAGAGGGATAAAAAATAAATTGTGTGTGTCCAATAGTATGGAATAGTAGGCATCTACCAGAAAGATGTGTTCTCAGAACATGTGTTCTCAGAAAGAGAACCTGTTGAAAACAGGCTTCTTGACAAGTGTGGGTCTACTTTGGCTTTTCAAAAAATCTCTGTGTGTGTGTAAGTGCATATGTTCTGTTCCACTAATCCCAGATTGCATATCCTTTTCACGTTGTAACAGGATATGTCATCACTGGTATCTCTGATTCTATAATACATGGCATTATGTTTGTATAAGCACACAAAAATATCCAGAACAGTACTCAAAACTGAACCGTGGGAGGGTGGAATTAGGGAGGTGGGGAGAGGCACGTTTACTATCTTCAACATTTGTAAGTTTACATTTCTACTGTGAGCGCATATCATTTTGGCAATATATAAAAACAAAACACTAACAACAGATGCACCAGATCTGGCCATGGCCAGCCCCACCAGATTTTATCCTGAGCCTCTAGAAGGCCGGGTTTACTTTCCCACCCCTGGACAACCTGTATTTATTTGTTTAAAGTTTATTTCTCTATTTGGAGAAAGAAAGAGAGAGCTTGAGCAAGGGAGACGCAGGAAGAGAGGGAGAGAGAATCCCAAGCTGGCTCCACACTGTCAGGGCAAAGCCCAACGTGGGGCTCAATCCCATGAACCATGAGATCATGCCCTGAGCCGAAATCAATAGTTGGACGCCCAAACAACTGAGCCACCCAGGCGCCCCTGGACGACCTTTATTCCTAAGGGGTGACAATTCTCCTTTGGTGATTTTTTCATCTTCCCCAGAATCCATGCTGTCACCCCAGATGCCCAAAGAACAGAGTAGGAGATGAGCTAAGGCTGGAGCAGGTGCTGCCCCCCACTGTGTTCTGTTGTGTTTCCTGTGGCCAATGCAGCAGTTAGGATTTCTGTGCTGGGGGCGCCTGGGTGGCTCAGCTGGTTAAGTGTCCAACTTGGGCTGGGGTCATGGTCTGGCGGTTCACGAGTTCGAGCCCTGCCTCGGGCTCTGTGCTGACAGCTCGGAGCCTGGAGCCTGTTTGAATTCTGTGTCTCCCTCTCTCTCTCTGCCCCTCCCCTGCTTGCCCTCTGTCTCTCTCTCTCTCTCTCTCTCTCAGAAATAAATATATATCTTCATAAAATTTTTTTTTAAGGATTTCTGTGCTGGACTCTGATTAACAGGAGGTCAGAGAGGCAAGACATCTTAGAGGTCACTGGATTTAACTTTGGCATTTCATGGTTTGAGGAAACGAAGGTGCAAAGAGATGAAGCCATGATCCTAGTCCTGTCCTGAGAGCTGGCTGCGCCCTGGAGACTAGGCTCTGGGGTCCTGGCCTTCGTTCTCTTCCAAGAGGTTCTGTGTGAATGGATGAGCCAAGAACCAAGATTCCCTTGACCCAAAACATCTGTGTGGCTCTGAATGCCATAGGATGCTTTGCTGCAAGTTACAGAAACACATGGGCCAACAGTGGCTTATTCCTTAGGGACATTTATAGTGTTATAAGAAGTCCAGAGCAAGCTGTTCTTGGGGGCAGTTGGGATGTTCAAAGATGTGATCAGGGACACAAGCTCTTGCCTCCATCTTTCTCCCATCACCTTCTACGCGTTGGGTTTCACATCAGATTTGTTACCTCACCGTTGCAAGAGTGCTGCCACAGCTCTAGATAGATACACACAGCAGCGTCCAAAGCAGGAAGTGGAAGGAGGAGGTCCAAACCTCACCATGTAATTGTCCTTGAATCCTATTGGCCAGAATTTGTCATGTGACCGTTCCTTAGCCCAATCGCTGGCAGGGGGGAAGGGATTGTCTGATTGACTTAGACCAGTCGTGATTCATGCTCTGACACGTGGCTGCCACAGCCCCACTGGGTTCTGCTGGCAAGCCCGCAAGGGCGGTTAGCGTTGGGGAACTAGAGTGCCAAGATGCGACAAGATCTTTGGTAGTGACCGTACTGAGCGCTTGGCTTGAGCTAATGTTCCACCCTTCTGGGAGCAGTGAAGTAACTAGCAGGTATAAATGGAGGACGACTAGCCTAAACATGCAGTGAAAAGCCGATTAATGGATTCTAGAATTTCCTGAGGACATTCCTGTTTTACGAACCACACTGGGGAAAACTGACATATTCCACGAGGGGTCTCTGAAATCAGCTACAGAAGCAAGTGTCTCATTCCAGATGAAGGAATCGCAGAAGTCCCCAGAGACAGGACCCAGTGAGGTAGGCTTGCAGCTTCAGCTTTCGGTGGAAAATAGACCAAGCTTCCCAGAAAAGAGACTGAGGAGGCAGGAGGCTCACAGGGGACAGGAAAGAGACGCGGTGGCCTCCCCGGGGCCAGGATGGTGACTGTTCCTCTCGTTCCTGTTCTCCATCCGTTGAAGGAAAGGCGGCTGGCTAGGGTGGGGGTGTAGGCTGGGCTGGACCCAGAGCAGAATGAGGCGCCTTCTGGGAGTCACACAGGTGGGAAAGAAAACAGGAGGGAAGCCGGGTGTCCGGGTTCAACCCCGTGTTATCTCACCAGGCACTTTCCCCCCTGGAGCCTCGTGCTTCAGCCGCCTGCCTTTGCTAAGAGCGTGAGCCGGAAGTCACCCCTGGGGCAGCTCTTCAGCCCATTCTGGAAGCCTTCCCCGGCACCTTCCTGCGTAACGTGAGGTCTGATGGCCTTCAAGTCCACTGATACTGGAAAGAAACCACATGTCTAACAAAGACTTCAGTGCCCTTTTCCTTACCAAGGAGCTACAGGGAGATCTGTCTCTGCGTGGGGCAGGTGTGGGCATTGCTGGGAGGGCAGCTTGGAATGCAAACAGACCTGCTTTTATGGGACAGCCCTGCCACTTACCAGCTGAGTGTGGTGGCTCCGGGAAGGTCGCCCAGTCGCTCAGCCCCTTCACCTGTGTGCACAGCGTCAGCTTACAAGCTATGGGACTGTTTCCGGGTGTGTGTCTTCTTTGGAGAAGCGTCCATTCAAACGCTTTGCCTATTTAAAAAAAAAAAAAAAAACTGGATAATTTGTCTTTCTGTCATTGAGTCAGAAATGTCCCTTATATATTCTAGGTATATAAGGGATATATCCAGACTCTTATCTGATACGTGATTTGCAAATGTTTTCTCCCATTTTGTGCACTGTCTTTTCACTGTCTTCGTAGTGCCCTTTGACGTGCAAAAGTTTTTACATTCTGACGAAGTCCCCTTTATCACATTTTTTATTTGCTTGCTTGAGCTTTTGGTGTCACATCTGAGAAGTTGTTGCCTAATCCAAGGTCACAAGATTTACATCTGTGTTTTCGTCTACGAATTTTATAGTTTTTGTTCTTCTGTTTAGCTTTTTGACCCATTTTGAGTTACTTTTTGTGTGTGGTCCAACTTCTTTTCATTTATTTGTTTGTTTATTTTATTTATTTACTTATTTATTTATTTATTTATTTCGTGAGTCTGTCCAGTTGTCTTAGCACCATTTGTTGAAAAGGCTATTCTTTCTCCCACTGAATTGTCATGGGATCTTCAGTAATATCAACTGGCTGTAAATGTAAGGGTTTATTTCTGGACCCTCAATTCTACTCCAGCAATCTATATGTCTGCCTTTATGCCAGTACCACATCGTCCTGATTACTGTGGATTTGCAGGAAGTTGTGAAATCAGAAAGTGTCAGTTCTCCAACTTCGCGCTTTTTTTTTTTTTAAGATTGTTTTGGCCATGCTGGGTCCCTTGCATTTCCATATAAATTTTAGGATTATGCTGTCATTTTTTGCAAGGAAGTCAGCAAGGATTTTGAAAGAGATTATACCAAACGTATAGATCAGTTCGAATAGTGTTGCCATCTTAACAAGATTTTAAGTCTCCCAATCCATGAACATGGAATGTCTTTCCATTTATTTAGGTGTCCTTTAATTTCTTTCAGTGATGTTTTATAGTTTTCGTTGTACAAACCTTGCACTTCTTTAAATTTATGCCTAAGAATTTTATTCTTTTTGATGCTATTGTGAGTGGAATGTGTTCTTAACTGCATTTTTGGATTGTCCATTGCTATTGAATAAGAATACAATTGATTTTATGTTTTGTACAACATATTGATCTTGTATACTACAATGTTGCTGAACTCATTTATTCGTTCTAATAGGTTTTTGTTCGGTTGGTTTTGGTTTGGTTTTGTTGTGTTGTGGATCCCTTAGAGTTTTCCATATTGAAGATCATGGCCTTTGTGAATTGAGTTAGTTTTACTTCTTCTTTTCCAATCTGGGTGCCTCTTATTCCTATTTATTTATTTATTTATTTATTTATTATAATGTCTATTTATTTATTTTTGAGAGAGAGAGACAGAGAGTGAATGGGGGAGGGGCAGAGAGACAGAGAGAGAGAGACACACACACACACAGAATCTGAAGCAGGCTCCAGGCTCTGAGCCATCAGCACAGAGCCCAACGTGGGGCTCGAACTCATTGTGAGATCATGACCTGAGCCAAAGTCAGAGGCTTAACCAACTGAGCCACCCAGGTGCCCCATGTTTATTTATTTTTTTAAGTGCGCTCTATGCCCAAAGACTGGAGATCAAGAACCACATGTTCTACTGACTGAGCCAGCCAGGTGCCCCTCCCCCCATTCCTTTTTCCTTTTTCCTTTTTCTTTGTGCTTCAGTGTCCTGGCTAGCACCACCAGTACAATGCTAAATAGAAATGGCAGGAATAAACAGTATGGGCTTATTCCCAATCTTAGAGGGAAAGCTTTCAGTCTTTTACCATTAAATATACTATTGACTATGAGTTTTCCATAGATGGTTTTTATGAGATTGAAGAAGTTTCCTTCTGTTTTTATTTCATTGATTGTTTTCTATCACGAAAGGATGTTAGATTTTTGTTAAAACGTTTTCTGTGTCTATTGATATAATCATGTGATTTTTAAATTTTTTTTTAAATGTTTATTTGTGAGAGAGCGAGCAAGCATGAGTGGGGGAGGGGCAGAGAAAGAGGGAGACACAGAATCCGAAGCAGGCTCCAGACTCTTTACGCCGTCAGCCTGATGCAGAGCTCACACCCACGAACTGTGAGATCATGACCTGAGCCAAAGTCGAACACCTAACTGACTGAGCCACCTAGGTGCCCCGATCATGTGATTTTTATTCCTCCTTCCCTCCTTCCTTGCTTGCTTGCTTGCTTCCTTTCTTCCTCCCTCCCTTCTTCTCTCTCTCTGTCTCTCTTTCTTTATTTTAGACAGAGAGAACTCGAAAGCAGGGGAGAGGAGCAGAGGGAGAGAAAAAGAGAGAGAGAATCTCAAGCAGGCTCCATGCTCAGCACAGAGCCCAACAACAGGGCCTGGGATCATAACCTGATCCACTCAAGTGGATCATGACACTGAACCAACTGAGTCACTGAGGCACCTTGTCCTTTATTTTATTAACAAGGTATAGGACATAGATTGATTTTTGTAGTTAAACCAGCCTTACATTCCTTCGATGAATCCCATTTATTCATGGCAGATAATCCTTGCTATATGTTGCTGGATCCACTTATGGTTTCAGAATTTTTGCATCTGTATTCATAAGGACTATTTGTAGTTTTCTTTTCTTGTTCTGTCTTTCTCTGGGTTGGTATCAGAATAATACTGGCCTCATAGAATGAGACGGGAGGTGTTCCTCCCCCTTTTTTTGTGAAACTGCTTTAAAAAGTTTATGAGGATTGGTAGAATTCTTCTTTCAATGTTTGGTAATACTTGCCGGTGAAGCCGTCTGGGCCCGGACTTTTCTTTGTGGAAAGTTTTTTGATTACTAATTCAGTCTCTTTACTTGTTATAGATTTAGTCCTATTTTTAATTTCATCTTGAGTCCATTTTGGTATAATGTCTCTTTTTCACTCCCGATGCTAGTAAATTTGTCTCTCCACCCCCCCCCACACACACACTTTTTGATTAGTCCAGCTAAAGGTTTGTCAATTCTATTGATCTTTTCCAAAAGACAAATTTTGGCTTCATTGATTTCCTATATTGTTTTTCTATTCGTTATTTCATTTGTTTTCCATTCTAGTCTTTATTCTTTCTTCTGCCTGCGTTAGGTTTAGTTTGCTCTTCTTTTTCTAGTTTGTTGAGGTGGAAGGTTTGCTTACTGATCTGAGCTGTTTCTTCTTATTTCACACAGGCATTTACAACGATAAGTTTCCCTCTAAGCACTGCTCTCGCTATATCCTATATATTTTGATGTGTTGGGTTTTTGTTTTCTCAAAGTATCTCAAAGTATTTTCTCATTTCTTTTATGATTTCTTCTTTGATCATTTATTTGTGTGTCATTTAATTTTCAAATATCTGTGAATTTCCCAAATATCCACTTATCATTGATTTTTAATTTCATTCCATTTGTTTGTACAACATACTTTGTATGATCTCAGTATTTTAAGCTCACTAAAGTTTGTTTTATGGCCTATAATATTGTCTATTTCTGAGGTCATCTCACATGCACTTGAGAAAAACGTGCATTCTGTTATTGAATAGAGTATTCTATGGATATCCCTTAGGTGTAGTTGTTTTATAGTGTTGTTCAAATCTTCTATTTCTATGAAGATCTTTTATCTACTTGTCTGGTTGTTCTATTCATTATTGAAAAGGGAATATTGAAGTCTCCAACTATGATTGTTGAATTATCTATTTCTCTGTTCAATTCTGACACTTTTTGCTTTATGTATTCTGGAGCTCCGTTATTAGATACATATGTATTTGGGGTTCCTGGATGGCTCAGTGGGTTCAGCAGCTGACTTAGGCTCAGGTCGTGATCTCACAGTTTATGAGTTCGAGCCCCATGTCAGGCTTTGTGCTGACAGCTTGGATCCTAGAGCCTGCTTCAGATTCTGTGTCTCCTCTCTCTCTGTCCCTCCCCTCGGTCGCACTCTGTGTCTCTCTCTCTCAAAAATAAATAAACATTTTTAAAATATCCATATGTATTTATAATAGATTGAATACTATAAAATATTCTTATTTTTCTTAAAGTCTCTTTGCCCTATATTAGTAGCCACTACTTGACTTGACTCTCTTTGACTTTGGATTTGATAGTTTGACTACACTGTGTTTAAATGTGTATCATTGGTTTTATTTTTTTCATCAACTTTGGGGAGTTTACCGCCATTGTTTCTTTAAATTTTCTTTCTTCTTCTTTTTTTTGATTTTTAGAAAGAGAGAACACAAGCGGGGAAGAGGGGCAGAGGGAGACAAACACACACACACAGAGAGAGAGAGAGAGAGAGAGAGAGAGAATCTCAAGCACGCTCCACACTCAACACGGTTCTTACTTCTATCAGTTCAGATCTGCTTTCGAGATCTAGTTTTCATTTCAGTTATTGTACTTTCCAACTCCAGAATTTCTGTTTGGGTCTTCTGCATAATTTCTGTCTCTGTATTGAGATTCTCTGTTGGGTGAAACATCATTCCCGTACTCTCCTTTAACTCTTTAGACATGATTCTCTTTAATTCTATGGACATGTTCATGATAGCTGATTTGAAATCACAGTCTAATAAATCCAACATCCAGGCTTCCTCAGAGACACTTTCTACTGACTGTTTCTCCTGTGTATAGACCATGTTTTCCTGTTTACATATCTGTCTCATAATTTTCTGCTGAAGAGTGGACACTTTAAATTATGTAACATGGCAACTCCGAAAATCAGATTCTCTGCCCTCCCCAGGGTGTGTAGTTGCTGCTGTTTGTTGTTGTTGTTGTTGTTGCTGTTTGTTTAGTGAATTTCCTGGACTAATTCTGTAACGTCCATATTCCTTGTCATGTGTGGCAGCTGAAGTCTTGGCTCAATTAGGTTAGTCACGTCAGCTAACGATCGGAGAGAGATGTCCTTAAATGCCTTGAGACCGTAAGTCTCCCGGCTTTTACAGAAGGGCTCAGAGCGTGTGTTCCTGTACAGTTTCGGTGCTCTGGCAGACAGATTAAGAAAATCTGTCTTAGTCTTTATTTCCTGCTGACACACAGCCTCAAAGTCAGCGGCTAGAGAAAGATTACGGCATTTTCAGGTCTTTCCTGGGCATATGCAGATGTACGTGGCCTTCTATAGTCCAATGAATGTGTCTGAGCTTCTCAAAGCCCATTATGGAGGTGTCGTTTTCCGGGTTTTCTTTTCAAGTTTCTGGCTGGCCTCTTGTTAGCCTTAACTGGTCTTGCCTCAGGCACCTGTGCTGTTAAACATCTTCCATATCTCCAATCTGCACACACACACACACACACACACACACGTTTCTCCGCCTCCCTACTATCATTTCATCGAGAAGGTTGCATCACAATTTTTCATTAAATCAATATTCACTTTTACATCAGAATTTCTCAGTGAGGACAATATTGCTATTTTGGTGGGACAGTTTTTCACTGTAAAGGACATTTAACACTCCTGGTCTCTGCCCGCAAAGTGCCAGTTGTGGCCACACAAAATTGGGAACCAAAAACATATATATGCACATATTTCTAAGCAGCCTGTTTTCTTGTTGTTTAAGTGTATTTATTTCTTTATTTTGAGAGAGACAGACACAGCACGAGGAGGGGAGCGGCAGAGAGAGAGGGAGAGGGAGAGAATCCCAAGCAGGCTCCATGCTGCCAGCCCGGAGCCCGACACGGGGCTCAAACTCACGGACATCATGACCTGAGCCGAAACCAAGAGTCGGACGCTAAAGTGACTGAGTCACCCAGGCGCCCCTCTAAACACCCTCTTAAGCTTAAGAGTCAGTATCACTTTGGTGAAGTGTCACTTCACAGGACTGCGACTTTGGTGAAGTATCACTTCACAGTATTATGACGGTATGATTATGTTTACACTGAGACACGTGTGTGCTGTTAATGCCTTTTCTTCCTCGTTTAACTTAATTTTTTCCTAGAGTTATTAACCACCTCCTTTATCTGCCTCGTTCCCAAGTACCTATTACTAGTCATTTGCTAAGCTCTACAACTGTACAGGAAGTGTCTCTCAAGAACGTCAAAGAAAGCAAACAATGAAACTTCTTTCTGCTTTTTTGTTGGAACCATTCCTACTGTCGTCTTGCTCTAACCCAAACTGCTTCTCTAGGAATGCTGTAGAACAGTCATCTTGAGGCTGCCCTTCATCCTGGTAGTTTCACCTGTTATAAATTTTGCAAACTGGAAAATCTCAGTTATCTCTAGTGCCCCATGGAGTGGGGGGGGAGGGGTCAGGACGAAGATCAGGGCAATTGATAGAATTAAGAAGTTGCAGGGGCCCCTGGGTGGCGCAGTCGGTTAAGCGTCCGACTTCAGCCAGGTCACGATCTCGCGGTCCGTGAGTTCGAGCCCCGCGTCAGGCTCTGGGCTGATGGCTCGGAGCCTGGAGCCTGTTTCCGATTCTGTGTCTCCCTCTCTCTCTGCCCCTCCCCCCCTCATCCTCTGTTTCTCTCTTTTCCCCAAAAAAAAAAAAAAAAAAAAAAAAAAAAAAAAAAAGAAGTTGCATTTTCTCGGATTGTCTAAGGGCAGAGTAAATAAATGTGTGATGTTGTTTCATACGCTAATAGAATAAGTACCTTTTTTTAGGTTTATTTATTCATTTTTGAGAGAGAGAGAGAGAGGACCGGGGGGGGGGCACAGAGAGAGAGAGAGAGAGAGAGAGAGAGAATCCCAAGCAGGCTCCACACTGTCAGTGCAGAGCCCGATGTGGGGCTTAATCTCACAAACTGGGAGATCCTGACCTGAGCCCAGATCAAGAGTTGGTCGCTTAACTGTGCCACCCAGGCACCCCTAGAATGAATACTTTCTAATGTGAATCTCTGTTTATCATATAATTTGACTTTCATTGCAACCTTCAGTTGCATTTCACATATGAGGAAGCTGAGATAGACTACTTTTACTTCTGGAATCATTTTACTTCTGGAATAATACATAATAATATACTACAGTATAATTAAATATTCACTATTTTGTGAATACTGTTCAAGGGCCCTAGGAGACACAGTACAGAAGAAATAAAAGACGGTCTTTTTCCAAGTCCAAGAACGTGAAATCCAAGTGTTGAGTATTTGTGGTGTGGTGTGTGTGTGTGTGTGTGTGTGTGTGTGTGTGTGAATGTCCAGGTGTGTGTGTGTGTGTGTGTGTGTGTGTGAATGTACAGGAGTCTGGTTTGACCTGTAGCCTCCTACTGGGTCCGTCTCTGCGGTGTAGACCTGCATCTGGAGACTTAGCGAGACCAACGCAACAGAAGTCCACTGATCAGAGACCGAGGAGCCTCCTGGGAAGACGTGGACACAGCTCTAACTTGATCCGGCAATAAAATCTTAGATGTCAGAGGGAAGTAGAAATCCCAGAACTACTAATACACCCTCTGCAGATTCCCAGAAGTGTTTTCTGGGTTGGTGGTAACTGAGGTCAGGAAAAAGTAAGAACCAATGAAGTGCAGACTTTTACTCCCGACGTGCCCCCGTCTTTATGTACAAGCCAGTGAGGTCTGGGAGGTTATAAGTTGAAACTTCCCTCTGACAGTCACCGAGAGAGTGGAAAACAACGTGCATTGTCTTCTCTTTCTGCTTACTTTACAGAACCCCAACATTATTTAGATGGCGACATATTTGGGGCAGGTGAGCCTCTTCTTCTGTCCCACAGATTAAACCATATTTGGTCTAAGCCAGGCATGATAATTCTGTTTTCTCATGATAATTCTATTTGCTCATGAGGGTTTTAGAGTAGTGCGCGGTCCAAGGCTTTTCCCACTAGGGAAGTGAGCTCCCTTATGGCTTTCATGTGGTGGCATGAGCAAGTGATGTTTGCTGTAGTGGCAGCCTCTTTGTGACCATGAGGCAATAAGCCTAAGATGAAACATGGCAAAGCCAAAAGACAGAGAGAGTCTGGGTCTTTGACAACATCTCTAAATATTGCGCCTACTCTGGGGCCATCTGGATGCCACCCGGATTCTGCTCTGGCAGCTGAGGCAAGATGGAGCAGGAGTGGGAGATAGGAGAATGGGTGCCAGCCCTCCGGACGTCTACAGAGGGTCATTTGCTTCACAAAATGTACCCCTCCACTTTCACCAGTTAAAGACCCCACTTGGACTTCTAGGACTCTACTCCTAATTTATCCAAATGCTCCTGTCACTGGAGTAGTTTTCAAGGAGTTTAGGTGCTACGTGTCCTCACATGGCAGATGTGAGCCCCTGTTAGCCTGACCCCTGTGAGGTAAGTTTCGTTATTCCATCTTAATGCATGAGAAAACTGTGGCTTAGAAAGGTGAATTAACTTGCCCAAGGTCAGCCTCAGAGTTCGGAATCAAACCTGGGTTCTCTGCTGCTGAGACCCGGGCTCTGTTCACTGCACCCCAGTTGCCTTCTAGACTAAACTTGACTCCCTCTAGACTGCACGCTTTCTCCTGTTTTCTCAACAATTGACTCAGCCATTCCTGCCACCCCCAAGGGCCCTGTGAGTCCAGTTCAAATCCCAGCATGGGTTTGGGGCTGGGGTTTAATGGAGTCAGGATAAATTCAACGCATTTCACGTAAACTTGGTGAAGAGGAGCGGGTGGCTGTGGAGCGAAGGGCACTGTGCCAGGTGGGGGCCGGCTGGGGAGAGGACAGAGAAGACGGAGGCTCTGCTGGTGGGTGTCCAGAGGTGGACTCCCGTCACGTGGAACTCAGCAGGCTACAACCCAGGCAGGGCTAGGGCACAGCCTTGCACTGGGGGCAGCGTTCCTACTTGGGGCGATTTGGGGAAAGTTTCCCGAAGGAGGCTCTGAAAAAGGAAAACGGGGATTCCAGGCACAGAAAATGCTGGAGCTGAGCCCAGGGCCTGGAGGCTGCAGAGTGTACGGGAAACACTCACGGCAACCAGCTGGCTTCCGTCCTGCCTCTTCTTCCTTGCCAACTCTCCAGCTACTGCTGCCAGATGATGCCCTGATCCAGCATCGCTCTGCTCAGACACCTCCCTGGGCTGGTGCCCCACACCTCCAGGAGAACAGCCCAACACTCCGTCCTCGAAGTTGAAGCCTTCCCTGGTCGGGCCATCTTCCTCGCTCTACTCTCCTAGGCACGGCTGTCCCCGAGTGAGCCCCTTGCCCTCACCTCTGCCCGGCACGGCACCCCACCAGGATACCTCCTCACTGCCAAGTTCTGCCCACTCTGCAAGAGCCACCTGTCCAAGGAGCCTCCCCTGACTCTTTCACCATCCCCCCACCCCCCACCCCAAGGAAATACTCTTGGTCAAGCTCCTTGACCTCTCCGAGGTTCCGGTTTATCATCCACGTGGTAACAGTAGTTTGTGTCGAGCGCTATGGGGATGTGGGGTGGTAGAGAAGGTTGTATTGGATCTCGGGTAGCCAGGGCGTGGCATTTGTGGGCTCTCCAATATTTTAACATAAAATCGGGCTGTTGTGGTTTTTCCATTGTGCAAGTAACAAAACCACCTAGAAAACAGAGAAAAAAGTCCCCTCCAGTAACCTCACCCATCCAGGACAGTGACTGTAAATGCTTTTGGAAAATGTGTTGCTCTTGCTATACGGAGGCAGATATGACTGGCCACGACTGTTGGAGGCTGATGGGTTTTGTCGTTATTATGGCTACGTTGAGATATAATTCATATACCATACAATCCACCCATTTAAAGTGTACAATTCGGGGGGCGCCTGGGTGGCTCAGTCTGTTAAGTGGCCGACTTCAGCTCAGGTCATGATCTCGTGGTCCGTGAGTTCGAGCCCCATGTCAGGCTCTGTGCTGACAGCTCAGAGCCTGGAGCCTGTTTCAGATTCTGTGTCTCCCTCTCTCTGACCCTCCCCCATTCATGCTTTGTCTCTCTCTTCTCAAAAATAAATAAACGTTAAAAAAAAATTTTTAAAGTGTACAATTCGGGTTTGTTTGTTTTTTTTTTTAGTATATTCACAGAGTTCTGCAACCATTACTACATTTAGTATATTTAGTATATTTTCATCATCTCTATCCGTTAGCAGTCACCTCCACGTTTTATTATTTATTATTTTTATTGTTTTTAACAAGCATCTTTTCCATTGCCTGGCAATCTTTTTAACTACCTTGTCTGGTGACAGCTAGCAAAGGATTTGGGGTAGAGGAATAGCATGGCCAGGTGTGTTCTAGAATGCTGGCATTGGTGGGGACCAGAGAAACTTGACCGAGGTCGCAGGGCAGAGATGAGGGAGGGATGATGGGAAGGAGCTGTGAGGAGGAACCCACCTGAGACACTGCTTCAGGGTGGAGAGGAGCAAAGCTCGGGAAGCAGAATTGGTAACACTACCGATTTGGATGTCGGGAAGGAGGGAGGAGGGTGTGGGTGCATTTCCTGGATGAAGGTGGGTGGTAAGGGCAATAACGGAGTCCCAGAAGGAGGAGAGGGCACAGGTTTGGGACAGAGATGAACAGGAGCTTGATTTTGGACTTGCTCGATTCGAGGGCCCTCAGGCTCTGCCAGAGGAGTTGAACATTCTGCAGCGTGGTGCTCAGGTCTGGCGCTCAGGGGTCACTTAGGGCTGCCACGGAAAGGCTTGCAAGTTAAGGGTATAAGGACCAAGGGTGAAGCCTTAGGAGCCCGAGCTTAGCCAGGGTGGGCGTGAAGGACAAAGAGAGGGCCCGAGGAACATTGGCCTCTGGTGGGGTGAAGGCGGGGTGCAAGGTGGACGGGGTAGCGAAGGACGTGGAGAGGAGGTAGGAGAAGGCAGAGCTGGAGACGCCTGGGCAGTGGCCGGGAGGACAGAAGAGCAGGTGAGGCCAGGGAGCCAGGCGTGCTGGGTGCATGGGGTAGGGGTGCCGCAGAGCCTCAGCGTCCCAGAGCGATCCTTGCCGTCGGGGTGCCGCGGCCCGAAGGGACAGGTCAGGTGGCAACGTACGGCCTAAGGAGGCCTGCGAGTTCAGGCCCCTCGTCCCCTCCTGCGGCATCTTGTCCAGTTTGCAAGGCGAGCCCTGCCTGACCAGTGGGGTGCCCAGGGTTCGGGTGGGAGAGCCCCCCCAAGGGCTTCAGATCCTCAACTCGCCGCGCCCGACCGCGGAGTGGCTGGGGGGCAGGGCAGGCGTCCTGGCGGGCGGCCCCCCCCTCCCTCCGTCCCTCCCTCCCTCCCGCAGAGTCCTTGTCTCTGGGGCGGCCCGGGCTCTGCGTGCGCCGCGCCGCGCCGCTTGGCAGACAGTGAGACCGCCCGGGACACACCCACAGATTTGGAGCCTTAGAGAAAGTTGGGGAACTTGACTTGGCCAGATAGCGCCACCGCACGACGCCTCGGGATCCATCGCCCGCGCCCGGCCGCGTGCTGCCGAGACCCCTGTGGCCCCGCGCGGGCGCAGACTTGGGCTCGGGAGAAGGGGCGGTGCTCCGCCGGGGGTCCGAGACGGGCGGGCGCACCGGCCAATGGGCGTCGCCGCCTCCCCGCGGTCCCGCCCCCGGAGCCCGGGTCCCGAGCGCGCGAGCCTGGCGGGTCAGACGCGGCTGGCGGACGCGCGGTGCGGGCGCTCCGGCCGTGCCCGGCGGCGCCCACGCGGCTGCCCCGCGCCTAGCGCGGCCCGGGTAGGCGACGTCGGGGCCGGGTCGGCCCGGCCATGCCGCTGGAGACGCAGGACGCGCTGTATGTGGCGCTGGAGCTGGCCATCGCCGCGCTGTCAGTGGCGGGCAATGTGCTGGTGTGCGTCGCGGTGGGCACGTCGAGCGCGCTGCAGACGCCCACCAACTACTTCCTGGTGTCCCTGGCGGCGGCCGACGTGGCCGTGGGGCTGTTCGCCATCCCGTTTGCCATCACCATCAGCCTGGGCTTCTGCACCGACTTCCACAGCTGCCTCTTCCTCGCATGCTTCGTGCTCGTGCTCACGCAGAGCTCCATCTTCAGCCTCTTGGCCGTGGCCGTCGACAGGTACCTGGCCGTCCGCGTCCCGCTCAGGTGAGGCGCGCGGCGTCCCCGACCCCGGGGCCCCGCTCCAGGCCCAGGTTGCTGGCCGAGTCGCGCGGTGCGCTCCGACTTCGGGTTCCCAGCCTAGAGGGACACGTGCGCCGGGCTGCCCAGACCCTCCTGGTGCCTGAGACAGGACCCTGGAGGCCGCTGCGCCCCTGGATGCGCACGTGTTTTTAGGGGGACCTGCGTAGGGACAGCGCTAGGAGTTCTGGGGAGTGAGGTCCCCGGTCGCCGGCCCGCGGTGGAAACTCCAGGGAAAGCGCCACCCCAGCGGGCTGGTGGGGGCACGGGCGCAGGAGGTTTGGTGATCGTATCTCCTCCTCTGTGGCGATAACTGTTTCCTCTCACTCGTCACCCGCTGCCGACACAGAGCGGGGGCCCCCAGACTGTTTCCTTCCACCCCTCATCCGCAGTCCAGAGCAGCGGGCAGACACGACCCTGTGCGTGCTGGCGGTCCGGGAGGCTGGGGCGGTTCCAGGGGACAGCCCTGAACACTGGGGCTTTGCATTGTCAGAATGGACACGACTCGAGACCCAAGTTCTGAATGTACCTGCCACAAAATGCGGGCGGGGGTTGGGGTGCGGTTGGGGAAGGACCCAATTAACCCTAGGGAACACTAGGAGCATCTGTGCCTGCATGCTAAATGGGGACTCAAATCACCTCCGTACACTTTAAAAGCCAAAGTGCTGCCCCGTTGGCCAGCACGAACAGCCTGAGAGCTGCATGCCCGTTGTGTAACCTTGTTTACCCTCCACTGCCCTGTCCCAGCAGGGCGGGGAAGTGCCACCTGGATTTCGGAAAACTGGAAAACTTAAGGGTGGTCTCTTTCACCCGGTGAGAAAATGTAGCGTTCAGGGGATGAAGCCCCAGGTGTAGCTGATGATCAGGTTCAAAGCTGAGCATTTGAGGGGCACCTGGGTGGCTCAGTGGTTAAGCATCCGACTTCGGCTCAGGTCAGGATCTCCCGGTCCTAGCCCACGTCCAGCTCTGCTGACAGCTCGGAGCCTGGAGCCTGCTTCAGATTCTGTGTCCCTCCTCTCTCTCTGCCCCTCCCTCGCTCACGCTCTGTCTCCTGTCTCTCACAAAGAAATAGATGTTAAAAAATTTTTTAATAAAAAATTAAAAAGGTGAGCACTTGAGGGCAAGAGTATCAGGGAGCCTTAGGGCTTATTAAAATTATTTTCTGTCTTCTGTGCCTGGGCCTCTTTGGCATTTCTGCGTCAGGTGAGCTTGGGATCTCTTTGGGTTGGAGCTGAGAAAGGAAACTGAGTTACAGGAATTGGCGGGAAGGGAAGGAATTTATTGAGGCAGTTGATATTAAACTTTTATCCTTCCATTCTTGCAGTGATTCCAGAGGGTAGGTACCTGCCTCTTGTAGATGAGGGGATGGTGCCCCTGGGAGATGAGTCTTGCTCAGCATGGTGCTTCTGGAATGAGTGTCAGAGCCAGGACTTGAACTCAGAGTTGGCACCATATTCCCACTGTGCCCTCAGGCTGCCTTGCAGGGTTGTGTGTGGTGTCAGTGTTTGGGATGTGGGCAGAAAGTGGAGTGCTGTTTCTGGAAGCAGATCCTGCCTGCAGTAAATTGGTGGTTGTAAGGGATATGTGTTTGGAGGAATTAACCGGGAGAATGTTCCTAGAAGCCTCTTTAGCAGGCAGACATGTTGAGCCTGCCTGTTGTGGGTTGTGTCCTGGGTCCCTGGTTGTGCTCCTGGGAACAGGAAGCTCCTGCTTGGCCGGGCTGTGAGCCCAATCTGCATGTCTGGGCCTTTCCATGTACTGCTGCCCTTGGCATCTGACCAGGGGGCCTCACGCATCCCGTCAGGTGTGAAAGAGCCCAGGGATTTCCGGGACTTGGGGCCGCATGGCATAGTCTCTTAGGAGTCACCTTTCTGCCTCTTGGTCTTCATGTTGGTTACTTGATGGCCTTTGGGACTGTTTGTGTCCAGCAGGCAGTCACAAGCCCCCAGCTCACCGGGAGGTACTGGAAGGATCCCCTCTGCCCCATGGAGCCGGAAGCTCCATAGGAGTTTCAATCTGTTAGTTCTTGTCCTGGCGTTGGGTGGGGTCTTAAAAAAAAAAAAAAATGGGTGTGGGTGTGTTAAGGGGAAAGAAATGTGAATCACAAGCCCCTAACTTCTTTGCATTTGCCAAGGGAAGGAGGGCGAGATGTAGGAGAAGGACGGGAAGAATGGTCAGTGGAGAGGTGCAAGGGCTCATCCGTGCCTGCCCACGGGAGTTCAGAGGTCTGGAAGAGGTGTGTGCCAGCAGCCCTAACTCCCAGCCCTGGGAAGGGGACCTGTCCCTGGCACCGACCCCCACCCTCAAGGGCTGAAGAGGGTGTGGGTTCTCAGGGCTCCTGAGTGCTCCTGGGGGCTGTTGCCCGGGCAGAGGGCAGATCGGTCTCCTTCCCTCAGCTGTGAGCGCTTCCTGCTTCTGGGGAGTATGACACCCCCCGCCCCCAGCAGGCTGAGATGCAGATTACAGGGCCCTCCCGGGTCCTCCTGAGTCAGAATCTGTGGGGTGGGGCATGGCGGGGGGATTCCAGTTATCGGTATCTTTAACTGAGGAACTGGCAAGTCCTTGGACCAGTTCACGGGTGGGGGAGGGGGGCTCCAAAGGCATCCGTGCCCCAGGACTCTGAGTGCGAGGCCAGAGTGGTCGGCTGTAAGCAGCTCAAGGCCGCGGAGACCATAGCCCCCACCTGCCGCCCGGTTGCCAAGGCGTTTAGTAACATTGGGGAGATCACAGTGCAGAGAGAAAGGGGAGCCCCAAGGTGATGCCAGGCACAGAAATGACAACTTTGGCTGAACTTGAAAAGGAGGAGTGTCTGCTCACACCAGGCACTGTCCCTGGTCTTCAGAGTGAGGGGTGTCTACAAACAGAATCTAGTTCAGGTCCACGCAGTTCAGAGGCTGGCCCTGGCAGAGGGTCCCCCCCACACCGGTGCAGAGTTGGGGGGCAGCACACGCAGCAGAGCTGGGAGTGGAGGCTCCCTTGCTGCTGGGGGTGGGGGCGTGCCTGGGGGGAAGGGGAGGAGGGAGGAGGTGGGAGCCTGTCGGGGTGGGGTGAAGGGGGGGAGGAGGGGGAGGTGGGAGCCTTCAGGGATGGGGGTGGGGAGGAATGGGGGGGGGGGGTGGGGGGCATGGGAGGGTGGAGGTGGGGGCATGCCAAGGGGGAGGGGAGGGGAGGGGCCGTGTCTGCCCACAGCTGCTCCCCACCCCCCTCACTTCACCCTCAGTCCACTTCACCTGGCAGGAGTACTTCCTCCCCCCTAGTCTAATCCGGTTCCCCTTCGTGCCACACCCCCAGTTGAGCTGTGTGGCAGGGTGACTGTGTGACTCGCCTCTGTCTGGGGGCGTGCCCTGCCTTGCTCCTGGACTCAGTGTCCGGTGGTGTTGAGTCTCCAGTCGGCCGAAGGCCAGCTGTTTCCCCAGTGCAGCTGAAGGAGGGTGTTTTCCGGGGAGTGTTTTGTTGGCTGGATTGGTCCTCTGAATGGAAGAGGGTGTGTCTGTCTGTTCTGTCCATGGACCCTGACCCTCTCACCCTCCCTGTTCCCTTTGCTACATGGAGGCTTTAAAGTTCTTTTTCCAACATGGCCGGTCTGTGAGGTGGGGACTGACATCTTAGCAAGACTGCCTGGGGTGACATGTGTCCTCCACTGAGGCTCCCTTAGCTGTAGGGTAGGGGTTGGCAGGGGTTTTGGAGTGTTCTTACAAAAATTTTTTTCTTTTTCTTTTTTTTTAAGTTTATTTTGAGAGAACAAGCGAGCAGAAGAGGGGCAGAGAGAGAGAATCTCAAGCAGGCTCTGTGCTATCTCGGGGCTCGAACTCATGATCTGTGAGATCATGACCTGAGCTGAAATCAAGAGTTGGATGCTTAACTGACTGAGCCACCCAGATGCCCCCCTTTTTTTCTTTTTTATAATTTTTTTTAACGTTTATTCATTTTTGAGAGAGAGACAGAGCATGAGCGGGGGAGGGGCAGAGAGAGAGAGAGGGAGACACAGAATCCGAAACAGGCTCCAGGCCCTGAGCTGTCAGCACAGAGCCTGATGCGGGGCTCAAACCCACAAACTGTGAGATCATGACCTGAGCCAAAGGCAGACGCTTAACCAACTCAGCCACCCAGTCGCCCTGCCCCTTTTCTTTTTAACATTGTACAAATCCCATATGATAAAATTCATCTTCAGTGCTGTTTTGAAGTAAAGCTAGGAAAGATTTTCAGGTCTGGGTCGCATCCCTCCGGCCATCCCAAGGACACTCCTTGGGAAGTCCTCTGTCTTGTGCATCAGTGTCCTCTTTCTCTTCCAGACCATTCCCATTGTAGTGGGTTGCATGGTGGCTCCCCCGAATGACGTCCATGTTCTAATCCCTGGAATCACCTTATGTGGGAAAGGAATGAATGTTCCCTTACGCGGATCTTGGGAGGAGGAGTTTAGCCTGGATTAGCTATCTGGTGGCCCCTAGATGCCATCACATCCTTGAAACTAGACACGCAGATGGGGCGCCTGGGTGGCGCAGTCGGTTAAGCGTCCGACTTCAGCCAGGTCACGATCTCGCGGTCCGTGAGTTCGAGCCCCGCGTCAGGCTCCGGGCTGATGGCTCGGAGCCTGGAGCCTGTTTCCGCTTCTGTGTCTCCCTCTCTCTCTGCCCCTCCCCCGTTCATGCTCTGTCTCTCTCTGTCCCAAAAATAAAAATAAAAAACGTTGAAAAAAAAAATTAAAAAAAAGAAACTAGACACGCAGAGAAGAAGGAGGAGGCCAAGTGAAGATGGAGGCAGAGATGCAGGGTGGGGGTGGGGGGGGCGGGGCGTGGAGTCCACCCGGCCCCCCCACTGCCGTTCTCCAGAATGCTGCCAGAGAGGAGGGTTTGAGCCTCAAATCGGATCCCATCAGTCCCCTGCTTAACCCGGGCCTCAGGATCCTGTGCTAACTGGCTTCTGCCCACCCGCCTCTCGCCCCTTCCCGCCTCGCCCACACAGCCCCGCCGGGCCGGGCTCTTTCCCCAGCTGGTCTTTGTGCCGCCTCTCGCCTCCTCGCCTGCAGAGGCTTCGCCTGGCCCCTGAGCTTGTCTGTCACTGACTCTCCCTAAAGTACATCTTTCCTTGGTCGTGAGTTGTAGTCCCTTTCTGCCCCGAGCAGGAGCTCTGTGACCCCTGGGAGGGGCTTGTTCTTGAATTCCCGCCCCCAGCCCTGGCATGCTGCCTGGCATGGGGTAGGCACCCATATTTTGGGGGACTGTGTGAGTCACTGGGTGAAGAGCTTGTGCTGGGGGACGCTGGCACAGTGTTGGGCGGGAGGACAGTCTGAGGTGGCGGATGCAGGCAAGGGGCGGAGCTCTCTGGTAAAAGGATGTCAGAAAAAAGATGGTCCAGAAGTTTTAATGAAGGAAGGGGGGGGACACCATCTTCTGACAGGCTGTCACAGGCCTGAGGGAGAACGGGGAGGAGTGGCCTTTGGAGAACCAGCAGGTGCTGTGGGTGAGGGCCGGCCGGGGGAGAGCAGGTTTGAGTCAGTCCTAGGGCCATCCTGTTACCCACACAAGGGAGCGTGGCTCTCAGAACTGGCAGAAAAGTCACCTAGGACTTGGGTGCCCCTCTGCTGTTATAACCACCCCCGTGAGTGACACTCCTCAGCCCCGAGCCAGCACATTAAACCAGCAGCAGATGCGACAGTTGCTGGAGTCTGAGCCCATGTCCAGAAGTACTAGTGGGAAGTTCCAGCCTGACCCAGGGCTCGTTCCTGGGTGGGTTAGTTCCTTGCTGGCACAAGCGTCTGGTCTGGTCTGGTCAGTAAGGCCCACAAGAGCTGTCTCAGAACCAGGGTGATCCAGTCTGGAGGTGAGGTACCTGGAGGTCCTGTCCCCTCACTGGGGGTAGCGTCCAACCAGCTGGACAGTCATCCAGGAGCATCTGGGAGCCACAGGGCAGCCTCTGAGGACTCAGGATTGTCGGCAAGAGCACCTGAAGGGTCAGGGAAGGAGGGTCCACGTGGCCATCTGAGGCCAGCCATGGCCCGGAGCTCCCGTGCAGATCAGGCCACAGCCTGCGCCACTCTGTGTGTGTCTGGAAGGGACATGGCCCTGACTTAGTGTTTTAGCAGCATTTCCATGGAATTCCGAAAAGCATGGGTGGTTTGCTCCTTTGATCACATGACGAATGAGTGTGTGCAAAGGGACAGAGGTTACCGACATTTTCACAGGACAGGCAATCTGCTCCTTCCTCTGTGACTTCACGCATGGGGTCTCCAGCCTCTTGGGCCCTCCCCGCCACGCACTCGCAGGACCCAGTCTCCACATCACACACTCTTTTGTTCTGTCTGCTTGTGAGCACAGCATGGACATACATATGCTACAGGGACAGACACGAGGACGTAGGCCCTCAGCTACTCCAGACATCAGAATTTTTAATATTGTGGACAGCAGCCACTCAGAAGGCTTTTCTGCACATCTGGCAGTACATGTGCCTGATCTCCTCTGATCCTTACAACTCTTAGGGGGGCAAACTCGGTTACTTTCCTCGCTTCGCAGATGAGGAAATCAAGGCTCAGAGGGTTATGATTAGCCCAGGGTCACACAGCTGCCACAGCGGTGTAGTGCGTCTTTCTGGGAGCCCTTAAGCCGGCATGCGAGCGGCTGAAGGGAAAGTACCATGGTCGTCCAAGAACAGGCGAGGGGTCCCTTCTAGCAGCGGGTGGATGAGGACACCAGCAACTTGTGATTGGGACTCTGTAGACGTTGTGCAGGACAAAGAAGATTGTAGCTAGGCAGTAATGTGGCCGAATGAGGGAGAAGAAGGCCGTACGTTGGCCCTCGTGCGTGAAATGGCACAGAACTGACGGTGGCGAGGACCTGTAGAGGATCTCCTGCCTGCCTCCTTTCTCCTCAGATGGTGAAACGGAGGCCTGGCCTTTCCTAATGCTCGAGTTCCTTACTGACCCTTCAGGACTTGGGCTCCGGACCTCGTTACTCTCCCCAAGGGCATCAACAGGTTGTGCTCTTGATCTCTGAGGCTGACAGGCTGATGAGACGCTGCCTTGGGCAGCCAGAACTTGATGGCTGGTAGCAAACGTGCCTTCGTTGAAAGAATTCAGGTTGAGAACAGAGTGTCACGGGCTCCGTGGTGGCCCTCTAACACGTCCTGGGCCGAAGGAGGGGGAGTGCTTTTCCTCGAGGGCTGAAGCTGAGGTTTTGTATGGGGGTGAGTGGGAGGAAGAGAATTTTGAGCTGAGCTGGAGCCACGTGCAAAAGTCTCCCCTCCCTCGGCCCTCACCAGACCATTTCTGTTGGCATCTCCTCCGAGGGTCACTACCCTCTGGGTGACACCTGGGTCTGTGCTGCCATCTTTAAATAGAATCTGTTGACTCTCTCCCAGGTCACGGGAGGGCCACACGCCCTCTTTCCCACCCTGGTCCTCCCAGTTTTTTGTTACATTTGGATATTTTTCTGGGGATCATATTTCAGCCCCGATTTCTAATTCCATCAGTTGTAGGCAAGATCTGTTACTTGTCAAGAAACCCCAGGAAAAGTAAAACCGCCAGCAGGCCCCCGCGCCCCCGTGTCTCTCCGCCTCCCACTGGCTTTCAGCACCCTGCCTACCCAGTGGAGGTTTTACTTTCGAAAAGGTAATTCATGCTGTTGTGAAGAAACCAAGTGTTTTACAAAATGACAAACTGTGGAAAGTCAGTCTCCATCTCTGATCTGTGGTTTCCCAAATTGCCCATCAGCGGTAATGGCTGTTTCTTGTGCCTTTTCGAATGCTACATTGGACACATTCAGATTATAGCAGAACTTTTACATTATCAAGGTTAATGCCATTTGCATTTTATTCCGTAACTGTAATAACGTTTCCTGAACCCTGCGGAGAGTTTCTGTAAACTGGAAACCGATGAACGGCATTTCGAATGTTTGACTTGTGGATTTATTCCACCCCAGAGCAGAGCAGAGCAGAACGATTGGACTAGGGCGTGCACTCCCATCGCTAAACTCTGCATCCCCAGGACGCGGTGCCAGTGGCCAGGTCAGATGAATTCTATTTTTTACGTGCTATCTGCTGCTCAAAACTACCCCCCACTGTAGTTGGCTTCATGTTTAGATGGTGAGTTACCCACCTGGAAATTAAGAGAAAGTTCCAGGAAGAGCATGGCTTCCCAGATCCTTAGGATGATCCGACTTCTTCATCATCCCCATTGCTGGCTGACCTAACGGGCCCTCTCGGCGTGCCATACGATGGTCCTGTGGTGTCGTCCTGTACTCTGGGAGTTGTTCTGCCTCTCCGCACGTTCCACGTTTTCTTCCCTCTTTCTGGGATTCCATATTTGTTTGTCTGTATACATACCCGTAGGTGACTTTTTCCGGACATGGGAGATAAACGTTCTGGGGTCTTTTATGCCAATGGTGTTTTTACTTCTCACGTGTCACAGGTAGTGTGACTGGATGCCATTCAGAAGTGTAAAGGCATTGCTGCAACGCCCAGTGGTGCCCAAGAAGTCTCATGTGTGGTGATTCCTATTTGTAACCTGTACTTCCTCTCTGGAAGCCATTGGGACCACTTGCCTTTGCTTGGTGTTCTGGAGGCTGGGTCTGAATACTGACCTTCAGTTTTTCTCCTTCACTGGGGGTGAAACTTCCTGGTGAACCTTCCCAATCTGAAGACTTAGGTCTGTCTTTAGTTCTAAGATTCTGATAAAGAATATTTTTTTGATCCTTTTCTTATCTCCCTTTTCTCTGTTCTTCTGGGATTCTTTTTTTTTTTTCTTTCAGTTTTTTATTTATTTTGAGACAGAGAGCGTATGAGTGGGGAATGGACAGAGAGAGAGGGAGACAGAGAATCCCACGAACCATGAGATCACGACCTGAGCTGAAATCAAGAGTCAGACGCGTAACCAACTGAGCCACCCAGGCGTCCCTCCTTCTGGGATTCTTAACTGATGCATGGAGACTTTTTCTCCTTGACTTATCTTTGTCTCTTAAAAGTTCTCTTAGATATGACTTTCCAATAGTTTAACTTTTTATTCTCCTCTGGAAGAATTCTTTGACTTTTCCTCCCTAGTTACCCTATTTTTAAATTTTATTTTAGCATTCATATTTTTGCTTTTGAGGTGAAAACTTTTTGAGTCGGTTTTGAAAAAAACCTCTTTTGGATCCATGAGGTTCAGACAACTTCACAAAGTGTATATAATTGAAACTTCCTCCCATCCCCTCCTCCATCACAAGGTCTCAAGCTGCAGTTTGGGGAGAGAGTGGAGAGTGAGGGGTCAGTGCTCCATGGGAGATAGGGGACAACAGTGGGGCCAGTGAGGCAGCCCACAGCTGGTCCACAGGGAGTCTTCCCCTTGATTCCTGCTTTTCTTTAAATCCCCTTCTGGCACCTGCTCTCTGCTGGCCTGGAGCTTCTCCCCTGGCCATCTGTTTCTTTTTCTTTTCTTTAAAAATTTTTTTTAATGTTTATTTATTTTTGAGAGAGAGTGAGCGATCAGGGGAGGGGCAGAGAGGGAGGGAGACACAGAATCGGAAGCTCCAGGCTCTGAGCTGTCAGCCCACTGTGGGGCTCGAACCCACAAACTGCGAGATCATGACCTGAGCTGAAGTCGGACACTTAACTGACTGAGCCACCCAGGCGCCCTGCCCCTGCTTTTTTAAAAACATTTATTATTATTATTATTTTTTAATTTATTTTTGAGGCAGAGACAGCATGAGTGGGGAAGGGGTAGAGAGTGAGGGAGACACAGAATCCGAAGCAGGCTCCAGGCTCTGAGCTGTTCGCACAGAGCCTGATGCGGGGCTCGAACCCATGAACTGTGAGATCATGACCTCAGCCGACGTTGGACGCTTAACCGACTGAGCCACCCAGGCATCGCATTTTTTAAACATTTTTAAAATTTATTTTTATTTTTTTATTGGCCATCTCTCTTTCTGATGTAGGGCTACGCATACCCCATCCTGACGACCTATCTGCCTTCTGGTTTCTAGAAACTCCTCAAAATCTCTGGTTTGCTGATGTTCCCCTCTGCTTCCATTTTTAGGAATTTTAGGTTATGAATTTATTTCCTTTTGTACTTCTCTACTGTCATTTAAGTGGGATTTTCTGAGAAGTGACAATTAAGTGGGACCTGGAGAGCCAATGTAGGATTTTAATCAGGAGTTTGACATGGTCAGGTTTGCATTATAAAACAGTCACTGTGGCGGACAGCAAGGGGGAAGGGCAGGAGGGGTCAAGGGTACATAGGGTTGCCAGTTGTCATCAAGGTGTGAAGGAAGAAAGCATGGCCAGGGCCATGAGGCCATGTTGTTGGAGGCAGAGTCAAGATATTTGATATGCGTAAACTCTGTTTTTTTTAAACGTTTATTTATTTATTTTTTTTGAGACAGAGACAGAGCATGAACGGGGGAGGGTCAGAGAGAGAGGGAGACACAGAATCTGAAACAGGCTCCAGGCTCTGAGCAGTCAGCACAGAGCCCGACGCGGGGCTCGAACTCACGGGCCGCGAGATCGTGACCTGAGCCGAAGTTGGACGCCCAACCGACTGAGCCACCCAGGCGCCCCGATATGCATAAACTCTGAATGTCTGCACCGGGGGAGGTTGATGTCTGATGCCAGCCAAAGGGTCTGACAGAGTTCGGGGCAGAGGGGCCATAGGTGAAGCTCCACAGCCCAGAGACGAGGACAGGAAAGAACCCTAAGAACCAAATATGGGCCCTGGGACCACAGTCAGCGAACAAGGACCAAAGACGTGGCTCGTCAGGGCCAGGCAGGGTGGGACTTAGGGTGTGAAATAAGCAGTCAGCCTGTGTCTGTGCCCATTGTGTCTGTATTGACACCACAAGTTGAGTGAGGTGTTGTGACTAGAGGCTGGGGTCTTTGGGGACAGGCTTAAGAGGACTTGCTGACTTGGTTGGATGTTAGGCATGGGGGAAGCGGGAGGAGTCCAAGGTGACTCCCGAGATTCCTGGTCAGCCAGGTGGCACCGTCCCCCCAAACATGGGGGCTTTGGGAAGGCGTTGCATGGGTTATGGTTAAGGTGCCTGCAGGTTGAGCAATAACAGTAGGTGGCTGAGTTTGGAGCTTGGAGAGTTTGGGCTGGGTGGTCCTTCCACCTGGCTCTGGACACACGTCTGCCTGCTTCCTGGGAGCCCAGCAAGGTTCTTACTCCCAGCCTCGTGCATGGCAGCCTCTTGGTCTGCAGGCTCCTTCCGTCCACTAAACGTATTCAGGCTTCTTTCCCCTCTCTGAGCCTCACCTTCTTGGTTTACTGCCTGTTTTGCTCCGGTCCTACCACCCACAAACTTCCGGGAGCAGCTTTTTGTATATGACGTCTTGATTTCCAATGCTGATTTCAATACCACTGCCAAACCTTCTGTTTTTGTTTTTTTTTTTTAATTAAAAAAGTTTAAGTCAATTAATTTTTACTTAAGGGATTTTATATGTGATTCCTTCCACTGCCAATCACCTTAGTTCCTCCAAAGTCAGAATTCTAACCTTCAAAATAGCCCTTTTAGAATGAACTTTTGTTCAATCCACAGCTGTCCCTGTCAGTCCATAATTCTTGGCTTGGGCTTCTTTGATCTCCATTTGAATATGGACATAATTCACAACTTCCCCTCCTGTAATCTTTGGGATCCACTTTCTTTCGGGCCACATGTAGGTTCAGAGTAGATGGATCTGTCTGGTTCTCAATTTCAGACACCCTCTAAACACGAATAATTTCCAATCCTATTCACCCCTACACTGTCATGCCCTCGAGCTGTACAGATTGTTGGTACATGCCAATACCTGAGATTTCAAAAATGTGACTGGTAGGGGGTGCCTGGGTGGCTCAGTCAGTTAAACATCTGACTTTGGTTCAGGTCACGATCTCACGGTTTGTGAGTTCGAGCCCCACATCGGGCTCTGTGCTGACAGCTCAGAGCCTGGAGCCTGCTTCAGATTCTGTGTCTCCCTCTTTCTTTGCCCCTCCTGCGCTCACACTATGTCTCTCTCAAAAATTAAAAAAAATAAAACAATTTTAAAAAATGTGCTGTTAGATCTTTCATAATTTTAGATGATCGAGGTCCTGGAGTTCTTTCCCTCAGATCTAACACACAGTTCTGTGAATAAAGGAAACCACATGTATGCTCTAGAGTGATGTAGGTCTGTAGAATAAATCCCCTCAGGATAGACTTCAACTGCTTTATTTTTTCTAACGTAGAGAATTATAAAGCTTTATTGAAAGACATTAAAGAACAGGTCCTGTCAGGGCGCCTGGGTGGCTCAGTTGGTTAAGTGCCCCCCTTCGGCTCAGGTCATGATCTTGCAGCTCGTGGGTTCAAGCCCTGCGTTGGACTGTGTGCTGACAGCTCAGAGCCTGGAGCCTGCTCTGTATTCTGTGTCTCCCTTCCTCTCTGCCCCTCCCCCGCTCGCACTCTGTCTCTCTCTCTCTCTCTCTCTCTCTCTCTCTCTCTCAAAAATAAACATTAAAAAAAAAATTAAAAAGAACAGGTCCTGTCATTTACACTTCTGAAATCAGTCCCCAATCACTTCTCTTTGGTCTTGTCTCTACTTCTACCCTGTTCCAGGAAAATCCTGTCTGGTCTCTCTGCATCTATGCTCACCCTGTTAGCCCATTCTTCATATATAACAGTAGTCTTTCTAAAATGAAAACCTGATGGCACCTCCTTTTGTTTATGTAATATTCCCAGTGCTTTAGGATAAGGGCCCAGCTCTCTTGACATTATGTCTGTTTCAGCCCATCACACGAGAGGGCAAGCGATCTCAGTGTGTCCCATTATTGGGTTGCTAAATCTCATCACTGGGTTACAGCTGGTTGTCTGCCGGGGCTTGTCACTGTAAGGGTATGTTTTCATAGCCCGGGTTCATTGAGGATTCTTGCCTGAGTACGTTATTACCATGTAAAATGGTAATTTTCTTTCTTTTCATTCCTTCCACCTTTATTGGTTGGCATTCTTCATAAAGAAGAGTTTTGCCGGGGCGCCTGGGTGGCGCAGTCGGTTAAGCGTCCGACTTCAGCCAGGTCACGATCTCACGGTCCGTGAGTTCGAGCCCCGCGTCAGGCTCTGGGCTGATGGCTCGGAGCCTGGAGCCTGCTTCCGATTCTGTGTCTCCCTCTCTCTCTGCCCCTCCCCCGTTCATGCTCTGTCTCTCTCTGTCCCAAAAATAAATAAAAAACATTGAAAAAAAAATTTAAAAAAAAAAGAAGAGTTTTGCCTTTTCTCTGCTCTTCCTTAAATTATTTTTTTAAAATCTTAGTATGGACTTACAGAATATTATTTTCATTCAATGTGTTATCATCCATTTGTGTTTTTCGTTTTGAGGCCCAGAATTGGCCAGTGGGAGCCCATTCAAATTCACTTCTGTAAGCGTTCTCATCAATTTTGTGAGCACTTCTTACTTCCTGCCACAGAAAGATTTTTCAAGCTCACATTTTATTTTCCACCTTTAGATCAGCCATTTTTCCAAGGAGCCCTGTTTCCTTTTCAGTGGAGAATGGTATGGGTCCGTGTGCTCATTGCTACTCGAGTGTCCTTTTTTCTACGCCCTCACAATGAACAGAACTAGGAGATTTTCTTTTTTTTTTTAATAATGAGTTGAAGACCTCTTGCTTACAGTGGAACGCCATCTAATTAATGAGTAGGAATGCTTGAGTTAAGTCATCATTTGGCAACAATCATAGTAATAACCCGTTCGGGCAAGAATCATCAATAGGTGCTAAAACTCATTGGTGAAAGTCTGATGAGAAGCAAGATATTTAAAGTCTCGGAGTATCTGTTACAAGATATCTACTAATTACAAAGGGAAAAATAGTTACAGTGGAGAAATCTGGCAGACACCATGATAACCAGGTGATCCAAGTTGACAGCATCAGTAATGGGACACATCGATAATACGTGCCTCCTGATGTTCTGACGGTTTGTGTATAGAGAGGCCGATGCTTTTGACAAATAATGTTGTATCTGAAGCAGTGTGTTTTAACCCTAGCCATGGGAGAGGAGACAAGGTATTTTTTTATTCTCTTGTTCGGTGTCAGGCAGGGGCCCTTTCTCTTAGGGACTCTTATTTCACTTGAAAATCAGAGTCTGGAGCCCAGCAACCATGATCTGTCCCTGGGTCACACCCGATACGTGAAACCATAATAGGAGACTCACCAAAAAACAGCCTCAAAGATGAACTCTGGGAGACCTGGTCCTGGTCTCCATCTTTAATCTCAGTGGGTTTAATCGCTATCAGACCATTCTGGACTGTCTCCTTGCCATAGTAAGCTGGTGGGGAAAACTTTCTTTTCTGCCACCCATACTCATCGTCCGTTGTTCTTGGGCGACTGAGAAGGTCACCCGGCATCCTTTCTGACCACCTTTACGTGTGGCAGTGGTCTCAGCTCAGGCCCCAGTCAGGTCCACCGCTGGGATTCAGATACGTCTGAACTTGTTAGAGTAGAGGAGAATCCCCTCCCCATCCCTGCCAGGAGCCGGAGTAGCTGAGGGCCCCAGCCTCATCAGAAGCGCACAGCCTGAAGGTAAGCTCTGGTGACCATAGCCTGTTATCTGCTGGGTAGGCAGGCACTGTCCTTTTGTCAGCCTGCCCTGTACACTACAGCCAGGACCATCCCAGACCGTGACCGCGGGGACAAGGCAGATGGCCCTCAATACATTTACCGTAAATGGTAAATGAGAGACCTTCTTCCCACTCCCAGACCTGAAGTTCATATAAACAGAACCAAATAGCGTCTCTTCTTTCTGTGTAAGAATGGTTTTATCTGTTTTTCAAATGTTTCATAGAATTCATTTGTGGAGTCATCCGGGTCTTAAGTTTTCTTTGTGGGAAGGTTTTTGGCTATGTATTCTATTTCTTGACTAGATACAGTGCTACTCAAATTCTCTTTCTGTCCATGACAACTTGAAAACAGAAATTTTTTATGTTTATTTATTTTTGAGATAGAGACAGAGTACGAGTGGGGGAGGGACAGAGAGGTGGGGGGAGGGAGGGAGACACAGAATCTGAAGCAGTCTCCAGGCTCTGAGCTGCTAGTGCAGAGTCTGACACGGGGGCTCGAACCCACGAACTGTGAGATCATGACCTGAGCTAAAGTCAGACACTCAATTGACTGAGCCACCCAGGTGCCCCTTTAAATTTTTTTTTTTTTATGTTTCTGTCCATGACAACTTTTTAAAAACCTTTTTAGTTTGGTACCATGAGAAATCTGAAAAACGGAAGCAACTACTCAGCGTAAAGATTTCCCTCTTTTACAAGACGGCCTCTTGTGAACTAGAAGCTGAAGCTCAAGACTGTTCACATGCTCCCCCCGCCCCGTGCCTTGTTTTGTTTAGAGCTACCAAGTGGGTGTTAAAACACGTAATATGTGATTAAGAAGCCAGAGTTCTGTTCTCTTCTTATAAATTCAGGCTTCTATTCAGCACTTGTGTGCCAGGCCCATTATTGGTGTTTTGGATTCAACAGTGAACGAAACAGGCTTGCCATTGCGCATGCTTCCGCGGGAGGAGACAGCAAACAGGGCTTCGTGGGAGGTATTTGGGGAGGGGTGCCGTGGGAACCCGGAGGTGCCCGGGGAGCACAGCAGTGGACTTCGGTCCACACTGGTCTGCTTCTGTGCGAATTCCCGCAGCGTGAGCTCCGGTACGTGTCACGGGTGAAGAGGGAAGCGTGCTGGCTCGGGGCACACTGCCTTGGTTCATCTATGGATTCTTCCAGGAAAAAGGAGTTGGGATGGGGGAGTAGTCTCGTGGTTCAGCAGAAGAGGAAAAAGCCCTCCGTTTGACTGCTGTGTTGCCCGATCCCCTGTGGGCTCCCAGGAATGGGGAGGAATAAAAAAACAAACGGTGCCTGTATCTGGGCCTGCTTCCTCAGAAAGCCACATCCCAGCCTGTGGTCCTGGCGTGGCTGGCCGCCCTGCCCACCGTGCCCATTTCATCACAGCCCCTCGGCTCACAACAGCTCTTTCATCTGCATTGTCTGGGCACTTACTGACCTCGCTCTCATTAAAGTTTCGCCAGAATCTACTAGATTTTTGGGTTGCGTTTTAATATTCATTGTGGCAGCCTCTAGCTCCGCTGAACTGCCTGCCCAGGTGATCTGAGTTAAGTTGTCTAGTTAGGAAATTGTGTAGGTTTTGAGGGGTCTGCCCTAAGCCCATTTTTACAGGAAGTCCTGTCATTACTCGTGTGCACCTTTAGAGAATATGAGGTTTTCTAAAACTAGATTATTTACACGCTTTAAAGCAGAAATGTTTGTCCTACAGAGGAGTACAATTTGTGAGCCAAACAGAATATAAAGAAAAAAGTCCCTAAGCAAACAGGAAACGATTCAAGAAACAGCAGCAGAACTCCATATGCATTCACTTAAGAGATCTGTATTCGTAAAGTGTTCTGAACGCATTGTATCTGCTGAAGGTCCCAGCAGCATGGACGGTAGTTTCTGCAGACACTTTTATCCTCATTTTTTTCTTTTTTAAAGATCTTTATTAAAAAAAATTTTTTTTAATATTTATTTTCTTTTTGAGAGAGACAGAGACAGAGGGCAAGCAGGGAAGGGGCACAGAGAGAGGGAGACACAGAATCCTAAGCAGACTCCAGGCTCCATGCTGTCAGCACAGAGCCTGACATGGGGCTTGAACTCACAAACCATGAGATCATGACCTGAGCCTAAGTCAGACACTTAACTGACTGAGCCATCCAGGCACCCCCTCCCCAATTTTTTTTAATGTTTATTTTTGAGGGGGGGGTTGCAGAGAGCAAGGTAGACAATCCAAAGCAGGCTCCAGGCCCTGAGCTGTCAACAGAGAGCCCAACACGGGGCTCAAACCCACAAACCATGAGATTATGACCTGAGCTGAAGTTGGACACTTAACCGACTTAACCGACACTTAAGCCACCCAGGCACCCCTAAAGCTTTTAAGTAAGCTCTACACCCGACATGGGGCTCGAACTCAGGACCCAGAGATCAAGAGTCACACGCTCCGGTGACTAAGTGAGCCAGTTGCCCCAGTGTCATTTTTTGATGCCAGAGCACAGATGCTGCACAGCCCCCGGGCCACTGCCCGGGGTAGCTGCCCTCAGGCATGTGCTGAACTAGGAGCTCCTCAGAGCTGGGCACTCTGATCTCTGAGACCAAGAAGGTGGCCTGATTTGAGCCAAGGCTGCAGAGCCAGAGAGGGAGGAGACCCTGCCCCAGAAATAGGCCAGCACTTGTTATGCGGCACTTGGCGATTCCTCTTTCGTTATGTAACCTCAGCGTCCACACTGTTCCCTTTGTTGATTCCCCCCATGTGACTGTTTTCCTATCAATCTCCTTAGCTAATGAGCCCCTTCTATGGAGAGCGGGTGGATCACAGCACCGCTTCGTGCACAGCAGTGCATTTCCCAGAACGTGGACTTGCCCAGAACACCCTTTTTGTGTGGGATACAATTGTTCCTGCTTGTTTGGAATAATAAAGCTGCTTATGCTTCCTTTATTCATCTCTTCATCGCCTTTTATTTACACCTCCTGTGTTTGGGGCAGACGTCCGGCTTTGCGGCCCTTACTACTGTGTTCGGGGCCCTCCGTGGCAGAGCAGAGACCAGCATAGGGGCAGATGCAGGAAAACACTTGGCCCCTGCCTTTCAGGAATGTTTTGGGGACATACACACACACACACACACACACACACACACACACACACACAGGAGGATGTTCTGGGAGCCACTGGTGTATAAGGAGCAAAGCATGAAATCTGCAAGCAAGAGGTGGGGCCAAGGAAGGAGGCCAGCATTTAGGAAAAGGATGGGGGCCCAGATGGAAGGAGATGAGAAGACAGGGCAGGAGGCTGCTAGAGCCTTCGTGAATGCCAGAGACCCCGGAGGTCATCCCTTCCAGCATCCTGCCCAGTGCAGGGACACCTGTGTGCTTTCTCCAACATCTCTTTCTCCCACCTGGGCCCAGGCACAGGCCTCATGGATACTGTTGTGCCATTATAGGTACTGGAGCCCCAGCGCTAAAATTGCTTTCATTTCTGGAGCCCACGCTGCTCCTGTGGGCCTGGCTGTGTCCTCCAACAGAATACAGGAAGTCTCTTTGCTGCCTTTTAAGGACTGCTTCCCAAGAAAGTAGCAGGGCCCCCATCCTTCAAGCCTTTAATTCCCATGTGGCTGGCTCCACAGGGGAGGCTCCCTGGACCCAGAGAGCAGCTCTGGCAGGGGAGAAGGTGAAGCAGCAGACCCACGGCTGGCTGCACCCATGGTGGGCCCGTGGCTGAGGGACCAGTGGAGGCGGGAGCTGGGATCTGTGGAGGAGTTGTATGTTCCCGAGCGGGAAAACGACTCCCTTTGGCAAAATTGGAGTCAGGTTTGTTTGAGTTTGTGTCCTGACTGCAGTCAGGGGCAGAGGCCAATCACGTGACCTCTCAGAGCCTCAGTGTCTGCATCTGTAAACAGGAGAGAGAGCAGCCCTGACCTCGGAGGCCTGGTCTGAGTGGGATGGGTCGGGCGGGCTGTGCGGAGGCGGCGCTTAGACAGCAGAGGCTCCGTGTTACTGCGGTTCTGTACGGCTGGGGGAGGGGGCCTGTAGGTACACGTCTCCAAAACCTAGCGTTGGCTCGTGTGGTTCAAAGGCTGCCAGAATGTTCCCATTCTATCTACCAGTTGGGAGGAAGTGAGGAAGGAAGACTTGTCTTAGATTAAGTGGGAATGATGGGGCGCCTGGGTGGCCCAGTCGGTTAAGCATCTGATCTCACGGTTTGTGAGTTTGAGCCCGTCAGGCTCTCTGCTGTCAGCATGGAGCCGACTTTGGATCCTCTTTCTCCCTCTCTCTCTGCCCCTCCCCAACTTGTGCGCTCTCTCTCTCTCTCTCTGTCTCTCTCTCTCTCTCTCAAATAAATGTTTTTAAAAAGACAGGAATGATAAACTTTTTTTTTCTACTTTAGAGTTTCAAGTGCCATTGGCATATTAAAGATGAAAAGGGAGACGTGGCTTCAGTGTCAGCTTTAGCCAAGTATTTAGCCCAGCCAATTAACAATAATTCAGTTAATTTTCTTCTTCTTCTTCTTCTTCTTCTTCTTCTTCTTCTTCTTCTTCTTTTTAACACTTTGTTTATTTATTTTGAGAGAGGCAGAGAGAATTCCAAGCAGATTCTGCACTATCAGCACAGAGCCCGAGGTGGGGCTCGAAGTCACAAACTGTGAAATCATGACCTGAGCTGAAACCAAGAGTCAGACACTTAGCCAACTGAGCCACCCAGGCGCCCCTAATTGTTAATTTTCAACCCCACAATGCTCTCTACATTCCCTGGCTGACTAGACCCAAAGTCCCACCTCGCCTTCCCAAGCACTGTGCTCTCTGGGTCACCACCGCACCCCTATTTCTTTGACCTCTTCTCTGAACGTTCCCTTGGCCACCTGGCCTTGATCCAGATCTGCATCCCCAAGGACACGGTTTCCCCTATTTCTGCTTACACCTAGACCTCAGGTGGGGACTTGGGCTTGAGCTTTCTCTTGGTTCTCTCCACTCTCCTTTCCAGGGTAGACATGGAACTTTGGTGTTTCGCATGTCCAGACACACTGCCCCTGTCCTCTCCCCGCCCTGCTGCCACCCCCCCTGCTCCCCTTATTCGTGCCAACCGCACCACCCACCCGCACCCTGGTCTCAAGTCTTTGGTCTCCTCAGTCTTTCTCTCTCTCCTTTGGTCTCCCGATTCCACGATGCAGCCTGTATCTCATCAACAACAGTTGTTGTACCACGGTTAACCACTGTTAAAGCCACAGTGGCCACCATCCCGCCACATTTTTTTTGTTTAAAAAAAATTTGTTTCAGTGTTTATTTATTTTTGAGACAGAGAGAGACAGAGCATGAGCAGGGGAGGCGCAGAGAGAAAGGGAGACACAGAATCTGAAGCAGGCTCCGGGCTCCGAGCTGTCAGCACAGAGCCCGATGTGGAGCTCAAACTCGTCAACTGTGAGATCATGACCTGAGCTGAAGTCAGATGCTCAACCGACTGAGCCACCCAGGTGCCCCCTGCCGCACTCTCTTCGCCACATTTTTCTAGTGAGCTCCCGCTTCCACTCCCGAGACCACTCAAGGACCCTAGCCATGCCCTCACCCTTAGGGAGTGACTTTTCTTCCCGAGCATCTTAGGGGACAGCAGCTCTCAAAAGGGCTGCTGCCCCTGCCTTTTGACCACCCAGCCCTCCCCTCCTGCGCTGTCCCTGTTGTCCTTACTTGAGCCACAGCAGAGAAGTGTCCCTTCACATGTGCACTGGACCCACACCCTCCAACCTTCTCAGGTTCGTAGCTCCCTAATAATCTTGCCTTTTCCCTCCATCTTCTCTCTCTACTGACTGTCTTCATCAGGATACTGACATCCACTGTTTTCTTGATGTTCATCTCCTTGCAACCCATCTTCCCTTCTTTCCTTCTTGCTTCCCTAAAATTCAGTCTCCATACCATGAGCTTTATAAAACGTAAGTTACTACCATTCCCACTTAAAAGCCTTCAACAGCTTCCCAAGGCATTTGGAATATCAAAATCGAGTTTCCTTCCCATGGCCTGTGGCTGGCCCTGCCCGATCTTCGGTCACTCACATTTCCTTTTGCTTCTTTAGGAAAGTGAAATCCTTTCCTGTCCGAAAGCCTTATTCCATTCTCTCTGCCTGGAATGCTCTTCTCCCCACTCTTCAAATTTTTTACTCCTTTGAAACCTTTAGCTCTGCTTAAGAAGCCTTCCCTGACATCCTATGTCCACAGTCTTCCTGTTTTTCTCTTATCTGCATCCTATTCATTTTGGTTTGGCCAAACTCATTCTGATTTGTAATTACACATCTGCGTGTTTACTTGTTTACTTTCTGTCTCTTTCGTTAGCTTTACAACCCACGAGGGCTATGATTATGTTTCCAGTGACAGCAGAGTGCTTGGTACAAAGAAAGAACTCTGCATGAAATAACAGGGAAGAGAGGCTGTGTTTGGGGGTTCACAAAGTGGTGACCAGCTGCTCCCCTGATGGAATCTTCTGCTTCTCCTTATCTAAGCCAATTTAGCATAAAAGTAGTTTGTCACGGGCATCTGGGTGGCTCAGTCAGTTGAGCGTCAGACTCTTGATTCTGGCTCAGGTCATGGTTTCACAGTTTGTGCGTTCAAGCCCCACGCAAGGCTCTGTGCTGGAGGTCTAGAGCCTGCTTGGGATTCTCTCTCTAGTCCTCTCTCTGCCCCTCCCCTGCTTGCGCTCTCTCTGAAAAATAAACATTTATAAAAAAGGTAGTTTTTCACATTTGCAGCATCCAGCAGCTTTGTGAATTCCAGTTTTGTTTTGAACTCTAGTGGGAAGCCACCCCGTGATCCCTCCATGTACAGAATACTCGGTGTCTAATATTGCTTTAAAAAATGTCAAGTACAACAGCAGTGTAATATGGTGCAAGGTACACAGGCTTGAGAGTCCTGACCTAGCTTTGCTCTTTGGTTCTCATATTGCTTTTGTCACTCACAGACTTTGTATCTGTTTCCTCATTTGTAAAACGAGAGAACTTTGATTAGAAGAGAGAAGAGTCCCTTCCAGTTCGTATGCTTTTGGCTGCAGGTTACCAGTAGCTTCAGAAATCGACATTTAATGATCTCTTAACTAGAAGGTGGAGCCATAGCCATGATGGTTCTGGGGTTTCTTTCCTTCTGCTTTGCCATTTGCTTTGTCTCCAGGCCAGCCCGCGTGGTCGTAAGACAGTTGCTGCAGCTGTAGGCACCACAGCCTCCCGTAAGAGCATCAAGAGCAGAAAGGGATGGGCATGGGGAAGGGCTCTCCTCATGGGTCCCCCTCCTTTCATCAAGAAGTAAACATCTTTCCCGGAAGTACCCTCGCAGACTTTTTGTCTCATTGACCGAACCACCTCATTTAGCCCCCCTAGACCATCACCTACAAGAGGATTTGCTTAGCCAATATACAGTTCATCCCGGCTCAGGACTAGCCTATATTCAACAGTACTTGATTAAATACAGTTGAGTCCTGTGAACAACAAAAGAGAACGGGCAGGACTGTTGATCTCTGAGGACCTGCCTCATAAATCTAAATTCCTGTGATTCTAAGTGCCTGGCTTTTAGGGAGGCTGCCTTGTTATCCTGCAGAGACTAATAGATTCTCTGGTGAGGTAATGGACAGGAATAACATTTTTGTAAGGAATGGCTGTACATTCCTGAATGAGGAAGGGAACAGAAAGGGTTTAGAAATAGATGGATTTCTTGGCTAAGGAAAATTCAGTGAGCAACTGAGCCCAGCAGGTCGTTTGTAGTAAAGGCCCCACAACTGAGCTGCCAATTGCTGAGAGCTGCCCTTCTTGGGAGCAGAAAAGATTAGGGATCATGGTCACTTACCAGTCAAGGTCTCTGTTAACTTCCTCAACAAACGGTACTGGTTCTCCTGCCTGTCCAGGCCATAGCATCAGGTATTCCTAAGTAGAATCTTCTTTTAAACCGATTTGACAACAAATCAGATATGTATTCATAATGGCCATATTATTAAGAACCCACTATACATGTCAAACACCGTGCTAGGTCCTGGGATACCAATACAAAGGGACAAGGTCCTAGTCCTCAGGAGGTTGACATTCTAGTTGAGGGGAAAACACACATAACAGATAAACAAGCTGTATGCCAGGTGTGTGTCTGGGGCCAGAGAGTGGGAGTGGCCACGTCAGCCTGACAGGTGATCAGGACAGGAGGTGAGCCTTGAAATAGGAACAGGTGTTTCATCGGTGTTGCGAGCAGCATGGGCCAGGAGGGAGCCGCTGGCTAGGAATGGCAGGCACTGGGTAGGTGGGGCTGAGGCCTGGAGGGTTCTGTGGGTCATGCTGAGAAGTATAGGCTTTATACTGCAGGCACAGGAAATTGGACACTTCCCGTAGACAGGTCTTAAGGTAATGTGTATCGAATTAGTTCCCCATTTTCTTCCTAGAGGTTAAGGAAGGATTTTCTTTCATTTCCTCAATATATTACATTGAATACGTATTATTGATCAATTATTAATAGCCAACTTTATAGCTTTGCTGTTAACCATATGTGGACTAGTTCATGGCAGAATGCCTACATTGTGTATTGTGATTTCTCGCAATTTTAACTAAGATTTTAAAGGTTTAAAATTACTAAGAGTGATTTCATATTTGCTAAGTTATTTCCCAGTTTTTATCCACTTTGCTGCTAACAGAGAGAGGGGCATCACCAGAAGTGTTGTTCTCTAGCGGTTTCCAGAGGTATTCAGGGAGGATTCTTCCCATTGTCTGGCTCCGATCTCTTGTGTATTTGTGGGGGACCAGAAGGATTCTTGCCCAGAGCCACCAAGGAGTGGTGACTCCTGGGGGCTCCAATTCTCACTTCCTCAACTTTAGTTCAGATGGCACCTTACTGATGAAGCTGCCTTGGAACATCCTCTTGAAAACCGCAGTCCCTGCCAGTCTTGGTCTTCCTTACTCTGCTTTTTCTCTTTTCACACCACACCTCTCCTTCTAACATATCATACAACTTACTGATATACGTTTGTTGTTCGTTATAAGTCGTTCCCCCCCCCCCCCCCCGCCCACTAGAATGTAAGCTTTTGAAAAGCATGGATCTTGTGTGTTCTGTTTACTGACGTAGCTCACCACTTTGAGCAGCGCCTTATAGAAGACCTGTGCTCCTAAGTCGGTATGTGGGTAATTAGAAAGCACCCTCTGAGACTTCTCCCACTTCCCACCGACCGTTGTGGCCAACAGAGATGAGCTAGTAAGTCAAGAATGAAAATCTTATTGAGCTTGTTAGAGCAAAACTGTTCATACTGATTTTGCGGGTTTCATGTTGAGGGTAAAAGGCTGTGGTGCCCTTTGAGGGTGAACCTGAAAGGTTGTCATGGGGAAAGACCGTGGAACAAAAGCAGAGGTGGGGGTCTTGGACTCTGGTTACAGAGTACTGCAAGCTGACGATAACAGATGATGTTCTTTTGAACAGGTATAAGAGTTTGGTCACTGGGCCCCGAGCGAGAGGAGTCATTGCTGGCCTCTGGGTCCTTGCCTTTGGCATCGGACTGACTCCATTCCTGGGGTGGAACAGTAAAGACAGTGCCATCAACAACTGCACGGAACCCTGGGATGGAGCCACAAACGAAAGCTGTTGCCTCGTGAAGTGTCTTTTTGAGAATGTGGTCCCCATGAGCTACATGGTCTATTTCAACTTCTTTGGGTGTGTCCTGCCCCCACTGCTCATTATGCTGGTGATCTACATCAATATCTTCATGGTGGCCTGCAAGCAGCTTCAGCGCACTGAGCTGATGGACCACTCAAGGACCATCATCCAGCGGGAGATCCATGCAGCCAAGTCCCTGGCCATGATCGTTGGGATTTTTGCTCTGTGCTGGTTGCCGGTACACGCCATCAACTGTGTCACTCTTTTCCAGCCAGCTCGGGCTAAGGATAAGCCCAAATGGGCAATGAACATGGCCATTCTCCTGTCACATGCCAACTCAGTTGTCAATCCCATCGTCTATGCCTATCGGAACCGAGACTTCCGCTATACTTTTCACAAAATCATCTCCAGGTATGTTCTTTGCCAGACAGATGTCCTCAAGAGTGGGAATGGGCAGCCAGGGGTGCAGCCTGCTCTCGACGTGGGCCTATGACCTAGGTCCTGGCCTCTTTAAGAAGGCATAAATTCACAATAAAGGGACAGACAGGACGTGACCAGCTGATTCCCATTGTTAAAGACAGCTACACCTTGTAAGCATATGGGCTGCCTCTTTTAAGTACTCCCCTGGAGTCACCACATACCTAGCTAATATGTACATGTTATTAGTAGGCTCCAAAGGCTCACAAATGTATTTATGGTTCTTTCTGGATGCTCCCACTGTGTGGATGATGCTGATGGCTTGAATGGATTATAAAAGACTTTTTTTTTTTTTTTTTTAAGAGTCTGCCTCTTTTTTGGTAGAAAATGAAACTATTTTACTGTGAAACACTGTGAACTATTGTAATACAAATATTTTTTAATTTAGAAGCAATGGAAAAACAAAAGTTAGACATACTAAAAATACATACTTATTCCTAGGAAGGTGACCAGGAAAATTAAAAGTTTAATTCTTCAGTCAAGAAACTGCTGTATTTATTTGGGGACATGACACTCGAATAAGTTCTGAAGCAGAATATCAGATAACAATTTTCCTAACATTCTTCTCCGCATACTGCAAAGCCATACCCTAGAGGAAGAAACTGGAGAAATGGGATGGATCCCTCCTCTTCCAGACTGCATCTTCCCCTTCTAGAGTTAGGCAGTGATTTTTAGTTCTCTACCAAGCTGACGTTTGGCCAAGTTGCTGGAGCCCAAGTGCGAAAATTTTAATAAGTAAAATCCTAGAACTGTGTATGTGTATGACATGAAATAAAAATAAAACTTAAAAAACAAGCTCAGGGTGCTGAATCTACCTTCTATTCTTTGTTCTGAAGACTGCTTAAAGGGAGAAGTTTATACCCAGCCCAAGCTTCCCAAGTAGGAAAGTCCTGACAGCTTTTGTGTGCTGCGCCTCCACGGAACCCAAGGCTCTGGCCACCAGAGAACGCTGCACAGCCTGTGAGCCGGTCACACGGCTCTCCAGCACCTGCACCTCGTGTTTCCTGGGCCGTAAAGTCTCTCCCCTCTGTGTGTTCACTGCTGTAATATCTGCACAAGGACGCTGCAGGTGTGCAAGCCCCGCAGAGAGCATGCCTGGCCTTCCAGGCTCCCGTTCTGGCCATGAATGGCTTTCCTTAGGAAGTTCTTCTGGGCTGAGGTGGCCTCATCTTCACTGCCATCTGTCCTTACCCCTCACTCTCTTGGGGTCCAGACGAGTCCCATCTCCCTCCCTTCTAAAACTCTTCTCTTGGAGTCTCTTTTGCGTTTTCTTGTTCAGACTGGAAATCCCTAGTGGTTTCTCTACTTCCTTCAGGGCATGACTTTCAGTCTCTTCCTTCATTTGGCTTCTTATAAAGCTCAGAAACGCACGCAGAACAAAACCAGCCCTTTCCTTGCTTCAGATACACCTTTCTAACAATACAGCTTATGTAAGCTTTTTTGGCAACACCACCGGGAGCTGAAGCTCAGTGAAACTACAACCCCGGAGTCTTTTTATAGTTGCTGCTGCTTAGCCATAGCTCTGCTCTGCTCTTTTGTTGCTGCAGGGTGATTCCCTGGACCCAAAGAAAAGAAGTAACACTTAACTCATCTAAACTTTTTCTTACCAGTTTCATCTACCATTCCAACCTCTTAAAAATTACTAAGTACTTCAGTAACTTCATCTAATTGCAGACAGGGTGTGATAGACATTAGGGTTTGTTTGAGTCTAAAATGCTTGATTCCACCTCAGAAATGTATCCAAGGGCCTCACAGGCGGGTTCTGATTTTCCACAAGAACTGTACAGAACTTCAAACCATACACACATCCTGGGTTGCAACTCACAGTCTCTTGTCCAGGAGGGAAGAGGGACAGTAACAAGAAGTCTCCAGAAGATTATTTCACCTCTCTTCCACGTGAACCACGTGTTTCCTGGTGGGACTTCTATTTTGAAAGATAATGATGCTTAATTTATACCTTTTATGCTTTTTGTTTCTTCTCTGCGAATAATACGTCTGTCAGTTGCTTGTCAGAGACCTTCAGCTGTCGGCAGGTTCCTGTCACCTGGCTAAGATAAACTGCCAAGAGATGCTTGCACTGGAATACAAAACACACTTCTGTTACTCGGCAGGGCCGAGATAACCAAGACCTGTCACTAAATTTAGTAGGAAAGGAGTGGGCACACAGATTAAAGACTTGCTGCCTAAAAACTGCAGATAAAGGTGACACAAATGTATTCTTTTCTGGAAATCAGAGGGGATAAAGGAAGTTTTACTTTGCCTGTTGTTTTGGGAAAGTTTAGGCCCAGCTGGCACATGGTGTATCACCCACAGTGAGAAGCAAGACAGGCCCCTCATTGCAGTCTTTGGCTCTGCCTCTTTCTTCCGGCCTTCAGAAAGCTATTCGCAGCGATGGCGAACGTTCCTTGACTTACTGTGTTGCTCAGTGCTTCCCACAGACTGTCTCACTTAAATCTGTCAGCTACCCCATGAGGACAGGTCTTATCCCCATTCTACCCATGTGCCCAGAGTCTACGCTCCCTTAACCACTGTGCTGTACTACGGGGGAGGGTGGTGAGCAGAACCCTCACAGACAGCAGCCTGTGGGGAAGTGCTGCGCCTTATGTCACAGAACACACAGCTTAGATATTGCAGGGGTCCTAATTTAATCCTGTCATTTTACAGGTGAAACAAACTTAGGGCACATCAGCTGCAAATGCGGCCTTTCAACAATGAGATGCCCAACTTCCCACCGCCATTCCCAAGATGTTTACAAAGTTAACAGTGTAAAAGAAAGGGGAAGAATGGAGTGGATACTATAATTTTCCTTGGGAAGACTGACAAAATAGCTACCTGCTCTTAGGTGGGTAATGCTGTTCTCCTTTGGAACAGGGAGTTGTGTGAGTTGTGTGAGCTTGGTGCTCTGGGCTCCTGTGAAATCGGCAGAAATATCAATGTGCTCTCCTGCCCCGTGGTGAAAATCAAGTATGGCTAAGTGCCAGGCTGTCTTATGGGTGTAGTGGGAAGAAATACCTCGTAGCTGAGTTGGGGATATGCAAAGTCGCCAGCAGTCACTTTAGTTCCTATTTTTGTCGGGCCGTCTAATTTCCCAGTGCCAACTTTCGAGATTACCTTGTTGCCCTCCCCAAAGTTTCACCTGTGACCTTTTAAATAAACAATTGGGAAATGAATGTAGATGTAAAAAATGACAGTGCATTTTGGGAGGGTAAACCCAAAAGAGAGGACTGAAATCCAGGACAGTAAACCGTTTGCTTCAACAGGTAGTAAAAATTCTCACTTTGTACAACTCTTAAACCATGCTAAGGGGGCCAAGAATTTCCCTCCTAATTCGACTGCAGTGGGAAGAGCCTTCCCCATCCTCACCAGCAGGCTGTCACTCTTCCGCAGCACGGAGAAGGCAAACGCAGGACATGAACAGTAATGACAAGAAGCCAAACAAGTGTACGTTTTACCAGAACTTCCAAGTACCTATAAAGAAAAGGACAGATGGGATCAGACTTCAAAAGGTGCGCTGGAAAAGCGCTTCCCTCCCCTGAATTTATCCGCCTGATGACTCAGAGCAGCTCTGCAAACCGTACTGGGAAGGGCTGCGGTAACGTCTTACACAAAAGTGAAAACTCAACTTCCCCATGTACAGGTTCTGTCCTTGAGGACTTCAGACCACGAAACAGGAGTTTCAGGCTAGTTAAACCATCCACATGAGCCATTTTGTTCTTCTGCCTAGTGATTTACAGGGTCCACTCCATGGGCTGCCTAGAAAAGAGGTGGACGGGAAAGGTCCCCTCAGATACACATTATTGTGGTGTTTCTCAGCCTCTGGTATTGCACAACATGTGTGTACATTTCTGAAGCTTCCGACGCACACCTAAACAAAGTGTGGAACAGGTAAAGAGCAAGCAGTGAGGCAGAAATACAGGTCTTCCAGAGAAAGTAGGAAAGGCCTCTTGAAAACCGTTTGAGAGCAAGGAGAATAAATAAAGCAAAGAAGCCTGCAAAAGGGATGACTCAGCTGCTCAGGGTGGAGGTCTCAGAACGAGGCACGCCTGGATCTGCCGATTCACCTAGCAGGATGGAAAGAGGACGCAGATAGGAGGAGGGGTTGGTAAGAGGCCTAGTCCAAGAACAAATCGCCTTGTTGGCAGGCAAGGGACAAAAAGGAGACGTACAGTGAAATTATGATGTGTCTGTGGTGGACAAACTTGTCAGAGAAATCACTTGTTTAAGCCACTCTACCACCAGGGAGCCCAAACCAAAAATGTTAAGGGCTTCACTCCTGGAGTTAATTTCCAAACTGGAAGTGTAAAATCAGTATCCAAGGAAGCAGAAACGTCCTGAAGGTTATTTTACCATGATATGCCACTTAGGAATTTGCCACAGGGCTTTCAAATTAGTTTTAGGCTCCAAGATGGCAATCTGAATGAAAAGGCCAGGATGAAAAAAAAAAAAAAAAAAAAAAGTCAGCACTCCTAAGATTCTTCCTTCTTTCTCCCCAACAAAGAATAAAGCAACAGGTAAGGCTTCAACAGAATAGCAGTGTTCCAAGTGTCATGCTCGTTTGTCAAACTGACAGCAGCTAGAAAGCAGACTGTTCTCCACTTAATCCTGGGGAAAAACCCAATATCCAGCAGTGACATGAACAATTCTTAGGTCTCCAACTACTACCGATGAATAAAACTTTAGATTTCTTCCTTTATCTATCTCCTATGTTTCTTCTCCCTGGATTTAAATTTAAGCAGGCACAAGCCTCTGGAATTCTACACTCACTTGAATGGTTCCTCAGCTCCCTTCTTTTAGTGGGCCCCCAATCCATGAGAATACCCTGGATGATGCTGAATAAATGCCAGGTGACTTAGGGATGGGAAGAAATTCTACAGGGGTTCCCTTGCCTGACGCTTTCAAAGGCTGGCTGAGACTAAAAGTAAAATGTTCAAGCGTCCAAGGCAGTAAACACTGTTGTGATAGCAAATTTTGAATTTGCTTCTTCCTTATCTAGCATCAGATGACTAATAAACCCAATAATAAGGTAAAAATCTGAGTCAGAAATGATTAGAACTGGAAATTGACCTCAGGGATCATCTAATTCAATTGCTTTATCCTTCAATGGAAAAATGACCTCCTCTTACAGGAAGTGCCCCACTTCTCCCACTCATAGTCTGGAATGTTCATCCCCAGAAGGAGACAGATTTTAGAAAAAAGTAACACGTAGGAAATAGGATACTGAGACCCAAGAGCAGACTCGTATGAACTTCACTTGGAGGACGTCTGCTGTGGTTCCATTTGGGTTCTAAGAAGTATGACCCACCTAGATGGGCATCCATTCACAAGTATAGTTTTATTTTATGATTGCTCCAAGCCTTTTAGGAGCCATCATAGTGCTAAATGTATTATTTATTGTTTCCTGTGTTCGGTGCCTCTCTCTGAAAGAAGATTATACATTCCTGCCCTATTAAATACCCCTGGCTATGTGACCTGCTTCAGCCAATAAAATGTGAGTAGCCAAGCAGAAACATTAAAGATTGGCACACACCACATCCTCTTTTCTCTCTGCTGTGAGATCCACAATATTCCAGAGAAGGACTGCCACACCAGCTGGGATCCCTGCGTGACGATGTTTTGGAGCAGAGCTGCAATGAACTCTCAGTGGATATGAGGCATGAACAAGACACAAAACTTTGTTTTCGTGAGCCTCTGAAATTTGTTAACCACAGCATAACTTAGCCTCTCCTGACCGATGCCTCCCCCTCCCTACCTGAACCAAAAAAGTTTACAGAAAAGCGACTCAGGTGACAACAACGTAGTGGTGACTTTGCAGTAATTACCACTGTACCTGGAGGAGGACAGTGCGAGTATCAGGTTGACCTATGGAAAGAGACTAGCAGGATATCAAGATAGTGTCTGACTCAACTTTTATCATGTCAGAGAACCTCTGACTAAAGCCAAATTCTGACTATGTTAGTATACAAGGAAACCATTAAGGTTAAATTGAGGGTGGACGTAAGATTTCTACAGCTTCATTTAATTCAAAGTCCAAGCTGAAGGCCACAGTACTAGGAAGTTAGCATTTTTATGATGAATAAAGCAATGTGATATGGTACAGGCTGGGAATGAGGGAAGTTAAGTAAGCCGTGGCAACCTCGGAAGAAACAACAAGGCAACGATAATGAAAATATCTCAAAATCTTTCAGACTTTAAGTAATGACCAGATCACAGAACTAGAAGACTAGAGGTGCAGGTCAGGTGTAATGCTAACACTGGAACGGAGACAAAAAGTCAAACTAAACGATGTGGGAAAAACTCACAGGCCCTTCTTGTTCCGGGTACTTTAGCTACATAGAAACCCCCAATAAACACACTAGGCAGAGAAATGGAAAAACCTCGTCGGGCACAATATCATTTAATAGCTGTGATCTGTTAAGCCTTCTGTCCTCTAGGTCTGTGACCTAGTCATTACTTAAAATCTGAAAGATTTTGTTTGAGGTATTTTATCTGCTAAGTTCGCCCCGACAAAATTCTAACAGGCAGCCTCTTTTAAGTAAACACGACCCGAAATTTCTAACTGCGGCACTCAACATCAGTCACATCATTTTCCTTAATGAAGAAATGAATGAAGATTTTGCCAGACTGGTTAAGTTATGCTACCATGTGAAACGGCGGGTTAATTCACTAACCAAAGGCACCAAGCAGGCTTTGCTCATTCTCTCACTAAGAATTAACGGACACGGTCTCAGCTCTGAGAAGTTCATCATAAATAAACCAGAATCCAAACACTGAAAAACTCCCGTCTCTTCCTGGTCTTCAGCAAGACCTAGATTACATACTAGAGCTGATGGCTTTTTTACTCCTTCCAAGCCAGACACAAAATGCCAATGTTCTTCATTCACAACCTTCCCTTCCCTCAATCTCACTGCACTTACATGGTATCATATAGCTAAATTGGGGGGCGGAGGAGTGGGAATGGAATGTGGCCCCATTTATATATAAAAAGAGACACTGTAGGGCAGCAGTTACAAGTCCCAGCTGCCAGATGTGACTGTTAATTCACTCTTCTGCATCTCAGTTTCCTGAACGATAAATACCTTGTTGGGTTTTTGGTGGGAAACAGCAACAAGACATGGAAATCTGAGTCTTTCAGAGTCTGTTCGGAGGCTATTACTTTACAAATCTACCTATCTTAAATTGCAGAGGGCAAAACTAAGGTCCAAGTAGACTGCCTCCATCTGGTATACTTAATGAATACTTCCTGACAACAGTTTTGAAAGATCACTTCTGACAGATCAATCTGAGCATATAGAAAGACCTCAAAATATTCTGGCATTTGCTTGTAGGCGACAGATAATGAACAAGATGGAAATATCAACCCAGTTTTTTGAGGAAAAGTGTTTGTTATCAAACCTGGGAAAGAAAAGTCAACTATACTCCCTTAGACTTGAGAAAACCGCCTCTCCACATCATTGCTGGTTCTGTATGCTGCTCCTGGGCAGGGTTAATAGGTCATATTTATCTTATCTTAATTACTAATACTTAATTTTACTAAGCTGGGTCAAATGTTCTTCTATAATCCAGGAAATATTTAAGGCTGGTCATCAGTTTCCATTGAGATTCACGAAAACATTTTGTCCTAAGGGATTTCTTGCTGAGATAATCCCCACCTCTGGATTTCTACCTGGTAAACACGCCTCCCACTGGGCGATGAGATTAAGGTGATGGACTGTCGATCAACAAGGTCCAAGGCCTGAATGGCTGATGGGCCAAAGATGAACTTCAGCCTGAGAAACAGAGAGGCTACAGGTTAGACTGCCTGTCACCTCAGCAACTTCGCCCAAAGGATCACAACTGGCAGTTGCAAACAATTCATTTCATTTTAATTTGAAAAAAAAAAAAAAAGGCAATATAGGAGAAACCCATGTAATTAACCCCCCAGAATGTTACCATGTTTGCAGATAAAACCCTGTTTATACTTCATAGTGCTTCCTGTTCTTATTCCCAACTTCCTTTCATCCCTGAGGCAACTGCATGCATTGGTTGGTTTCCTTCCTGTTAACGTTTTTATATTTTATTATACTTAGTACATTGAATACGTATACTTCGCACACACACGCATATACATACGTATACATATATATACATGTGGTATTGTAAGTTTTTTCATTACTATTTTTTTTAATGTTATTTAAATCCAGGGGTGCCTGGGTGGCTCAGTTGGTTGAGCGTTCGATTTCGGCTCAGGTCATGATCTCACAGTCTGTGGGTTCAAGCCCCGCATTGGGCTCTGCGCTGACAGCTTGGAGCCTGGAGCCTGCTTCACATTCTGTGTCTCCCTCTCTTTCTGTTCCTCCCCTGCTTGCATTCTGTCTCTCTCTCTCAAAAATAAAGATTAAAACAAAAAAAGGGTTTTTTTATTTTTATTTAAATCCAAGTCAGTTAACATATAGTGTAATAATGTTTTCAGGATGTCTTATAAGTTTTAAAACATAAAAGATATATTGTAGGCATTTTTGGCAACCTGTTTTTTTTTTCAATGTGCTTTTAAAAATGATGCATATTATATATATGTATATTCATGTATCTATGTATCTATTCATGTATCTATATCTATTAAGATTTTACTTTATTTTACTTAAAGTTTATTTATTTTGAAAGAAAGAGCATGAGCAGGGTAGGGGCAGAGAGAGAAGGAGAGAGAGAGAGAGAGAGAGAGAGAGAGAGAGAGAGAGAATCCCAAGCAGGCTCCATGCTGTCAGAGCAGAGCCCGATGCGGGGCTCAAGCTCATGAACTGTGAGATCATAACCTGAGCTGAAATCAAGAGTCAAGACGCTTAACCAGCTGAGCCATCTAGGCACCCCAAGGTTTTATTTTTAAGTGATCTCTATACCCAATGTGGGGCTTGAACTCACAACCCCGAGATCAAGAGTTGCACGCTCTAGGGGCGCCTGGGTGGCTCAGTCGGTTAAGCGTCCGACTTCAGCTCAGGTCACGATCTCGCGGTCCGTGAGTTCGAGCCCCGCATCAGGCTCTGGGCTGATGGCTCAGAGCCTGGAGCCTGCTTCCGATTCTGTGTCTCCCTCTCTCTCTGCCCCTCCCCCGTTCATGCTCTGTCTCTCTCTGTCTCAAAAATAAATAAAAAAAAAAAAAAGTTAAAAAAAAAATTAAAAAAAACAAAATAAAAAAAAAAAAAAGAGTTGCACGCTCTACCACCTGAGCCAGCCAGGCACCTCAATATATATTTTTTAATTTAACTTTTGAATAATATACCATTGTATGTACATGCATCTTGTTTTTTAAGTACCCTATTGACAGGCATTCTGATCATTTCTATTTCACATTATAAATAATACTCAATTATCCCTGTATATGTCCCTTAGTTCTTCCTGGTTATATAAGTAGAATTGCTGAGCCTTAGGATGTGTGCATTTTTCAACTTTAATAGGTGTTGCCAATAGTTTTCCACAGTGGAAACAGCGCAGCCCCACTAGCATTGTTTAAGAGTTCTATTTTCCCACATCCTAACCAATACCAGTATTGTCAGAGTTTTTCTTTCTTTTTTTAAAAAAATTTTATTTATCTTTGAGACAGAGTGTGAGTGGGGGAGGGGCAGAGAGAGAGGGAGACACAGAATCTGTGAACCCGCAAACCGTGAGATCATGACCTGAAGTCGGACGCTTAACCAACTGAGCCCCCCAGGTGCCCCCCTTGTCAGTTCTTCATAACCCCTTTGGTGGGTGTTAATTTGTTCTTTTTTGCCTTAGTAGTAAAGGCTAACCATCTGTTAAATGATCTATCAGAAAAAAATTTTGTATGTGAAAAAATTCTTGTGTTAAGTGAGAAAGGCTGGGCACAAAATTGGTTATTTAGAAACTCTCAATCATGCTAAAAATTTTTTTCTTAATAAAATTCACAATTATCTCAAAATAAAACATTTAATTTAAATAAAAAGGCAATAAACCCAACTGTAACAGTGATTATCACTGGGTGGTATGATTGTTGACATTTTTCATGTTTTATTTTCCAATAACATTTTTTTACGGGTAGGAGTTACTTTTATAAACTGGAAAATAAAGTGGCCTTGTTGAACTAAAATGGGAAAGTTAATGTTTTAAAGAACTCATAAGATCTGACACAAAACATAAAGACAGAGCTACTAAGTATTCAAAATTAACATGTTCAACTTCTTAATTTCCCAACAAACCAGTCTCTTTACACAACAAACCATTTGAATGGGAAGAGTTTTAAATTTTTTACATTAAACATATGAAGATTATCTATGGACAAAGAAAAATAAATAAAATTTGGTCATAACTTTATTAATCACAGTTAACTTTAAAAATAAACAAGAATTTTTAAACCTGCTTTTGTAACTTTATTGTGAATACCTCTTCAATGCAGTATTTTTTATATCACTCTTAATAGTTACAAAGAATTCCATTATAAAGATGAATTACTTTACTTTTCCCCAAACTCCATTTTTGGATAATTAGGGCTTATTAAATCTAATGTGAATAACTAGATTGTTTCCAGGTGGTTTTTTGTTTTTGCTTTTGCTACTATAAGCAATACTGGGTGAATATGCTCACTGTAAAATCTTTATGAACATTCATGATTACCTCCTTGGGATACATTCTTTTCAGTGGAATTTGTAAGCCAAAGAATATGTATGTTTTAAAGCTCTTATAACCTGTTGCCAGATTACTTTCCAATTTACACTCCTACCAGCAGGGTATCAATTACCCTTTTCTCCATGCTGTTGCCAACATCTAGGACATTCTTACCAACATCTTTTCTGTGGTAGCCAGTTTTATAGATGGAAAGTTGTGTCATTATTTTAATTTGCATATTTATGATCACTAGTAATATTAACCCTTTTCCCCAAAATTTTTGGCTAATTTACATTTTTATTATTTCCCTATTTTGTTTTAAAAGTAATTTTTTTCTAATACATAATCTCTGTAAAAAATTTAATAGAGAAAAGGTTAAAACCTTTTCTAAACCTAAATTCTATCTCTTTTCTTTCCTCTAAGAAAGCCACTGGTACAGGTTGGTATATATCTTTCTAGACCTTTAAAATATAAGCATACTGGGGTGCCTGGGTGGCTCGGTTGGTTAAGAGCCCGACTCTTGATTTCAGCTCAGATCATGATCTCATGGTTGTGAGACTGAACCCTGCATCAGGCTCTGCATTAGGCATGGAGCCTGCTTTAGATTCTCTCTCTCTCCCTCTCCCTGTGCACCCCCCCCACTCTCTCTCATTCTCTCTAAATAAATAAATGTGTACATATGCGTATACAATTAAATGTCACTTATTCCTAGGTAGCTTTCACCTTTTTGTTGCTATTGAAAATAGTTATATTTTTGAACTTTGTACGTGAAGGAAAACAATTTTTAATTTCTGTAATACAAAAACTTTATTCTCTTGGTTTTTAAAAAGTTGTATCATCTACAAATAATGATAGCTGTCTTTTCTTACAAATAGGTATGCCTCTAATTTCTTTTTCAGGTGTTAGGCTAACAGCTACAACTTCTAGAACAATGTTAAACAAAAATGACAAATAAGACAACACAAGAATGCCCTGTACTGTCAAATGTGGTATTGGCTATTGGACAGATTTTTAACAATCCTGTCAAGAAAACATTGTTCTCAATTTAGTAAGGGTATTTTTAAAAATCAATAGTTGATGTTGAAAGGATCTGACTTTTAAAACACATTAATGGGGGTGCCTGGGTGGCTTAGTCGGTTGAGTATCCGACTCTTGATTTGGCTCAGGTCATGATCTCAATTTGTGAGATCAAGCCCTGCGTTGGACTCTGGGCTGACAGTGCAGAGCCTGCTAGGGATTCTCTCTCTCCCTCTCTCTGCTCCTCCCCTGCTCATGCACACATTCTTTCTGTCAAATTAAATAAACTTAAAAAAAAAATGGTTTTTTAAAAAAAAAATTACAACAGGATACATACTTACAATGATAAATGCTCATCAGGAACTGTAAAACAAGAATGGAAAGAGAGTTAATCATGTTAAACCAGTGACCCCACAGGGGCAAAAACCTTTAAAAGACTGTAACCAAAAAGGTTTTTGTGTAAGATGGTGATTAAGTCTATGCATCTAATTTTACTTCTTCCAAACACCCCAATAAACAATAACACAAGGATTTTTTTTTTTTTTTTTAAACATAAACTCCCAGGGATGAAAGGACAGGGAGAGACAACTGCTAAGATACACTGGAAAATAATTCACAAGACCTGAGGAAACTGAATCCTAAGCTAGCAATGGAGAAAACCAAACAATAACGTACCCTCTTCCCCCCTAAAATCCTCAGAAATTAGTAGCACTGGGTAGTTTTACAGGTAGGGATGAAGCGGGGGGGGGGGGGGGGCTAAAGTAATAAAGACTCTCTTAAAGTAAATTTTAGGGGCTCCTAGGTGGCTCAGTCAAGTGTCCAACTCTGATTTCAGCTCAGGTTATGATTTCACAGTTCAGGAGTTCGAGCTCTGTGCTGACAGCTCAGCGCCTGGAGCCTGCTTCGGATTCTATGTCTCCTCTCTCTGCCCCTCCCCCACGTGTGCTCTGTCTCTCTCTGTCTCTCTCAAAAATAAATAAACATTAAAAAAAAGAAAAAAAAAACTTTTCAGACATGTAAGGGTTCAAAAAGTACACCTCATGTGTTCTTCTTCATGAAGCTACTAGTGTATGTGCTCTATAAAATAAGATAGTAAACCCAGAAAAAGAACATTGTAGATACACTACACACACAGCTCAACATAGGTAAGAGAATTCCTAGGATAAAAATGGTGAAGGAAGATCTCAGGAGATATCCAGGAGAGCAGTCAGCTCATGTTCGATCAACTCTAAGCTCTAGGAGAGATTTCTATAGGAAAATGAAATTGATAGAACATCTCACTTATCTGAACATCTTGAGCAGACATTTAGAACACTGGTAAAGAGTTTGAGGTTGAACTGGGGATAAATACATAGAAAATTAAAGAAACAAACACAACCACAACAGCTGTAATTCCAAGGAAAACAAAAAGTTACACAGGAAAGGACAAATAATTGCTTCCTACTGGCCCAAATGTGATACATATCACATCATCATACAAGTGTAAACTCAAATCTTGATCCAAAAAAATTATCATTGAAGGATACAGATCGGGAAGAGTGTATTAGTATCTGGGACAAATATTTTGAAATAGCAGAAAAAGGTTCTGCTGGAAATAAACATGAATCAATGGCAGTGGGTCCTCGGTCTCAGCCATGAGCATCAGGGGCACCTATTGGGCCTTCTCCAAGAGTGTCACTGTGTATAGATTAACCCATTCAGACAGACCCGCTTTTTGCAACCACTGTTTGAGCTAACAGATTGGTTTTTCTCCCCATTCTTTTGGGGATTTGAACATGTTTGAATACCTGGCTGGCCTAACCTTTTAAGGGAATATACTATGTTTGTGTTAGCACAGCTTACTTTTCTCAACCCTTTAAAAGCAGGAACTCAAGACAAACCCTTTCGGAGTCCAATCCTTTTTTTTTTTTTTTTTTTTTTTTAAAGTTTATTTAATTTGAGGCGGGAGGGGCAGACAGGAGAGACAATCCCAAGCAGGCTCCACACTGTCAACGCAGAGCCTGACTCTGGGCTTGATCTCACAAAACCAAGAAATCAACCCTAGCTAAAATCAAGAATCCCATGCTTCACCAAATGAGCCACACAAGCGCCCCAAAAGTGCAGTCCTTTTAAAACAAAAGCCACCCGGGGCGCCTGGGTGGCGCAGTCGGTTGAGCGTCCGACTTCAGCTCAGGTCACGATCTCGCGGTCTGTGAGTTCGAGCCCCGCGTCGGGCTCTGGGCTGATGGCTCAGAGCCCGGACCCTGCTTCCGATTCTGTGTCTCCCTCTCTCTCTGCCCCTCCCCCATTCATGCTCTGTCTCTCTCTATCTCAAAAAATAAATAAACGTTAAAAAAAAATTTTTTTTTAAATAAAAAAAATAAAACAAAAGCCACCCAAGTGAATAAGCAGTGGCAGTTTTGAGTCCTGAACTACTATTAAGTGACTCTTTTTACACTGGTTAAGTAATTCTAATTTGTCAATGCATTTTCATTAGAATTACCGTCTTAATACTACTATGCTGAGAACACATCTTGAGATCACCTCGGTGATTTGGTAAGCATAGTCACAGAGCATCCTCTGCTGGTCAGAGAAATAAAAGGTGCTTTCACAAGATCCCGATTAATTCCAGTTACTGCGTATGCATTTGGGTTTTGTGGCTCTAAAATATTTGGTGCACGCAGGGTACAAGAGGATTAACTTTAAAATTAATTTAAGATTTTAGGGGCGGGGATACCACAGGCAAGTTGAGTAATTCAGAACCCCACCTTTCCGAACGTCCCTGCAGACTCCCGTGCCCTCCGCTGTCCCAGCCCGATGCCCCTTGTGAAGGGTTTCGGGACAGCGCTCAGCACTTCTGTTCCTACAGCCCCCCTGGCCTGCAGGGAACCACTGCGCTGCTCCCTGAACAAATTTAGATCTTCTTTTCCTTCCTTTCTTTTCTATTTATCTTTTACGAACTGGGGCTTGGTAATAGAACCAGACGGAATAAAGAACCCAGAGACCAGGGCATGGAGCGCGGGGGCGGGGCCCCAACCCGGCGCCCCGCAGGCCCAGGGAACTCCGCCTCTCGCCTCCCCGCCCCGTCGTGCCAGGTCCACCGCCCGCAACGCAGCTACGCACGCCCTCCGGCCCGTACTTCGCGCGTTCTCCTGCACCGCCGCGGCCATCTCAGTCAGGAGTTCCTCCACGACAGCGGGCAACGTGAGTCCAGCCAAGGCGGCGGCCATGGCGTCATAAACTGTGGCTTCCTAGGAGAGCCCAGAAGGCGCGACGCTCCGTCAGGGAAGCGTCCGGGGAAGATTCCCGCTGCCGGCCGGGGGCGGGGCGAGGCGCAGTGACGTCGGCGTGCGTCACGCGCATGCGGGCGGCCACGACGACGCCTCCTCCTGCCTCACGGTCGGGCCAATCCGACGGGCGCTCGGCACTGGGGGCGGGACGGCCTGGGTCCGGCTTGGCCTGCAGTGCGCCGAGGACGCCGCGCGAGCATGTACCGGCTGCTGAGCCCGAGTCTGGGCCGAGGCCTCCTGCGGGCCGCGGGGCGGCGGTGCCGGGACTGCTCGGCGCGCCTGCTCCTGGGGCCGGCAGGAGGCCGCGCGCCTGAGGTGGGGGTGCCGGCATCCCGAGTCCCGCCGCGCGGCCGGGGCCCGGGCCTGCTGCCGCTGCTGGCAGGTGAGGGGCGCGGGCCGGGCGGGGCCGGCCGGGCGGGGACCGGGGCGCAGGCCGGGCCCGGTGACCTCAGAGCCCCTTCCTGCAGCGCTCGCCTGGTTCTCGAGGCCCGCTGCGGCAGAGGAGGAGGAGGAGGAGCGGCAGGGAGCGGGCGGGGCCGCCGCCGAGGGCGCGGTGGACGAGACCGAGGCCGAGATCATTCAGCTGCTGAAGCGAGCCAAGGTGAGGCGGCCTTTGTGAACGAGGCCTGTTGTTGGCTTTGTGGGTGCGCGGTGCGCGTTCCGACTCCCGCAGGCCGGATGGAGGCTCCGAGGGTAGAATTGCCCGGAATTCGATGGGTCATGGCTGGGAGTGGGGGGCGGGGTTGGCGTCCGTCCAGGCTTGTCAGACCGCTGCAGTCTCCGGTGCAGATGGAGATGGCACCAGAGGCATCGCGCTTTTATCCAAGCAAAATTGGCGGAAATGTTTTTGTAGTTGTTTTTTTGTTTGTTTGTTTGTTTGTTTGTTTTATCAGGGAGCCAGCCAGGCCGAAAGGACTGGCATAGAGAATTGCGCACGTATGTAGCGTCCTGAAAACGCACCTCAGTGTTCGGTGCGCACGGTTTGGTCCCGATCTTTCTCATGTCTTCCGTTTCTCCACATTCCTTCCTGTTTTCTCCTCAGGTTAGCTCCTCTCCACCATTGGGCTCCCTACCGCCTCGAGGCTCACGACGTCTGAATTTGTATTCGTGTACCGCAGTGTGCTACCGACATCCCGTCTCCACTTTGAAGGCTCACCTACCTCTCAGACTTAACGTGCCCGGAGCTAGACTCTTGATCCTAGTGGCCTCCCTTGCACAGTCCTTCACCGTCTTCTCTTTGCTCACACCTACCCCGTTTTTCAGCCTGGAAACCTCGTCATTGTTAAAACTCACAGTACCTTACCACCGCCCCTTGGTACACTTACAGCCCAGCTGCAAATCCTGTTGCCCCCGAAATCTAAAATATTTCTGAAATCTGTCCCTTTTCTCTGTCTCCTCTGGTATCACGCTGGCCTCATTGCCACAGTCTGCCGTCCGGTAGTTTTGCCCGCCCTGTTGCCCGCCTCTCCCTTGCAGTCTGCTCTCCATGCAGCAGTCAGAATACCTTGTTTAAAAAATGTAAATTGGGTCATATTACCTCTTTTGAGTGACTTCCCACTGCATTCGTGATAAAATCCAAGCTCCTTACCATGGCCTGCAAGACCTTGCATGACCTATGCCACCCTGCCTTCCCACCAATTTGGCAATAATCCCCTGGCTCATCCTTTTCCCTTCACGTCTGTTTCCTTTCGTTTCTTTTTTTTTTTTTTTTAATTTTTTTTTTTCAACGTTTTTTATTTATTTTTGGGACAGAGAGAGACAGAGCATGAACGGGGGAGGGGCAGAGAGAGAGGGAGACACAGAATCGGAAACAGGCTCCAGGCTCCGAGCCATCAGCCCGGAGCCTGACGCGGGGCTCGAACTCACGGACCGCGAGATCGTGACCTGGCTGAAGTCGGACGCTTAACTGACTGCGCCACCCAGGCGCCCCTCCTTTCGTTTCTTGAATGGTTCTTGAAGACCATTCTCTTCAGCCTCTAGTGCCTTTGTTCATCCCCTGCTCTGTGGGTCATTTTCCCCCATAACTCTTCCCCATGATTCCTGGTTGACTCTTTCCTTCCTGCCTCAGTTTAACTGTCGCTTCCTTGGAAGGCTTCTCTGGCTCTCATTTAGAGGAGACCGCTTACTGTTCCTTCCCTTTACTTTTCTTCGTAGTTTTTATCATTAGTTGTAATTAAGCTTATTGGTTCCACAAGTGGCTTCCAGCCTGTAGGAAGAGAAGAAAAAGATGTAGGGCCAGCAGCTTCCTTACAAAATATGATGACATTCCTTATAAAATTGCTCACATTCCTGCTGTCTGCATCTGTTGGCCAAATCTTTGTCGTGTGGCTGCACATAGCTGCAAGAGAAGCTGACCGCTCTGTCACCATCGTAGATATACATCCTGGTGCGTAGCTGGAGTTCAATAAATATTTGGCGAATTGAATGACTAGCTTTCTCCTGTGTGTTGGGACGTATAGCCATATCCACTTCTGTCTGGTAGTGCGTACATCTGCCTTCTTTACCTTTCATTTTCTGTTATTTTCTTTGTTTTCTCTTTTCAGTTGAGCATCATGAAAGATGAGCCAGAAGAGGCTGAGCTAATTTTACATGACGCTCTTCGTCTTGCCTATCAGAGCGATAACAGGAAGGCCATCACTTACACTTATGATTTGGTAACTCTTCTAACCGGTCTGAGCCACTGACGACGAAGGGCGGATCCAAGAGAAGGGTTGCTAGCTGTCCTGATTTACACTCCTGCCCTTCAGGATGTTGTAAAGCTCTTTGGTTTTTGTTTGTACTAAGTTTTCTTTCGGTTTCAAATGTTATTACCCTTGGGGTGTCACTTATACGAAGTCTAAATCCTAGACCGAAGATTAAATATTAGTATTTGTTTCTTCATTGATGAATGGATCTAGATTTAGTTTGTCATCAACAAAGATTGGGCAGCTATTTGCACTCACACTATTGCTATACTTTGATGTTAGCGGATTAGTGACAAACCTTTCTCTTTGAACTGTTTTTTAATTTAGAATGTGAAAGCAAAAGGGAGTCATTAGCTGAAAGGTTTTGAAATAAGTAGAACACAGTGCTCTAAACTGAAAACAATTTGTAATTTGCTTTCAGATGGCCAACTTGGCATTTATACGGGGTCAACTTGAAAATGTAAGTAAGTAAATCACTTTGTAATATTTTGAATTTGTGAAGGACTAGCTTCAAGGGACCTCTGTTAGTAAGGGTGCAGGTGAAGTTGCTATAGCAAATAGGCCCCAAAATGGAGTGACTCAAACAAGAAGGTGTATTTCTTTTTAAAGCATTGTTCCATAGGTAGCTACACTAAAGAAGGGTGGGTACCTCTTCTCCATGAAGTGATCCACAAGCCTGGGTTCTTATTTGTTTATTTATTTTGAAAGAGAGCATGCACATAAGCAGGGGAGGGACAGAGAGAATCTGCCCTGTCAGTGCCGAGCCTGGCACGGCGCTTGAACGCATCAACAGTGAGACCATGACCTGAGCCAAAATCAAGAATCAGGTGCTCAACCAGCTGAGCCACCCAGTTGCCCCTGGGTTCCTTCTAAGATGTGTTCTCATCTGCATAGGTGAGCTGGCTCACCTCCAGCTGCCAGGAAGAAAGAAGAGGGAAGCGGCAGGCAGCTTCCTTATAAAATAGAATTTAGAAACTGTTTCTATTCCTTCTACCTGCATCTCTTGGCCAAAACTTCATCATATGACTGCACCTAGGCACAAAGGAGGCTGACCTGTTAAAACAGAGAAGATTCTATAACTAAAAAAGTGGGGGAGTGAATAATTAGGGGACAGGTTGCAGTCTCTGCCACAGGAGGTTTGGACGAAAGGTTAATTTCTGTAGTTTGTTTCTGCTCATCACAGAATAGTTTTTAAGGTGCCCAGAGGATGTGGGGTCTTGGTATTCTTGTCTGTTTTCCCATCACAAGGATATTTTTCTGTGTGTGCGTGTGTGTTGTGTTTTACAAGGGGTGACACATCAGACTAGTACTTAGAATCCAGTGTCATATAGATAGTGGGGCCCAAGTAAAAGAAAAATCTTTTCCTTATGCTTTTAGGCGGAAAAACTTTTTAAAGCAACCATGAGTTACCTGCTTGGAGGGGGCATGCAACAGGTAAGAACATTGCCTGGGATTGGGCCCCAGCTGAAGCAGATTTCAAAATAGTTTTGCTTCCTGGAAACTCCACCCAGCCACCAACATGTGCTTTGGTGAAAAAAAAAGGTGGATTATTTTTCTCCCCCTTGGACCTGTATAGAAACTACCAGTCTTTCACTCATGCAGAAACATGGTTGCTGAGGAATTCTGTTGCCTAATTCCTCCAAAAGGATAAAAGCTATGGTTTTCAGGCCAAAGGCAGTCTAGACGTTGATCAGAAATAATCCATGAGGAAATTTAACTTGTGAATTTTCTTCATTTTTCTTTCTCCCAACAGGAAGACAATGCGATAATTGAAATCTCTCTGAAGTTGGCCAGTATCTATGCTGCTCAAAATAGGTAAGTATAGTCAGAATCTAGGTGTGGCAGCCACCAGGGAGTTGGGCTGTAGGCAGATAACTTTAACCCCAGGATGTTATATAATTTTCATTTACCTTCCAGTCATTTGGGTCTCAAAAACACTGGGTGTTACACTCAAAGCATTCCCTCCCTCATCTTTGAAATCTTCAGTCTTTTCCAAGTTTTGCCCTGCTGTCTCCAGTAGCCTCTTGAGTGGGACATATAGCCCTCACGCCTCTGGCTGCACTGTGACAAAGCTAATCGAGCGTTCTGTTCTTGCCTGAACTGGGAAGGGAAGTTACCATTAGAACTTTAGTTTAGCTCTTTCTAGAAGAGGAGGGAGTAATGTAAAAGCTTTTGGGGATAATATACTTGGAAGAAACCATTTTTGGATGGAAGTATCAACAAACCAGGAAATTAGACATAGTTGAATGATAAGGGGGTTGGCATGGGAGTGTCTCCGTGGCTAGTCCAGGAGACAGTGTTTTTAAAGCATGTAAAGGTGATCAGGTAGCTGGGTTTTAAGAAGGGGAAAGATCTAGGAGTGGAGAAGTGGCCTCTGGATAAGTAGGATAGGAAATCAGTGCTCATTTAAGAAGTACTATGTGAGTTCTAAATCTTTATAAAGGAGAATCTTCATGCTTCACAGGAAAAGCTTTGGAAAATAATGTGGATGTGTGCCAGAGGTCTCAGGAACACTGATGAGTGAGGCCTGGTGCCTTTCATCCTGTCTAGGCGGAGTTCAAAGGAGAAATACCTAAGATGTAAGCAGAGAACTCCTCTAGAGAGTTAGATCTTTTAGAGTATATTTAAGGGAAGATCTAAGACTAGCTTTTCCTTGGGTTTTTAGCTGCTACAGTAGTTGGGTACCAGAAGTTTGGAATGACCTCACACCTAATGCTGTAACGAGTGCTTATTGAGGCCAGGGGCTCTGGCACAGGTCCCTGCTGCCCTGGTCACCAGCTCCTTCATTCTCAGCAGAACCTGCATTTGGTTGGACACTAGATAGGCTAGAGCCTCTGAAGGCCTTTAACTTCAAGTCTTTGGAGGAGCTTTGAGGTTGGCCTGTGCTGGGGAACATTGCACCTGGGATCTGTCTCTTTTGGAGGAGTAACAAACAGGCCTGGATGTCGATGGGGTATGAACTTCTAGGATAAAAGAAGCCCAAAGCCAATCCCAGTGGAGAGTAAGATGAACTCCTGCCCTCATACAGGCACAAGTGTATTAGTAGCCCCTGGTAATTAGCCTGTGAGTTCCTCTATACCCTTCTCAAAAGTATTTTTTCATTTAGTTTGATTAAGAGAAGTATGAGGCAGAAGATACATAACTAGACTTGGGGCTTAGGAATGCTGATAATAGTAGGGGGATTGTTAATAGGCATTTTACTCTGACTAGAAACATCTAGTGGGCAGCCTCCCCCTGCTCCATGTCCTGGCTGGATAGGGTCCCTCCTGCCAAGGTTTGGGTCTGGAGAAACTTCTGTTCTGAGAACAGAATACAACGTGGGGTCATCTGTTATCCCCTGGCAAAGCACTAGAGGAGAAGGGGCAATCTTTGTAGTGCTGCTTCGCCATAGCAGAAGGGCAAAAACCGGGAGTGAGCTTCTGGAAGGAGAAGGAATTTCTGTTGTGTTTGTACATCTCTTTATAGAAACCAGCAGTTGACAGTTAGTTGTCTTTAGGTCAGTCTGCCTGACGTTTGGGTGTCCTCTCCAAATGATTCAGGGTCCAGGATTAGAGAAGGCTTAATGCCTCCTAGTGCCATAATTAGGAATTCCATTTACATAAAAGAAGCTTTCATTGAAGACGTACAGGTTGGAAAGCTAATAAAGTTAATAAACCTCTCCAGAAGTTGCATAAGATCAGTAGTTAGAACCCTTGGTGCAGGGGGCCTTAGCCTCTGTTCATAATAGTATTACTTTGAGCGGGTGTAAGACTCCATTTCCCAAATGGAGAAACTGAGTCACTTGAAACTATTAGTGGGAGATGATGCTTCCCATCTTACACTTCCTTTACTAACAATATTCAAACCCAAGCTGGGAAAATGAGAATAAAAGAGGAGTTTGTGAAAAGGTGAACAGCCGATTGCTGATCTTTGCTTTACAGACAGGAATTTGCTCTTGCTGGCTATGAATTCTGCATTTCAACCCTAGAGGAAAAAATTGAAAGAGAAAAGGAATTAGCAGAAGACATTTTGTCAGGTAGGGAGACCTGACTGTTTTCTGGACATTGCCTTTTTTGCCACAGAGCTTCATTGTTATATTGTGATAAAGGGAAAGGTATCTGAATTGGGGGAGGGCAAGTTATCCATTTGGGGAATTGAGTGGCAATTTTTAAGATCTCAGCAGAGGGTTTGGGATAAGATGTCTTGTTTAAATAACTTGACCTTGTTTGTTTGTTTGTTTGTTTGTTTAACCCTTCAGTGGTTCATTTATTTGTTGACTTTTATATATGACCTCTGGAAAATTGGGGAGCAGAAAGGAGAGGTCTTTTTCTTTTCTCTTGGTTCAGCTACCAGTCACAATGCTAATTAATTACCTTTTGGTACCAGATATGTACGAAGTCATAAAAGATGAAGAGAAAACTGAGGTCTTTGCAGTTCATCCTCATTACGAGGGAAGAGTGTAAAGAACGATTTTAGGAACAAAATGGGATGGTCAGGAAGCTCTAGCTCTCGACCATTTGGGTTTCTTAATATGATTTGAAATATTGGGAATTATCAGATTCGACACTGATTTCATAATTCTTACTTCACACATACTGTATGCAAAGAGCTACAAGATGCTTTAGAGAAAGAGCAGTCAACTCTTGTCCCTAAAGCAATAAATAGGACTTGAAAGAGTTATTTTTATTCAGTTGTCTTCCAGTTTTCTCTTAAACATAAACCAGTTTTTCTGTTCCACCACTGCACCGAAGCCACCCTTATCAAGGTTGCCAGTTCTCAAGCCTTACCTTCCCTACGCTGCTTATTAGCAGCTCTGACCCAGGTGATCTTTGACTCCTACTGGACACGCTTTATTCGCTTGGCTTCTGGGACACCTTACCCATCACTCACCTTCCCCTTTGCCACCTCTAAAGTTAGCAGACCTTGGGGCTCACACCCTAGGAGATAACATATAGCCCCATACCTTTAAATATCAGTTATACATCTTCATCCCCAACTTACACATGGACTACAGACATGAACTGGGTAAGATTGTCTACCTGACATCTTGACCTGAATGTCTGCTGGTCAGTTCACACATAACATGTTTGAAATCGGTCTCCTGGTTTCTGCCACTCACAAACTTGCTTCTCTGCCAGTCAGCCCAGTCAGTAAATGGCACCACCATTCATTCACTTGCTTAGCCAAGAACCTAAGAATCACCTGTGATTCCTTCCTCATTCCTGATTGTATTTCATCAAGTTATATTAGATCAGGCATCAAAATATATCCATATCAGACCATGTCTCATCCTCTTGCCCTACTGCTTTGGTGCAGGATATTATTGTTTCTTGCCCAAACACCTGTAAATAGTCTCCTCAAGAGTTTTCCTGCTTCCTTGCCTTACACAGTCTGTTATCCATACCACAGGCAGAGTGATCTTTTAAACCTCGGTGCCTTTGCATCACCTTTAGAATAAATTTCAGAATCCCTGCATGGACTTGTAAAGCCCTATATGATTTGACACCTGCCTACTTCTACATCACCTGCTGCTTCTCTCCCCCATGCTCTTTCCACTTTGACCACACTGGTCCTGCTGTTCTGTACAAGCTCATTGCCATCTCAAGGCCTTTTCACTTATTCCCTCCACCTAGCCTGTTCTCCCATATCTTTGCGTGGCCATTCAGTTTTCTGCTCAGGTATCACTTCCTCAGGAGGCCTACCCTAACTAAAACAATCATCTCTTCCCACCTATCCTTTACTTTTCTTCCTCACACTTGAAGATAGGAGTGTGTGTGTGTGTCTGTTGTGTGCTCATGTTTGTATGGCCACTAAAAGTATATTTTTGTTCCAAGTGTTTTTAGTATTTGTCTTCCCTAGCAAAGAAGGATAGAGATTTCAGCTGTTTTGTTCACTGCTAAATCCTTGGTACTAGAGCAGTGCCTGACATGTAATACAGGCTCAGCACTTGTTGAATGTAGGAACAGAAGACCAGAGAGGCCCCAAGTAAAGTTTCAGTGTGGTGTAGAGGCTTTGAGGGAATTCACAAAAGATGTAAAGATGAGTCTAGCTATCAAATAATTCACTTTTGAACTATCTACACTCTTGCTGTCTTTCATTTGTAGAATTGACTATAGACAGTTCCTTAAAAGTTTCTGACTTCCAGAAATAATACCAGTGCATGTAAGACAATTTAGGAAAGCATTAGGAAGGAGGTGACAAAGATCATCTGTAATACTACAAAGAAGGAACTACTGTTTATTTTCTGGTGTATGTCTTTCCAGACTTGTTTTCCCCCCTGTGCTGTTTACATCTTAAGAAATAAGGGATCATACTGTATATGCTTTTTTTTTTTTTTTTAACTTAGTAGTATATTGTGAAAACACTTTTTTCTAGGCACAGGAACTCTTGTTGGAAAGAGCAAACTAATTTCTGTTATAAACATGGTTTTTACATTTTACTAGTTATGCAATAAATAAAATGTTACATTATTCTTAATCCTATTTTTTCTAAAGAAATATCACTCAACTATTTATTTATTTTTTAAATATATAGAGAGAGAGGTGGGGAGGGGCAGAGAGAGAGGGAGACCTAGAATCCCAAGCAGGCTCTGAGTTGCCTCTACAGAGCCGGATGTGGGGCCTAACTCATGAACTGTGAGATAATGACCTGAGCTGAAATCAAGAGTCGGAAGCTTAACCGACTGAGCCACCCAGGCACCCCTGTTATCACTCAGTTTTAAACAAAGTACATCCGTTGTCAAATTTATGTGCTTTTTATTTACCTTACTAACTATCCCAAAAGCGTATTTACTTATTTTGTTTCTCGTATTATAAATATGTACGTAATTACGGAGGAAGTACTCATACAAAATTAAGGGAAAACAGTAGATTACTAAACAGTGTAGGAGGAGCCCACTTTTCTAGAATATGTAGATTAAATGTAGGTATAGAGCAGGACTGAATGATACCAAAATATAGACAGTGATTACTTCTGGTTGTTAGATTTATAGGGCATTTATATCTTATGTGTGTTTTTCTGGATATTCTATAATTTTTTGGAACAATTTTTTAAATTACTCTTATCCATATAGTATCAAAAGTCAAAGGATGTTATAAGACTTAATTTAAAAACATTTCCTTGCCACACATCTTCCTAGGGTAATTTTCAACTCTTAACCAATTTCTTCCGGTATTTTCCTTCATATTTCTAAAATAACATATCAAACTATTTTTGTAATTAGTATTTTTAGACTCTGTTAGCTTATAGAAAAGGGAACATTTAGTGTAACTTTTGGTCGTGTCTATAGTATTATGAATATATGAGTGGCGTTAGCTGTTGAGCCAAGTAACATGACCATGTAGTTGCATTTTCTTTTGTGTGAACAACTCTTTGTTTCCTCTGAAGTCAGTAGTTAACTGGATTTTTTCTGTTGCTTGTTTTTTATGTGTTTGACAAGTTCTTCTGTTAACCATAGTATTTGCTCTGAATTCCTAAGGTTTTCTGGGGCTCTGGTACCTACTGGCTTACTTCTCGCTGGCCTAGCTGTTTGTAGCATTCAGTCCTGATCTTTCTGTCATGTGCTCAGTCACTTCCCACTTTTTTCTCTGCTTGTCACCGCCCACAATTTTTGATCTTTGTCATCTCTACTTTGCTTTTCCTTGTAACTTTCTATCTTTTTCATCCTTTAACATTGATTTTAGTGATGTTTTGGGAGGGAGGAGAGATAAATGAATGCATGTGTTCTGTCCAGAACGGTGTATCCTCATGAAAGTGAGGTCTTCTGTTATGACATAAGACAGATTCCGAGCACTGAAATTCCGGGTCAGAGGAGCACATTTTAAACTTGTTGGCGCGGGGCGCCTGGGTGGCTTGGTCGGTTAAGCGTCCGACTTCAGCTCAGGTCATGATCTCACAGTCCGTGAGTTCAAGCCCCGTGTTAGGCTCTGCGCTGACAGCTCAGAGCCTGGAGCCTGTTTCAGATTCTGTGTCTCCCTCTCTCTCTGCCCCTCCCCTGTTCATGCTCTGTCTCTCTCTGTCTCAAAAATAAATAAACGTTAAAAAAAAAAAAAAAATTAAACTTGTTGGCGCATATTGCAAAATTGCCCTCAAAAGGACTGTATTAATTTACATTTTCAGGATCTGCTCATTTATTTGCTTTGTGACTTTGGTCAAATTAATTAATCCCTGTGTGCTTTTGATCCTCAGGATGGGGGTAAGAGCATTACTCTCTCGTAGGGACCAGTAGGAAGACTGAATGAGTTAATATCCATAAAGCGCTTAGAACAATGTACACAGAGAGCGGCTACTCAAGTGTTAGCCATTGTTAGTTTTTATTATCGTGATAAGGCATTGTGCCACTTCTCCACAAAGCTCACTGATTATTATAACCTTTGCCAGATTGGCGATATGGCAGTGATGCGTTAACTACCATTTCTTTGATAAGCAATGGGGTTGATCTGTTATTGGTGCTGTTTTGTAAAAATATTAACTCTATCCTGTCAGGTTTTTTCTTCTCCCTTATTTGTGTCTATAGAGCTCAGAGCTTTGGGTTTTTTTTTGTTTAATTAAAAAAATGCATGAGGGGCACCTGGGTAGCTCAGTCAGCTAAGTGTCCAACTCTTGATTTCTGCTCAGGTCATGATCTCATGGTTTGTGAGTTTGAGCCCACATTGGGCTCTGTGCTGGCAATGCGGAGCCTGCTTGGGATCCTCTCTCCCTCTCTCTCTGCCCCTCCCTTGCTCTCACCCTCTCTCGCTCTCAAAATATATAAACATAAAAAAAATTTGTTTTAAAGAAATGTGAAACTAAAATCTATATAGTTTAAGGAATAATGAATGAGAAGAACAGGCAGTGACCCACCTTTGCAGCCTGTGTGTGTTTGGCCCCAGCCCCATTCTCCTTCTCACCCCAGAGATACTATTCTGCTGAATCTTGTTTTGTTTTTGAGGGCTTCTTTTTAAAATTTATATAAATGAATCACACAGTATGACTTGCACTTGCCTGTGATCTTTTTGGAATTAGATCTGAATTTGTTTATGTGTATGTTTTTTGCTTTTATTAATTTAATTTAATTTTTTAAATGCTTGTTTATTTTGAGAGAGAGATCCAGAATCCCGAGCAGGCTCTGTGCCGTCAGCGCAGACCCTGATGCAGGGCTCGAACTCAAACCAAGAGATCATGACCTGAGGGAAAATCACGAGTCAAATGCATAACTGACTGAGCCATCCAGGCGCCCCTGCTTTTATGAATTTTGAATACATATTGAGTAGCTATTCTAGGCCAGATATTGTAGGATTCAATAGAGGCAAGTGAAGCAGAAGTCCCTGCTTTTCTGGAGCTTAATGCTTAGGTATTTTTCAGCTTTGAAATCAGATAAATATTCACTCATTTTTTAAAATTTATTTTTTCTTTATTTCTAAACAGGGTTAACATGTAACTTCTTAACATACTGGTGGTTAATTTGGGTGTGAAGTTGGTCACTACTTTCCTAAAGATGATAATCTATTGTTGTTACATACTTAACTATAAATTAGCATATGCTTGCGTCTCTTTTGGGGGTTTCCATTCGATTCATTCATCTGATGACTTTTATAACAGTATATGTTGTTTGAGTTATATGGTAGCATACGTTTGAGTTACACAGTGAAACAGGTTTCACGCATGCTTCTTTGGTAAGATTTCCTCCCATTTTATTCTCAGTTTTTACATGCATTTTAGATCATTTTGTCAAATCCCCAAAATGCTTTGAGACTGAATTATTAGATTTGCATTATATTTTTCAGTGAGTTTGAGGAGATTGCCTTCTGAATAAGTTAGCATTTCACTGCAAATAGCACAGAATTTCAGTTACGCATTAAGGGCACTTACTCTCATGTAACTGGTAGTTCATCGAAAAGGGGCAGGCTGTTGAGTTACTTGACACACAGCTCATGGAAATCCTGAGGAAGGAGATTCTTTCCATCCCTCCTCACTCATTCTCAGTGTGTTTTGACTTTCTCTTCACGTTCCCACCGTGATTGAAAAGGGACTGTATTAGGTCCCAGGAACCTTATCCAGAAATGGCAACGTGCAGAAGAAAAGAAAACTTATTTGGTGTTCTTTTAGAATCGAGGTAATCTTTGCTAGAAGTTCCCAATTAGATTTACCTTTATTGCTCATTGGCTGGATTGGGTTACACGGCATTTCGAACCCAGTCCTTGACAGGAAATGTGGGATTACCATGATTCTCTAAAACTGACCAGGATCCATTCCTGTCAGAGGATGGATTCTGCTCCGCCTGAATCGTGTGAGAAAAGAATGGATGCTGGAACAAACAGCTGTGCTAGCGAGGGGAGTCACTCACTACACTGTCTCTGCAATACGGGGGCGTGTCAGAGGTATCGCGGGTTCGGTTCCAGACCACCGCCCTAAAGTGAATAGCACAGGGGCGCCTGGGTGGCGCAGTCGGTTAAGCGTCCGACTTCAGCCAGGTCACGATCTCGCGGTCCGTGAGTTCGAGCCCCGCGTCAGGCTCTGGGCTGATGGCTCGGAGCCTGGAGCCTGCTTCTGATTCTGTGTCTCCCTCTCTCTCTGCCCCTCCCCTGTTCATGCTCTGTCTCTCTCTGTCCCAAAAATAAAAATAAAAAACGTTGAAAAAAAAAATTAAAAAAAAAAAAAAAAAGTGAATAGCACAATACAGCAGATCAAATGAGTTTTTTTGTTTCCTAGCGCATATAAAACTTACGTTTACGGTGTGCAATAGCATTGTTTAAAAAATATACGTATCCGCCCAAAATGTATATACCCTAATTGAAAAATACTCTGTTGCTAAAACTTAACCATCATCTGAACTTTCAGGGAGTCGTCATCTTTCTGCTAGTGGAGGGTCTTTCTTCATTGTGGATGGCTGCTGACTGATCAGGGTGGTGGTTGCTGAAGGTTGGGGTGGCTGTGGCAATTTTTTTTTTTTTAATTTTTTAAAATTTATTTTTGAGAGAGAGTGTGAGCAGGGAAGGGGCAGAGAGAGAGAGAGGGAGACACAGAATCAGAAGCAGGCTCCAGGCTCTTGAGCTGTCAGCACAGAGCCCGACACAGGGCTTGAACCCACGGACTGGGAAATCATGATCTGAGCCTGAGCTGAAGTCAGATGCTTAACCGACTGAGCCACCCACGTGCCCGTGGCAATTTCTTGAAAGCAGACAACAATGAAGTGTGCCACATTGATTGATTGATTCTTTAATGAATGATTTCTCTGTAGCATATGATGCTGTTTGATAGCATTTGACCCTCAGTAGAACTTCTTTCGAAATTGGAGTCGATCCTCTCAAACCCTGCTGCTGCTTTATCAACCGAGTTCATGTAATATTCTAAACCCTTTTTGTCATTTCAACAATCTTCACACCATCTTCACCAGAAGTAGATCTTATCTCAGGAAACCACTTCCTTTGCTCATCCATAAGAAGAAACTCCTCATCCGTTCAAGATTCATCCCGAGATTGCAGCCATTCAGTCATGTGTTCAAGCTCCACTTCTGACTCTAGCTGTCCTGCTGTTTCCACCCTGTCTGCCTCCGCTGGAGTCTTGAACCCCTCAAAGTCATCTATAGAGTTGGAATCAGCTTCTTCCAAACTCCTGTTAATATTGATTATTTGACCTCTTCCCATGAATCACAAATGTTCTTGATGCCACCTAGAATGGTGAATCCTTTCTGGAAGGTTTTCAATTTACTTTGCCCAATTGGAAAGTTAAAATTACTCCTTGATCCATGGTCTGCAGAATGGAGGTTGTGTTGGCAGGCATGAAAACAACACTAATCTCCCTGTATGTCTCCATCAGAGCTCTTGGGTGACCAGGTGCACTGTCAGTGAGCAGAATACTTTGAAAAGAAACTTTCCTTTTTCTGAGCAGTAGGTCTCAACAGTGAGCTTAAAATATCCAGTAAATCATGTTGTAAACAGATGTGCTTTTATCCAGGCTTTGTTGTTCCATTGTTAGGGCACATGCAGAGTAGATTTAGCATAATTCTTAAGGGCCCTAGGAGTTTGGGAGTGGCAAATGAGCACTGGCTTCAACATAAAATCACCAGCTGCATTAGCCCCTAGCAGGTGAGTCAACTGTCCTTTGAAACTTTGAAGCCAAACATTGGCTTCTCCTCATTAGCTATGAAAGTCCTAGGTGGCATCTTCATCCATTAGAAAGCTGTTTAATCTACACTGAAAACCTGTTATTTGGTATAGTGTATTAGTTATCTTTTTTTTTTTTAAGTTTATTTATTTTGAGAGAGAGCCTGTGCAAGTGCATGAGCAGGGGACGGGCAGAGAGAAGGAGAGAGAATCTCAGCAGGGATTCTGAGTCAGCGCGGAGCCCAACTTGGGGCTCGATCTCATGACTGAGAGATCACCACCTGAGCTGATACGATGCTTGACCGGCTGAGCCATCCAGGCACCCCATGTATTAATTATCTTAAGATCTAGAATCTTCTGGATAACTTTCTGCAGCTTCTACATCAGCACTTGCTGCTTCACCTTGCACATTTATGTTATGGAGAGGCTTCTTTGCTTAAACCTCCCGAACCAACCCCTGCTAGTGTCAGACTTTCCTTCCGCACTTCCCCACCTCTCAGTCTTCACAGAACTGAAGAGCATTAGGGCCTTGCTCTGGATTAGGCTTTGGCTTCAGGGAACGTTGGGGCTGGTTTGACCTTCTATCCAGGCCGCTAAGCCTTTCTCCACATCAGCAATAAGGCTGTTTCACTTTCTTGCCATTCGTGTGTTCCCCGGACTAGCACTTTTCCTTTCTCCTTTCCTTTAGGAACTTTTCCTTTGCATTTACAACACCGCTGTTTGGCACAAGAGGCCATGCTTTCAGCCTGTCTCAGCTTCTGAGATGCTGAATCTTTTACAGGTTTTGATTTTAAATGAGGGACATGTGACTCTTCCTTTCATCTGAACACTTAGGGGCCATTGTAGGGTTATTAACTGGCCTGATTTCAATATTGTTGTGTCCCAGGGAATAGGTAGGCCCCAGGAGAGGCAGAGAGATGGGGGAACAGCCAGTAGGTGGTCAGTCAGAAACTAAACTCACCATCTGGTATGCACGGTCTTGGATGGATGCAGTTTGTATGCCCCCCAAATAATTACATACAAGAGTGACATCAAAGATCACTGATCAGCAATCACCATGACAAATATAATAATAATGAAAAAGTTTGAAATACTGTGAGAATTACCAAAATGTGACACAGCAACACGAAACTGTTGGAATAATGGCACCGATACATTTGGTCCATGCAGGGTTGCCACAGACCTTCAATTTGTAAAAAACGCACCATCTGCAACGTGCAGTCAAGTGAAGTGTGATACGGTGAGGCATGCCTGTATGGAGTCTTTCCATTGAGGACCCTGGCATGACTCTTACAGGTTTTTTCATGTAGATGTGACAGGTATTTTGTTACATTTGTTTTCCAGTGGACACTTTACTACACCATTTGCTTTTCAGTTGATACTCTTATTTCTGGATGTATAATTTTACATTTAAGAAATCATGGCGTTTCCTTTTAGATCTACTTCTGTGTTTCTCCCCATCCTTCTTAATCTTTTTTTTTTTTTTAAGTTTATTTATTTTTGAGTGAGAGAGCAAGAGAGCACAAGTGAGGGAGGGGCAGAGAGAAGGAGAGATGGAATCTGAAGCAGGCTCCGTGCCATCAGCGTAGAGCCCAATGTGGGGCTTGAACCCACGAACTGTGAGATCACGACCTTAGCTGAAACCAAGAGTCGGACCCTCAACCCGCTGCACCACCCAGGCACCCCCTCCCCACCATTCTTAAATTTAGTTCATTGATTTTGACCGCAGAACAACATTAAATAATAGTGGTGTTGGACAACTTTGTTTTATATTTAATTTGGTGCCAAATTATAAATAGATTTATTTATATATATCTAAATTTTTTTTTTTTTAACGTTTATTTATTTTTGAGACAGAGAGAGACAGAGCATGAACGGGGGAGGGTCACAGAGAGAGGGAGACACAGAATCCGAAACAGGCTCCAGGCTCTGAGCTGTCAGCACAGAGCCCGATGCGGGGCTCGAACCTACCGACCGCGAGATCGTGACCTGAGCCGAAGTGGGACGCTTAACCGACCAAGCCACCCAGGCGCCCCTTATTTATATATATCTAGAGCAAACCAGGCTTGCTACTAATTGGTCGTTAAGTGTACTTTCAGGATAATATTTAATGCTGATATTTTATTTAGAACTTTACATATATTTTCTTATGTGAAATCCATAGTATATTTCTTGTGCTTGTCATCACAGGATTTTATGAATGTGGTAAAATGAGTTGGTATGCTTTCTCTATTTGCCATTCTGGAATAGGTATGGGATATCACATGGGAGTGATCTATTCCTGGTAGGATCTGGGAAACCATATGGGCCAGATCTACTTTAGAAGGGTTTCTCTGGCGTCTTGTTGTTCTTTCTTTGATTACTCACACATTTAAATTTCTTCCATTTTCTTGATTTGATTTCAGTGTCTAGGTCAGTGGCAATAACATGATGTTAATAAATATCTTGAGGGGCTCCTGGGTGGCTCAGTTGGTTGAGCTTCCGACTTTCGCTCAGATCATGATTTCACGGTTTGTGAGTTCAAGCCCTGTGTTGGACTCTGTGCTGACAGCTCGTAGCCTGGAGCCTACTTCTAGTTCTGTGTCTCCCTCTCTCTCTGCCCCTCCCCTACTTGCACTCTGTCTTTCTCTCTCTCTCAAAAACAACTAAACATTAAAAAAATTTAAAAAAACATCTTGAATGGGGATTCCTGGCTGGCTCAGTTGGCAGAGCATGTGACTCTTGATCTCAGGGTGGAGAGTTCAAGCCCCACGTTCGGTGTGGAACCTATTTTAAAATAAATAAATAATTCAATTCAATATCTTGAATGCATGGGTGAAAGAAGTTTGGAGGCCTATATTTTCCTAGAAGGAACTTTATGGAATTATATTAAAAAAAATTTTTTTTTAATGTTTATTTTTGAGAGACAGAGACACACACACACACACACACACACACACACACACACAGAGTGCAAGTGGGGGAGGGTCAGAGAGAGAGGGAGACACGGAATCCTAAGCAGAGCCTGATGCGGGGCTTGAATTCAGAAACTGAGATCATGATCTGAGCCGAAGTCGGACCCTTAACCGACTGAGCCACCCAGGCGCCCCTTCCTTTCCTAATTCTTAATTTCATGGATTTATTTTCTGTCTTCAAGAGGTTTTACACTGTTCCTTTCTCTTCCTCTCCTCAACCTGAAAGTTTCATTCATTTTCATAGTTTAGATAAAACACTTTGGGAAAGTGGAAGTCATTTTGGTCGTGTATTCGTTGTCATGAATGTTCAAAGTCTGGAGCCTGAGTTTGAATTCTGGCTCTCCCGCTTCTTCACAGTGTACCTGCAGACAGGTTATGTGACTTCTCTCCTCTGGGTTCCTCATCAGTAAAACAGGAATAGCAGTAGAACCTATGTCTACCGTGTAGAGTTGTTAGGGGAATTAGGGTGGCTAGCACTCATTAAGTACTTACTGTGGAAGAGTTTGCTGGACTGTGATGTACTTATTAAATAGTTTGGCTCCTCCCTATTGTGTTTACCACTCCCAATTTATGTAGGACCTTCCTGACTGTTGGTTTCTCCTTGGTTTATCTCTCCTGCTTGGGTTGGTTTTATTTTGTTCCTTTTCTAGTTTCTTAGGTGAAAGATTAGGTTGTTGATTTAAAGCTTTCTTTTCTAATACAGTATAGGTGTTTACAACTATAAATTTTCCTCTACTGCTTTAGCTGCGTCCCATAAATTTTGGTGTGTTGTGTTTTCATTTTCCTTTATCTCAAGGTATTTTCTAATTTTTGTGATTTCTTCTTTGATCCGTTGGGTATTTTGGAGCGTGTGGATTAATTTTCATATATTTATTTCCGCGATTTCCCTCTGTTGTTAAGTTGATCCCATTGTGGTCAGAGAACATGCTTTGTATGATTTCAGTCCTTTTAATTTATTGAAACTAGTTTTAATGGCCCACTTTATGGTTGTCCTGGAGACTGTTGTATGTACATTTGAGAAGAATGCGCATTCCTTTATTGTAGGGTAGAATGTTCTGTGCATGCTGGGTAGATCTAGTTGGCGTATAGTATTGTTCAAGTCCTATATCCTTGTTGATTTGGCTTTCTGGTTTTTTTCTTCATACATGTTTTTGTTCCTGTTTAAGCAGTTCTAGATATGTATCTTCATTGTGAGTGATCCCTTCATCTGAAAAATTATTCTTTTTTTTTTTTTGTCCTACCTAAGGTATTGTCATAAATTTTACTTTTACGTTTTGGCTATATCTTACTCTTAAACTTTCTCTAAGTCATTTTGTTTTTAGTGTGTCTTTTGTAGAAGACTGTGTTTGGATTTTTTTAAGCCTAATCTGAATGTCATTGTCTTATGATACAGAATCTCAAAGCGTATGTAAAATTAGTATTGAGAGTGATACTTGTTTAATTTTTGCATTTTAAAAAACGCTTTCCGTTTTGTTACATCTTTTGGTCTCAGGTCCCTCTTAGAGGGGTCTTTTCCTCACTCAACTTCCACTCACGGTTTGGAAGGAAGGCATATGTAGAGTTTTCAGGTTCAGGGTTTTCATAGGAATCAGTTCTGTTAGGGGTAACCTAAAAATTTTATAAGACCTATTTAGCTCAGGAAGAAAATCGTTCTCAGTTTCTTCTATGAGATGAGATGAGTACAATTTAACATTCTTCTGTCTTTCCTTTTCCCCACTTGTTTTTTCTCGACAGTCTGGAATTTTGACTTACTGAGATTTATTGCAGATAATTCTGTGGCCAACTGCTTTGCTGGCTTTTGGAGACAGCCTGTTTTTTCCTGCCTGATTGCTTTGTAGGAGTTGGAAGTTTTATTAGCATAAGGTTAGGGGGCTTAGTCCCTTTCTGAACACTACCTAGTCTGTAATGAACCTTCATTTCTAAGATTCCACTCTCTTGAGCTGCTAGTACATTTTTGACTCCTGCTTTAATTCTGCTTGGTCTGGTCCTTTATTCAGGCATGTGATTTACCGATATACTAGCCTGTCTCTTCTCTATCTTTTATGTTTTCCCTCTACCTCAGTTTTCTTATCTGTATTTTGGGAATTTCTCCAGTGTATGTTCCATATTACTGTCTTACTATACAGAAAAGTTCTGTGCCTGTCTTCTAAAATTTTTTTAAAGGTTTCAAGCAAAAATGAAGTGTAGCAACTTTAACAAATGCCTGTATACCTTCCCCTTAGCTTTGTCAAGTCTAAGTACTTTACCATGTGTGCTTCAGAATTCTTTTTTCTAATTTTAAACCCCGGTGGACTCTTATCTGGTGTAGGTACTATTCTGAATTCAGTTTTGATCTTTATCACTCTTAGGCCTGTTTATTACACTTGCACGTATCAGTGAACAGTATATAGTGGGGCTAGTGTGTTTTTAAACTTTATATGAATGGTATCATACTGAACACTTGTTTCTGCAGTTTTTCACACGGCATTGAGATTTATCGATGTTGATACGACAGCATCAATTTTCCTGTCACAAAGGCCTGTTTACTTGTCAAAGCACATGTCTGCTGGGGTTGCATCTGTCTAGAAGGGGTGACTCCCTCTAATTGGTCCATTGTGGCAGAGGGTGAGGGGTAAGGAGTGATACAGGCTAGAGATAGCCCTGATTGGTTCATTCCCTGCACTGTGGTCTAGTATCCCACTGGAGGAACGTACTATGGTTCTCAGTAGGTGGTCATGAAGCTTCTTCATGTTTTACTGTGGAAAATAATACCTCTTTGACCATTCTGGGACCTGTGTCTCTGTGCCTGCCTGTCAGATACTCCCTAGGGTTCGTACCTAAGAGTGGAATTAAATTGCTTACCAATGTGGTTTGATTTCCTGCCCTGAAAATTGTCTCTTTATATCCTTTGCTTATTTTTTTTTGAAGGGTTGTCTTTTTCTTTTTTTTCTTTTTTTAAATTTTTTTTTTTTTTTCAACATTTATTTATTTTTGGGACAGAGAGAGACAGAGCATGAACGGGGGAGGGGAGAGAGAGAGGGAGACACAGAATCGGAAACAGGCTCCAGGCTGTGAGCCATCAGCCCAGAGCCCGACGCGGGGCTCGAACTCACGGACCGCGAGATTGTGACCTGGCTGAAGTCGGACGCTTAACCGACTGCGCCACCCAGGCGCCCCGGGTTGTCTTTTTCTTAATGATCATAAGAGTTCTTTATGTATTTGAGCAAAATACTCAAATTTATGTTTTGTAGGCTACATATCTTTTTGTGTCCCTGTCTTTTCATGTGAGGATATTTCACACTCAGAGATTAAAATTTGAATGTAATAGACTCTTTTGAGATTTCCTTTATAATTTGTGTCTTTTGTGTCTTGCTTAATAAAATACTTCTTTTAAGGTCAGAAAGATAGTCTCTTCTGAATATTGGGCTCTTTTACATTTAGTCTTCACGTAGAATTTTTAATATGATGTGAAGTAGTGATAGTTTTTCCTTCCTTCATGGGTAGGCCTGTAGCTCAGAGCTATTGATCACCCTTTTCTCACTGATCTGTGATGATGTCTCTATGTTGAGCTTTCATAGATTCCTGGAGCGCCAGTGTCATTGAATTCTGTAATTTTTAGTTTCATTATGTCTTTTCCATCTTTAGTTCAGTACCTTTATGTATTTAATTCTTTCTTTTTATTTGATCACTCAGGCAGTCATCCAAAAAATTATTTATTGAATACCTATTATGTGCCAGACACATTACTAGGCACTGAGAGGCAGCTATAAATAAAAGAAAGTTGCTGCCTCCTGGAGCTTGATTTCTAGTGGAGGAAAAACACCATCATAAACACTATCCAGTACGGGCGCCTGGGTGGCTCAGATGGTTGAACATCCAACTCTTGATTTCAGCTCAGGTCATGATCCCAGGGTTGTGGGATCGAGCCCTGTATCGGGCTCTGTGCTGAGTGTGAAGCCAGCTTGGCCTCTCTCTCCCCCTGCCTCTCTCCCGCACTCATGCTCTCTCTCTAAAACAAAACAAAACACTATCCAGTAAATGGTTGATGTATCCAAAGACGATTGAGAGCTCCGTAGATGTGTATGTGAGGGAATGTGTGTCCAGGGAATGTGTTGGGGCTGTACGCTGTTGCGTAGGGTTGGGAAAGGTCTGATTGATAAGAAACCTGAAGAATGGGAGGGAATAAGCCAAGTGGCAGTCTCTGAAGGAAGAAAAGTATAGACACAAGTTCAGGGCTCTGAGGAGGATCATACTGGACATATAAGTAATTATTTTAAACCCACTTAGTTTATGTCGTTGGATTTGTTGATTATCTAAAATTATTGGGGCGCCTGGGTGGCTCAGTCGGTTGAGCGTCCGACTTCGGCTCAGGTCACAATCTCGCGGTCCGTGAGTTCGAGCCCCGCGTCGGGCTCTGTGCTGACGGCTCAGAGCCTGGAGCCTGTTTCCGATTCTGTGTCTCCCTCTCTCTCTGACCCTCCCCCGTTCATGCTTTGTCTCTCTCTGTCTCAAAAATCAATAAACGTTAAAAAAAAAAAAAAAAATTTAAAATTATTGAGGGTGAGGCCTCCTTTGTTGTTGTGTGCCGAATCTCAGTTATGGTGGATTTTCATGCTTACTACGTTTGGATTATAAATTCATTTTCAGCAGGGTTTTAGCTGTAAGATGAGAATGATTTTGTTTATTTCAGGCGCTCAGGTCCAAGCCTAAATGAATAGATAAATGTAGACACCAAGCTCCATGTGGCACAGGCCTATGATTGGAGATTTCTGTGGTAGTTCTTTTTCCATCTAGATCCTAGGCTGGGCCATGCAAGTTTCCTCGTGGTCCCTGGTAGGGAGAGGGTGTGGGGGAGGGGGCAGACAGAACCTACGACAAGGGTCATTCTGGTTTTATGCAAGGGGCTTCAGATGTAATTCTCTGATTTGCAAAAGCTGAAGAACTCAATTCCTTTATTTTTAATATTTTTATTTATTTTTAAAATGTTTATTTTTGAAAGTGCACAAGTGGGGGGGAGGGGCAGAGAGAGTGAGAAGGACAGAGGATCCGAAGCGTGCTCCACACTGACAACAGCGAGACTGATGTGATGTGGGGTTGTGGGGTTCAGACTCAGGAACCGTGAGATCATGACCTGAGCCAAAGTTGGACACTCAACCGACTGAGCCACCCAGACACCCGTTTTTTTTTTTGTTTTTGTTTTTTTTTTAAGTTTGTTTGTTGGTTTTTGAGAGAGAGCACACAAGTGGGGTAGGGACAGAGAGGGAGAGCATCCTAAGCAGGTTCCGCAATCTCAGCACAGATGCCAATGTAGGGCTCCAAAACAAACTGAGATCATGACCTGAGCTGAAATCCAGACTCAGACGCTCAATCAACTGAGCCATCCAGGTGCCCAAAGAACTCAATTCTGGATTACAGAGACACTCAAGCTGCTCCACAAAACCTACAGAAACTGGGCTTTTGTGTTGTTAAATCCCATACTTTCTACTCTGGATTTTAGTTTACTCTTCTTGTTTGACCCTTGGGATTTCCTTCTTTTGGGAGCTCAGCTGTGCATGTAAAAGGATATCCTTTATCTCGTTTTTGAAGCAAAAGGGTTTTCAGATCATTAGTCATTATTCCTGGAATCAAAAGCCTCTGTTGGAACCACTATCTTATCAAATTGCTTTGTAGTCTGCTTTTATGCACATCTCATTTGATATGTTGATACATTAAGTATGCCGATCCATTCTCCTTCCCTGAATAAATGCTACTTGGTTGTTTTCTTAGTGCAGCTGACAATTCCATTTGCTAATATTTTGAGTAAAAATTTCTGTGATGGATCTTATTTGTTTCATGGACTGATTTGAAGTAGGTTGTCTTTTTGTCTGGTTAGAAATAATCTGAGAAAAAGAATTATTTAAATTTGAAGAAATAAATATGACCTGCCTCTCAGATTCCCAGTGTATTTCTCAGCTATTATTGGCTGATTTGTTCTTGTCTGATTTCTAGCAGTTTTTATACTAATATTTCAAGAAATTATTTTTTAAGTTTATTTTGAAAGTGTGCACATGAGCGTGAGTGGGGAGAGAGAGAGGAGAGAGAGAATCCCAAGCAGGCTCCTCACTGCCAAGCGCAAAGCCCAACATGGGGCTCCATCTCATAACTGTGAGATCATGACCTGAGCTGAGATCAAGAGTCGGATGGCTAAATGACTGAGCCTCCCAGCTGTCCCCAGAAACTATATTGTTACTGTTTAGAAAAGAAACTCTTTTTTTGTACGTGATTTTTTTTTTAATGCTTGTTTATTTTTGAGAGAGAGAGCAAGCACAAGCAGGGGAGGGAAGAGAGGGGCACAGAGGATCCGTGCAGAGAGCAGAGAGCGCGCTGTGGGGCTCGAACTTCCAAACCGTGAGATCATGACCTGAGCCGAAGTCAGCTGCTTTACCAGTTGAGCCATCCAGGTGCTCTTCTTTTTTGTACATTATTAAAGCCATGATGATTTCTCTTTATTTGGCTGTAATGCTACAGGTTTTATTATGGAGCCTTTTATTTCTCTTAGTCTTGTTTTTAGAGAAGTAGATTCTCCAAAAAATATTTTCATTTTTCATATCATAGTGTGCGATATGAATTCGAATGCGTGTTTTCTTAACAGTGAGAAATTATTATAGCTACAATTTTATCTCATTATTTCGAAAATGCTTTACTATGTTTTCTTCCATTCTAGTTAAAGAGAATAGAAATCCCAGAAATATGAGTCAGTAGTCATTTTTCACGCATAGGATTTCTAGAATTGGAATTATTATACATTGTTTTGTGATATTTTTGGTATGTGGTAAACATTTTCTGTCTTTAAATATTCTCAAAGAACATGTATTTTAGTTCTGAATCTTCTGTTAAAAATTTGTCTTGGACCTTTGTACTTGGAGGGAACACAGAGATGTCTCATTATTCTCATTTTTAACTACCTTTTCTCATTTTATCTCACAGAACCATTGATGTCAAACTGCCGCTTGGTTATATAAGCTTTTGCTCAGCGTTTTTAAAGGAGTGCTCATAGTTAGATACTTTGTTTCAGTAATTCCTTCCAATGGAGAAATATGGGCTCTGCACGTTTTCCGTTTGCATTTTTATATTGGTTATATTTATCCACAAATTTGCGTATACTTTGATATTTAGGAAAATAACTTTCATTTAAGGTTTTTAAAAATATATTTGTAAGGCGACCTATTTAAAAGTACTTCGAGTTTGATTTTAACATGATTATATACCTTTTGCATATAATTAAGTCAAAGTAAGTAACTTCGGATTTCTGCTTTGCATCGTTTCTTAACTTTTACCCTCTGATAGTGTGTCAACATCTATTCTCATCCACCCCAACTACTTTGTCCTATTTAAACTCTCTCTTCAATAATTGGTCATCCCGCTCTTTGGTTACATCGTCGTCTTCACATTCTGTATGCCATTTGTAAGTTTTCTGCAACTTTGACAATAGGGAAGGAAAGGGGGTTCACGTGAATTTGCTGGTGAATAAACCCAGTTGACCACCGTCAGTTGAGTGTGTAAAGGTTCGGTTACATACGTTTATCGGAGGTAAACTCTCTTTTTAAGCCCTTTCTGTAAACATTTACTTTTAGCAGAGCTGTTTGCAGAATTTCCTTGTCATTACCATCTCTATATTATTTGTATCCTCTTTTCTGGGTCTCGTGCAAGTTCCTGTTCTTGAGATCGTGTTCTCCAGTTCATGTGGCATTAGATGTTTGAACTTTGTTCGTTTTCAGACAGTGTGTAGTCAGTACTGTAATTTGTCAGGAGTTGATAATCATTGCAGCCTTTATTATTCTTCAAAAAGTGGATGAACTGTTTTTTCAACTTGGCTTGTGACTTTCTAGTTCAGGATTCTGAGTGTTTTCTGTTCCTAACTGCATTGCCACTTTTGCACCTGAAAACTCTTTCATTTGCCCTATACTTTGTTAACTCATTCTTGGAATTGATCTTTACCTGTTTCTACTAAATACAATTTCAACCTAAAAATAATACTCCATGCTTTGATATGTGGACTTAAGGTCTTACTTGAAATGTGGGGCAAAGTTCGTCATTTAAATGGATATTGTGGTATTGTGATTTTAAGATAGAATTGATCATTCACATGACCAAAATATATTTCACATCTTTATTTGGTGTTTGTCCAGAGTTCCCCAAACCCTTGGACTTTCTTAAGTGTTGAGAATGATAAAGGTGTCTTTTGTTATGTGAATGGACACACCTAAAGGTGGTTGTGAAGGTAGAGGGTTGGAAGTTCAGTCCCAATCCCTGACCTTGGTGGAGGGGGGGAGGGGCTGTAAATTTAATCCTTCGCCAATGGCCAATGATTCAGTCAGTCATACCTATGTAATAGAGCGTCCATAAAAACCCAGAAGGCCGAGCTCACAGAGATTCTGGGCTGAAGATCACGTGGAGGTGTGGGGACTGTTGGTGCTTTGGGAGGGGGCATATAAGCTCCGCCCCTTCCCACATCCCTTGCGCTGTGCATCCCTTCCATCTGGCTGTTCCTGAGTGCTAGCCTTTTATGATAAACAGTAATTTAGCAAGTAAAATGTTTTTCTGAGTTCTGTGGGCTGCTCTAGCAAATTAATGTAACCAAAGGAGGGGTTTCTCAGGACCCTCAGATTTACAGCCACTTGTTGAGAAGCACAGGTCACAACCCGCAATTGCAGTTGGTGTCCTTAGAGGGGGTCATGGCGGTCACTCCCATCACTAGCTGGAGGTCAGAGGCACAGGACTATGACTGGTGTCTGATGGAGGAAGGGGCTGCGGTCTAGGAGGACTGAACCCTTGTGGAGTCTGATGCTATCTCTGCACACACAAATGAGTGAATTTTTGCACACCTGCTGGTGTCTGAGAATTGCTTCTTGGTGTGGGGGGACCTCCCCGCCTTCCTGCACACATTGAAATTGGGTCTAGGGACCAGTTTAGATGAGAATCCACCTAAATTGTCACCTTTGTGTAACATTCAGGGGGTCCGGTACTGTGAAAATATTTGTGGGCCTTGATAACAAGCAAAATGTTAAGAAAGGTCGGCCAGTTCTCTGCCTCACTTTCTATGTTGTCGTTATATGCTAGCAATGCTCTTATTTCCTTCTTAGTGGAAGAGAAAGCCAACACCCACCTCCTCCTTGGCATGTGCTTAGACACCTATGCCCGCTACCTTCTGTTCTCCAAGCAGCCGGCACAGGCACAGAGGATGTATGAAAAAGCTTTGCAGATTTCTGAAGAAATACTAGGAGAAAGACACCCACAGGTAAGGGAGGAAAACAGAGAGGGGAACTGTAAAACAAAGGTTTAGAATTTCCGGGTGTGAAATGCCACCCTCGTTGGGAGCAGATCAGCAGCAGATGCTGCTAGGTGCTAGGTATTCCCTCCTCTGCCCGCCCCCAACTGCTTGTTTCCTAAAGGGGGTGAGGGACACCTGGTCAGCTCAGTCAGTAGTGCACGCCGCTCTTCATCTTGAGGTCGAGAGTTTGAGTCCCACATTGGGTGTAGGGATTACTTCAAACAAACCAAAATGAAACAAAACAAAGGATTTGAGACCTCTAATCAGTTATCCAGAGCATTCTGCCTGCATTTTGGTTCACCCAGCAGAGCAGCCTTTATAAAAGGTAGGTCTAACCAGGCACCCGTGAGCTTCCAGGCCTTGAGGGTACATGGCACAGTATTTTGTAATAAGGAACATTAGTAAGAATCATTAAGAGGAACAGGTTAATGCATGAAGATTCTTGTCTCCCTCACCGCATAGGTAAAATGCCAGGGGAAGTTGGGGGAGGGGGGGCAGAAAGGAGAAAGGGACTACATTACAAAGTAAAAACCACAGACGTAGAATTAAACCACACCGTGCAGCGCTGTTAGAACAGTGAACACGTTGAACTTTGTCTTTCTCGTCTCTCACATTAAATTCTTAGAAGGAAGAACTGGACCACTTGTCAGAATGCTTGGTACCCCCAGCACAGGACACAGGCATTTTAACTGGACTGAACACGTCCCAAGGTTCAGGTCGATGGGCAGGGCAACTTGTTGGGCTGTGAACTCTCTTCAGGAAAGGGATTTAGGTTAGAGTCCCTTTAATGGAATATTACTGAGGAATAAGAAGACAAACTTGGAATTCAAACCACCAAGTGCTAGAACTGAGAGGAGGGGGTAGGTCTGCTTCTCTTAGTACCAAAATTTTAAAAACTCTTAGTGGGAATCTTCCTAAATCAGTAATATATGTGGTTCTTCTCGATGAGTCTCAGAGTCACCAGTAGGGATGACGTTAAATAAAGCCCTGGAGGCTGGCTTCTCAGGATTGCCAAATCAGGAGATCGTTACAGCTTCATCTTGCCGTTTAGTATTTTTTCTTGGTACTTCTAGTTTGATGATTAGATTAATAAGTCATATCCTGTTCCCTACTTGGTAGATTTGTATTGTTTTCCAGAGAGCCAAACTGGTGCCGTCCCCCATACAATGTGAATGATATACGTGTTTGTTTTATATATATGTATATATGTATATATACGTATATATACACATACATATCAGTTTGTTAAAGGCTGATGTCTTTCATTTTTGTGGAACGTGCTAGGAAACGTGAACTCTTAAGCATATATCCACAGTTTACCAGACTCCAAATTAATGTTAAATCCGTGTGGCTGTTTTTTAAAAAAATGGCTGTTTTTTCTCTCGTGTGTAGACCATCGTGCTGATGAGTGACCTGGCTACCACCCTGGATGCACAGGGCCGCTTTGATGAGGCCTGTGTTTATGTGCAAAAGGCATCAGATCTGGCGAGACAGATAGAACATCCTGAGCTACACATGCTGCTCAGTAATCTCGCTGCAATTCTGATGCACAGAGGTAGGGGGCAGTGGAAGCCCGCCGGGCCTGCTTGAGGGAAGGGGTCACTGGATTTCTGCAGCTGTGAGACGGTTGTAGGGAGGGCGAGGGGCAGTCAGGAAGCTCCGGGATTCAAAGGCTGGCTGAACGTACTAAAAAGGATGTGTGTTTGGTTGAAGTACCATTGGGTTCAGTTCACGTAACTTGTGTCGTCCTGCACTAGCCCGTCGAACACATGGAGCTAAAGAAAATTTCCATCAGCCACGTGCTCGGCTGATGGAGTCAGGGCCCCAGGGCACCGGAGGGCCCCGGCCCTCGCTGCCCTGGCGCTCTACAGCTAGGCCGGCTCACAGCCTCTCCGAGCGAGCCATCGTGTCACAGAGGCTGAAAGGAGGCAGGGCCAGCCTGTCACTTAATGAGCACACAGCAAGTTAGACCTGAACTGTCGCTAGTGCTTGCTCTCAGAATCTTTCAGAGTCACTTTGAAAACCTACATTTCTCTTTACTCTCCCTTCTCTCTGGGTTATTTTAGAACGATATGCACAAGCAAAAGAGATCTACCAGGAAGCACTGAAGCAAGCAGAGCTGAAAAGAGATGAGGTTTCTATACAGCACATCAGGGAAGAGCTGGCTGAGCTGTCAAGAAAAAGTAGACCTTTCACTTAATTTTATGAAGCGCTAAATCCCTTTTTGTTGTAGGGAATTTTAAGTAACAGTGGTTATTCTAGTCTCAGTGGCACCCAAATCAATGGCTTAAACCCTTTCTCCTTGATATTCACGTCTCGTCAGTTAGCTGTGGTGAAGGACAAGTTGTACGCACTGCCGCTTTTGTTCTTTAAAGGAAAGACGCCTTTCACCCCTGGCTGATGTTGACCTCTAAGGACAGAGGTCAAGTGATGCTTTCTGTCGTAACGTATGGTGTGGTGCTGTCGTGCTGGTCTAAGTGTACCTGTAGATGGAGATGGGCCAGTTGGCCTTCGGGGTGGGTGTGGTGATTCAGCCAGGCATCTCTATCCTACGATTTTGATCCATTGATTTGCTATACCTTTTTTTATTTTACCAATATCTGGAAGAACAGAACTGTCTCATGGCAAAGGGGGATTATGGTGAGTTATTTTTCTTATGTATTTCATGAAGCTCAGTGTGGAACCTAATGCATAATGGAGCAAAAGCATTGTCGTGGTTTGTGCCAGCGCCCAGCATGAAGTTTTAAAGTAGGAAGTAGGCCCTTGAAAATACACCCGTTTAATTATAAATCAAAGTAAACTGTATGTCTTCATATCTGGTTATATAGGACTATGAAAGAGGGGGGAAAAGGAAGGATGTGAACACTTGTCAATGCTGTTTGAGGACTCCGCTTCCTTTGCAGCCTAGGTCCCTGAACAGAGTCCTCTGCACGTGCCCAGGCTGCACCCCCCAAACCTTCTGTCTCAGGGTCGGGCCTTAACAAGTGTAATATGTAAAATCTCCCCAGTAGTTCTCATATGTTCTGCTTATACAGTGGAAGGATCACTGATCTGGATCTTAGTCCAGGCTTCTCGAGTTTGGGTCTCAGTATCCTCATCTGTAAGTAGGAAACGAATGAGATTGTCTCATAGCCATGGGAGAATGTATTTTGTCCGATGACCCTAAATGAATAGACTACTACTGTGTTCAAAGAGCCTTATCACACTGCCTCATAGCGTATTAAGTATATACATACAAGATAGGCAGATGGAGGTTTTTACCTCAGAAGTGTTGCAAAGAGCCCCTGGCCTAGGGCAAAGGCAATTTTTGTAGGTGCCATGAAGGAGCACTGTTATTGTTGGTAAGCCTTTGGGGGGTGGGGGGTGTGAGTGGGAATGGTAAACAGATATTTTTGTTTCTGTGTACATATTATTGGAAGAATCCTTTCATAATAAACTAGAGACTCTACAACAACATTGTATGTATTCCGTAATCTTTGAGTTTCTCATAAAAAATAACTCACTAAAGAGTTAAGAAAAACAAAATACTAGAAATCCTGAGGTCCAGAGCCTCCAGGATTAGACTAAGACGCAAATTTTCTGTTTTGCAGATGTAAATTTCTTCCTGCTTTCTAAGCTCATCTCTTACCACCCAGCTAGCTCCTTTGAGTCTAATGAGAAACTAGAATGTAAATGAGATTGAGTTTCAGTGCGACCCAGTCTTAATTTGTTGGTTGGTGATTTTTGAGAAATTACTGTCAACTAGTGGACTACTCACCTACGTGGAGAATGTTTTTGCTTTTTCACAATTGCAGGGGTTGCTGAAAGTAAGGATTGTGACTCCAGGTTTTATTTAAGAATTTTTCAATCTCCACAGTGATTCCGCTCACGGTCCCGTCCCGGTGCTGGAAAAACTATAGGTGTTTTCAGAGAAGACAGTCTCTTCCTGTGGGTGTCTCCATGAGAGTTCATTTGCACAGTTGTAAAACAAGGTAGCAGGGCAGGAAGGGCGATCCCTTTGCCGACTGGTCTGAGTTCAAAAGTAAATTGTTAAAAAGAGCATAGTAGAAATTTTTGAACTGTCACCAGCGTTTTCAGGGCATAAATGTTTAAAAACTGGAACCCGCACACCCAAGTTACTTCCCATGATAAACATGCGCTGGAGATCTGGCTGTCAGAATGCTGCTATGAACAGCATTGGGAAGACTTTAATTTAGATCCTGGGGTGCTAAAAAAAAAAAAAAAAAAAAAATCATGCAGAAGGATGCAGCTTTGGAACACTGAAATCTCAGCCTGCAAAGAGTGTCATGCCTTGGTTTCAGCCGACTTCAAGTCCTCTTGTCACTCTCGGGGCTGTCTGCCGTTTCAGTCCTGCCGAGGTGGACGTCCTCCCTCCGAGACGGTTGGCTCCATAGGTAAGCCCGCGAGAGTTCTGTCCTCTCGTTCTCAACTAAGAAACGGTCCTGGACTTTCTCTCCCGTTCTGAACTCCAGGTGGTGGCGGATGGCATAGGAAAACACATACGCACTGCGAGGAGGGGGCAAAGGGGGAGCGCCACTCACTCTCGGGTCCTCGAGGAGAGCTGCGCCAGTAACAAGCTAGGCTCTGAGCCGACTACTCTCAAAGACTGTGCTGACTTGGAATAGCTCAAGACCTTCAGGGTCATGGAAAAATAATCATGATCATCTCTTTTGGGTCAGCTGACACAGAAGATTATTAAAGTCTCAGACATTACGAGCAGCAGAAAACTGTCAATTAGAACATTTAGTTACGGTTTTTCACGCACGTGAAAATTTTATGTATATCATCAAGTGGTGCCAGCTTTCCAAGTGGAAGGAATCTGATCACTAAACCTGCTCTCAAGTTTACTGTGAGGACTTCAGGTCTAAGACAAGAGTAGAATAGTAACAAGAGTGAAGGCCTTAACCATGTAGGCAAAGGACTGAGCCCGTGTCCTCATTATTAAAATCAAGATCAGACACCAATGCTGAGGGTGATGCGAGGATCTCGTTACAAAGGAGGCAGTCAGTGGTTCCCATACACCTGCTTTCTGTAGAGGCTTGCATACTTTTGTTAAAAAGTTGAGATCTACTTAGAAGTCCATGAAGTGCTCACATGTATCATCCCAAGAGACCTCTGCCTCTCCCCTTTCTCATCTTCAGTGGCATCCTTCCAAAACAGTTAGTATCCACGTGCTGAAGGATGCTGCAGCACTATGAAGTCGTAAAGTAAAATAATCTCACAGTTCAATAAGCAATTATTAAGGGTGAAACTGACCCCTTCATAATTATTTGCTCCTTGAGATTCGGTGAAAGATTCACCAGTAAACTCTTGCCCACGAGGAATCACAGGGAGAGTAAGAGTAAGCACTGGCACATGGGGAAAGGGAAGTGAGGCTTCAGGATACACAGCACAAGGCAAAGCTAAGAGTCAGATTCTGTACGGATCGTTACCTTCTAACTCAACCGATAATACAGGGCAACCCACTCCTCTGAAACCTGAGACATCAAGAGCCTTGAATCACACATGATCTATGTGGCTATGGACAGGGTAGTCCAATTTATTTTGAAACAAAAGCTCTGTTGGGCTGCATCAAATGCAGGAGAAAAAGAATATTTAGGGCCACGGTTAAGTTACCAGTGTGCATAACAGTGAGGTATGCCTCAAATAAGCCTTTTGTTTTTAAACTTTAAAAACTGAACTATAACATACCCATGCAGTAATATTTTTCAGTGCCACTAATTAAAAAAAAAAAAAAAAAAAAAAATTAAAGCCTGCACTGGAAATTGACAGTATGGCAGAATTTTGTTTCTCCTACCTTTGACCCAAAAACGTAATGTACAGATTTTATATAGGGTCTGTGTTAAAAATCTAAACATTTCCACAAGATTTTAAACATCGCTGGAAATCTGAATTTAGAGGAAACAAAATTAGATAAAAGTACAATGCCCGTGACAGCCAACATTATGTAACTGGGCTGTATGAGGTTGTTGAGAAGGCAAGGGTTAAAAAGATAGGTGCGATGTTTTTTTGTTTTAAAATTACCCCCCAAGTTGATGCGCTGATTTGAACATAAGTACACCAGATACTACAGCAAGGGGAAACACTGCAAAAAAGGTAATCTATTTACAGAAGAGTGATTTAAAGACATTATGGTTTTCTTTACAAACAGATGTAAGAACAAGAATTGTCACTTTTTAAAAACTCTACATTTCAACCCTCCACTATTATTATAATCCACCGAACTGCCTATGTCCGAGGCAGTCCCCCCGTCCCTCCCCACCCCCCCCCCCTTTTTACTCTCCAAATAAATTCCCATCATTTCTTCATCATCTGCGGTCCAGGCTCTCTTAAAAAGTCTCTGGGCACAAGTCCTAGGACGAAAGGCTTTTGACCTGCCATTAAAAATGAAACCGCCAAAAACGAGAGCTCCCTGGCCCACACCCTGGCCCCACCGAGACCCCTTCTGGGCGCGGTTCAGTCATCGCTATCCGACAGCGTCTCGTACTGTGCAGAGAGCAGCGGGGCAGGCTCTCGCTCCCAGATCCTGCTCTGCTGGTGAGGAGCCGCTTGGTTCACGGAGGACGGGGCACACGCGATCGGGGTCGGTGGCGTACTGCTGAGCATCCGCATAGTCAGAGGGTTGTAAGGAAACTGAGTCGAGCCTGACAAAAGAAAAACTGTTTTCACCGTCCTGAGCACAGCTGCTGTTCCCTACAGCTTCCACGGGGTGGAGGGAGACACGATTATTCTATTGAAATGGTCTTGTGACACCGGGAGCAGAATGAAACACAGAAGGGCCAGGGTTTCACCATGTAGACTGTAGCCTATGGTAAGGCACCAATCCGGTGAGAATCTAGAAGGGACGGAGGACACGAGTAAGTGCAAGCTTAGGGTTGCTAAGTCCGGAAGTGGAAGCTCAGGGCTGAACTTTCAGTGAGTTCTAGAACCAGGTGTTTCCATGGAGAATCCAAGTAAAACTGCATATTAAGCTCGAAGAGTCTGGTTACACCAAGAACTCCTGGCCTCTTAATGATAAATGCAGCGGTACGTGCTCAGAGGACGAGGGGACAAGGAATTGCAGCAGGTCACAGGGCAGCAGGATGCAGGTCAGCTGCTGGGTCTCTGGGCAGATTTAAAAGGTACAAGATCTGGAAGAGGGTATGTGCACCTAACGACAGCACTGCTACCTCCTGCCACTTTCTACATTGGTCTCAACTGTCCCCAGAAAGCCTCTTACAGCTTAAGAAACTCTAAAGACAGAAAACATAGCCATTTTATCAAGGGATTTCACAAATTAAATTCCTTCCCTAAGAGAGGAAACAATTACTGGTTTAGAAGTTGTCAAACTAGAGCACAATCACTTCACATGTGATGTGAGTTTTATGAAGCAAAGGCCTTCAGTTATGCTGACGATATCCATAGGAAATTTATATGTAAATAAGGGGGAGAGCACATTTCAGACATTTTCCACTGACGTACATGTATTTAACTCCTAAAAGATGGCTCACGATTCTCTGAGACCCTTAAATCTACACCAGGTAATCCCAGTTTTATTTAAACAACAAAAAAGCAAAGCCTGTTCCCTTTCAAGACAACCAGTATTGTGGTTATTAGATTCAAGAAGAAAGCTTACGAGCAAGCAAGCACAAAAAGGAAAACATTCATAAATACCCTAGAACACGGTTTTTCATCAGTTTGTATAAATATAAGTGAGCCTGCAATAGAGATGGCTTTTTACACTATCTCCATTTCTTATTTTGATTTCTTAATATTTCCCTAAGAACCTTCTCTAAGAATGTCTATAGAGAGGCTAAGGGTGAAGCCTGGGAGCGGCCCTTCACTCTCAGGTGTGGTTCCTGGAAGAACTGAAATCACAGACTTTGTGGCTTTGCAAATAGCAGGTGCTGGCTCCCAGCACAATACAGAAGTGGGGGGAACGGAGATGTTTTCATAGCTCTTCCTTTGTTCATGGTAATCAGACCTTACGTTCTGTAAATTTTTAAGATTCCATGCATTCAGTGTCTGTTTTGGAAAGTGGAATCCTACTGATACAACAATGGAAATTGAGGTTTCCAAAGTTTGATTTTAGAAGCACTAGCCAAGGCTTTGATAAAAAAGGACTTTACGACTCCTTTTCTAGCAGTAAGTTCCTCACCTGTTGAGGAGGGCCTGTCTTCCCAGGCCCACCCTGGTGTCTGCCTGTGGTAATCCCCTTCTGAATGTACAGAGGAGACGGAAGAGGGCCTTTCAGTTCCTAAGAAGCCTTGCCCAGGGATGGGAGATTTAGATTTCCTGCTGTTTGACTTGCTGATCAGCTTTGGTTTGCAAACTCCTCCTAAAAGTGAAATAAATTAACTCTTGACATATAGTAATTATGTTCTCAACTTAAAAACCTACCCAAGTGCTTGCTGATGGGTTATATGCCGCTGAGAGAAAGCGGGAGGATGGCAGGCGGTGCGAAGAACCCAGATCCTAGGACCCAGTGAAGTTTCAAAGTTAGTATTTAAAAGCCAGAATTTACTTGTAGCAACTAAAGCAAAAGGGGTATGTCCTCATGCCATCAACTTGAAAACCATGTAACCAAGGAAATTAAATTTCTGAGAGGAACATCATGTCTTTCCGGGTCTTGGAGCACAGAAACTAAGGAAATTAAAGCAGGTTGACGAAAATCTTAAATCCTAACTACCTCCTTGCCTGCCAGTTTAAAGAGAAGCAGAGGAATCCGTACACCACCCCAAGGAAATTTTATGCCCAAAAGCGTGGAACAGAAGCCCCTTCGTGGCCATGCTACTGGTCCCCAGCAGAAGCTCAGCAAGTCTTGGCGGCCTGTTGTTCCAGGCTCCGGTCTACAGAAGTTCACAGGAGTGGGACGCCCCTGACAGGGCTCTAGAACAAAGCATGGAAATGATGTCTGAAGAGAACAGAGCCCAGGTGAGCAGCAGACGTGTTCCTCTGCCTCGCAGAACCTGAGACCTCACCCTGCCCCGAGTCCCACGGCGCCCAGAAAAAAGTGGGTAGAAGGCAACTTCAACCCCTTCAACTATCTGCACAGAAAAGAAGTGCAAGTACCTTGATGGTCAGGAAGAGAACCGAATGGGACGAGGGGAAAAGATGCTTCTGGAAGAGAAACTTCAAAATACACAAAGCCAGTTTGGGCTCCTTTGGTAAAGAACAGATCATCATCAAAAAGGAGAGGTGAAAAGCTTAGGAAACAAAATACGGCAAGGATCAGAACAGACACGACAAAAAGGGCGTTAGCACAAAAGGAAAATGTGAGCTAGAGTAAAAGCAACAGATGAAGACGACTGAAATAATTAGATTAAGATGACTAAAAGAACTAGAAGGTAACAGATCTGGAGGACAAAGACTAGCTGGCAAAAATGTAATTGTGTTTTTTGAGATGGATAAGCCCAACGAAAGAGGCAAAATAGAACATTTCCAGGAGTGTAGAAATCCACCTGCAGGTGCAAACAGCCTCCCTGTGGTCAGGAAAGTCTGACACAGCACGAACGCCAACATACTAACTAATTAACTTCTTCAAATTGAGGCAAAGAGGCTTCAGGCAGATAACTGTCACCTGCCAAAAAAGGGGACATCTGGCTGCCTTCTTACACAACCATTGATGCCAGGTGGGGGAAATGTAATAGTGTCTATGGAATGTTTTGAGAAAGGCGCCACACTGTCCTTTCAAGTATCAAGGCAGCAAGAAGACATTCTTGAGCGGGAACAGTCTCGGAGGACAGCAGCCTCTGAGAGAAAAGGGAGTGTGAAAACAGTACCAAAAAGAAAGGTCTCAACAGAAGGGGTACATGACCAGGATTGCTTGAAGTGGGTGACCGTCACCAATGTTACCACCTTCAAATACACGCACAGGTAAATCAATACAAATCAGGAGGTAAGAGCAGAAAGGGGAAGACTGTGCTCATCCTTCAGAGCAGGAAGTGAATCCACATTGCCATAAAATACACGTGGGTGTAAATAAATAAGAACCTCTGATCTCTTTGATCTTCTTCACCTTAGTGAGATCTTTTGCTTGAGGGTAACAGGAAAAAACCCTAAACTAAACCTGAAATACCGCTGACCTGCCGGTAAATTTTTAAGCATAAGAGATCCCAGTTCTCAAAGATTAAGAAAAAGGGGTTTCAAAGCTTAGAATCACAGTTTTTTGTGTGCTTGCTTTTACCAGGACGTATGAATGACTGGTTCTGATGTCTATCTGGCCTTTTATGTGTCCATACAGAGATACTTCTAAAATGATGCTTATCAGACAAGAACACTAGCTTTCTGGATGATGTGATCTGAAGGGTTTTTATTTTTTTTTTTTCCCCTTCTTCTATGGCTTAAAATTCTTTAATGCTGAGCCTGTTCTCTTTATTACAATAGTAAGTCCCTTTTATTCAAAAGCAGAAAGGAACCTGCACTTGTATTACAGTTAAAATATGTCGATCCAGATAAGGACTAGATGCAAAGGAAAAAACCCAACACTCAAAGGTGACTTCTGCATAAAAATCTCCATCCTTTTAAAATTTGTTCGTGTTACTAAAATGTCTGAGCAGGTTAAAAAAAAAAAAAACAACTAAGTAAAACCGTTAAGAGGGGACTCTGGGAACACACAAAATGAAACGTCTTGGTGACGCGTTACAACTTGGACGTAGAATGGCGTTTTCTCGGGAAAGGCAGCAGAAGGGCACAAGAGTGAACACACTTTACCTGAATGAGGTGACGGGTCCCCTTCCTCTCTGCGGGTCTCCCCACTGGGCACAACGGAGGTGCTGGCGCCACCGGGCACCACGCCGACAGGTTGGGACATGACGACTCCGTGCTCCTCGACTTTGTCGTCAAAGCTTCCCATGAGCGCCTTCCTGATGATGTCTTCCAGACCGAGGTTACTGGCAGGATCAGCGAAAGAATGACCTCTAGAGCTAACTGAGCCTGAAAGAGACCAGCACGCCATTTCTGCTTATTTCCGAACAGCAGACGAAGAGACAGAGACCAGCGGACTCCAAACGGCCTTTGGGCCCACGGGACACACAGCCCCGGCCCAGCTGCCCGCAACACCCCGAGAGCCCACACAGGGGCGCCCAAATCCCCCAGTAGTAACTCCAGCAAATGGAGTTTTCCTTTCCCAAATGAATGGGTCCAGCCACTTTTCTTAAAGTTCCTCGTTTTTTTCTCTTTTCAGCTCCCTCGTCTCTACACTGTTCTTTAGTGGTTTTCATTCTCTTTGTTCCGTTACCTCTCCAGCAAGTGTTTAGTGAAGCTCGGCTCCCTTTTTACTGCCGCTGTCTCCTCCCCGACTACATTTATGCACACTGGAGCAGTGCCCCTGCTGGGCAGTTGGTACTCGTTGGGTATCGGGTGGACACATTTTGATTCTTACCTGAGGTAGTGACTGCTGGCAGATTAAAGATCTCAGTTCCTGGTTGAGCGGCTGCTGTATTTAAACAAACATTTGAGTTAACTGAGATGGGATGATCACGTACACTGAAGGAGATAAAGTCTCAAACCCTACAGTGAAATTAACCTTTTTATTTCCCATGATCCCAACCTTATTTTTCACCAGTTAAGATAAAGAAGTAGTTATTTTAAAAAAATCAAGCAACCAAAAATTGGATGTGGGAAAATCTGAACAGGAGCCACGTGCCCACAGGAGGAAGAGAGCACTCGCACTGCCGGAGAAACACCAATAGGAAGGGGGTCCAGTTTGCCAGAGGAGAGACGCCTCTGGGATGAGCCCCGGGAATGCCAGCCAGTCTGAGGCAGCCTGGCCTCAGACCCCTCCACGAACAGCATGAAAACGTGGGCTTCCCTATGCTTCACCGGGAGCGACTCCCACAGGCGCAGGAGCAGCCCGTGATTTGTCATTTGTGCAGTATGAACAACAGGTGGGACAGCCTGGGAACTACCTATAAAGCGCCGAGACACAGGTAGAAGGAATCTAGGAACGTGAATGGTGTTCTCACCACAACTTCCAACTTGCTGCTGAGAACTCGAGAGAGAAAGAATAGGGAAGCAGGGTGTGGGGTGTGCCCCAGAGCAGAACGCGGAGCTCTGGGGGAGTCCGCAGCAGGATGGGCTCTTCCCCGGAGAGGAGGCCGCTCTCCGAAGCCGGGCTGCGTGTGCCTGGAAACTAAAAACTTCCTTCATCGGGGCAACTTTAAATTGGCAACAGGAAGGAGGACAAAAATCTCCGGGAAGAACTATATAAAACCGTGACCATCTCCCCACTCATGGGTCAGGAAAACTTGCAGTAAATAAACTGAACCTGAAACAGTGGAGTGACGAATACACAAAAGTTTCTGGAATAGAATTCATTCATTCGACAAATATTTATTAAGCATTTGGTGGAAACATCATAAAATCACCTTCTTACTGATCAAAATGGTCAGATAAAGATGATTTCGTATTTTTCAACCGGTGAGAACACTACGATCCTGTGTGTATTTTCCCTCTGGAGCTTACAGTTTAGCGTGGTAAATTTGTGAGGCCGTCAGAACGGAACCACCCCCGTGCCTCAGTAAAAGTGCCAACTTCCTCAAGTCCCAAGGCCTGTGGCTCACATGCTTAACGAGCACTCCAGGCACAGGGATCGATACTCAAGTGTGAGGACCCCTGGCTTAAAACAGATGGGCACACGTGTGTGAAAGAACGTGATAACCACTCAGAAACGGGCAGGGAAGACCGACAAGGGACAGCTGTTTAGGAGGCAGACTCGACAGGAAGAGGTGCAGAGGGAGGGCTGCCCAGAAAGAAGCTAGTGGAGGAAGTGTGGCAGGGAAGGAGGGGATGACGTGCTTCTCCGTGTGCAGAGGTGGAACGTTAATTCCTTTTTAGACACTTAAGAAGCCAAATTCACAAGAAGACAGAGGTCCTCAAAGGTATGCAAGTGAAACTTCATGGGAAAAGCCGAACCCCACTTCAGACACGAATCTGGGAGTTTTCAGCACACAGCTTACACCCCTGGAGCGGGTGAGAGGATTCAGAGGTTCTAGTGCGTGAGGACGGCACTGGGAAAACAGCATTCAAGGGTCAGGCAGAGCAAGACTGAGCTGCTAAGAAGACATAAAAAATGTCCAGAGTAGAAGAGAAAAAAACAGGAGAACATAGTATCTGAAAGCCAAGAGAAGAGAACATCTCTAGAAGGGGAAAATAACTTGCGGAAGATCAAATAAAGTAAGTTTAAAGCATTACGGTTTTTGAAGAACAAAATCACTGATGTCCTCGGTGGGAACGCTGAATTAATCGAGAGACTCCAAGGTGAAACAAAGTGGTCTCGGTTGCCGATGGCTTTGATGTCTCGGTTCTACTTCCTGGGGAAGACGGAATGTGCCCTGGGGACCCATCAGCCCACTGCTTCCTTAATACAGTTCCTCAACTGTCCCTTCCCACAATCGAAAAGAGTTCCTGCGATCAAAAAATTCCCCAAGCAATTTTGTTTGTACTTGCATGAAGACATTCACGCATTTTATCCTCTGTTAAAGTTAGGGACTTGTTTCATTTTACATTTTCAGAGTAGAGACCATCTGTCATTGTAAAAGCGCCCAACACAGCACCCTGCTCAATAATTAATTGTTGAATGAATGAATGAGAGAGCTACTGCCTGAGGACAAAAGAAAATAGAAGACAACACTGTTAAGTGGGCTTCTTCAAGTCACATGTGGCTTGACATCTGTCAAACAATTTTTTTCCCACTAAAATGAGGCGAGACCAAGACTAGAGAGGATGAGCGAAAACCCCTCAAAGACGGAACAATTCTAAACTGGCCGTTCTAGAATCGGCAGGTCTCCACGCTCTGATTCTTCTCTGCCTTCTGAGAGAATGTGAAGATGAGAGCACCACATTTTTGTTGGTGACATTTGACGCTCTGTAAGTAACAGATGAGACCCGTGATGAGACAGAAAAATGTCATCATTTTTTTTAAAGAAGAAAGGATATCTGTAAGCCTGATAGCAATGCTGGCCAATATTCTAAAATATTTATCTTCCAAAGAGAGAGTTCACAACAATAACTGACACTGGGCTCACCCTTTTTTTTCTCTCGGATGGTCAACCTTTATTAATCATAAGGCGTCAGATCCAAACACACATCCACCTGGCACTTTGTAGTTCACAGCCCACAATTTCCTTTCTTTTGACAGGGTCGGGAGACTAGTAGATCGCAGATCACAGAAATAAAGCAGATTGCGGAAAACCCAGATCCGACAAATCTCGCCGCATCACTGGAGGTACTTGAGGAAAAGATGGAGAAGTACGACTTTCAACCCAAAGGGAAGGTCTGGATGCCACAGAGCTTTATCCTACTGAGTATCCACCAGTGACGTGGGTGACGATGCTGTGAGTACAGAACTGTTACAAGCCAGCGAGCGCACCGCCAGAGACGTGGGGTTGGCACGCCAGAGGGGGGCCACCGCCCCATGACTCACCAGTTAGGCAGTGTGCACGGGTTCTTAAACCTCCCTAGGTTTCCTCATCTGCACAACGGAGACGATTACACCGTGGAGGGTGTAGGGCCGCTGTGAGGATTAAGTGCCTTGTACATGCTTCCAAGTGCCCAGGGCTATAACGACGTAACTGTCTGCCTGCCATTACGGTTATTCTATCTTCACCCGGTGGACTGATCGCATCTACGGATGAATGCTGAATGACTGAACAGAGATCCAGGAAGACACTGCTGGCGTAGGAAAAGTAACTGAGTGGCACAACACGGACTTGGAGCCAGTGACTCCAACAAAAGTACAGCAAAGGAAAGGTACGGGCCCAGAGCAGCGCATCAAGATACCCTGATATTTATGCTCGTATGAAGGGCACTATATCCTAACTGCGTGCTCGCTGCCCAACACCCTAATACAATCTACACTCCTGAACAGTGATGCCTCTGGGGCAGAGCACACTTCTCAGAACTTACTGAGAGGCTAAGCTAAATAAAGTGGTTTTCTGCGGAGGGACACTCAGAACCAGCAGCGTGAACAGCTGAGGACGCAGGATGTTTACAGAGAGAAGACTTGAAGGACACGCTTTGTCTTCAAATGGCTGCGGAGTGGTCATGCAGACTCGGCCCAAACGGATAAAACTAAGACCGATGGGTAAAAAAAAACTACACGAAGAGCTAATCCGGCCCCACATTTGTGCAAAGAAAAGACGGACAGCTTCAGAAAGCAGCAAGTTCTTGCTCTCTAGCAGGCAATCTTCACGTACTGGCAGACATTTGAGAAGAAACTTTAAGATCAAATGTGGTTGGACAGACGCCTACAAGAGCCTTCAAACTCAAGGATCGCATGAGAGGCAACACCAGAGATACAATTATTATTAATGCAGGTTTTATTTTGGGATTCGTGAAAGAAATCCCACTTACCCATATCAGAGTCACCTCCACCAGAGGAGTTCAACTTACGAAAAATCTCCTGCTTCTTTGATTTAACCATGGGTGACGTGTTTTCGAGCTTGGTGAAGAAGGAAGGCAAGTAGCTTATACTCCCTGGCGAGCGGGAATCATTCCTGTGGGGAACACAGTTATGCCTATTATGTCTGTTTCATCATGTGCTAACCTTGGGGGTGTACCCACTTCCCCATTTCGTGTCTGTGAATAACCCTACGTCATATATGGGGACACAAATACTTCAGCATGCTCATAAAGTTAGGACTGCAATGGAGATAATCTAGGATCGAGATTCTTAACGAAGACCGAATAAGCAACAAACGATGTTAACAGGAAAGTGAGAAACAGCTTACCATGATGCCGTCTGCTTAACAGCACAGGCACTGGTATTATTTATAGCTGCCACATACACCAGGAACTATTCACTATTCTACTAGCAGAACTGCTATGAAGTAGAAGAAATTAAAACTAATAGCACGACTTGCCTATAAAACAGCAAGAGCTCATACCTAAGCAATCAAAACCTGGGGCCTTCAACAGAAGAGCCACAATGTAGAAATAAAACTGCCTCTGTTAAAATCATTTCACGCCTCCCACCAGATGAGCTGAGTCTCATGTAAAGGGTTTCGCAATCACCTGCAGCTTCCTATACTAACACATCTTAAAGAACCAAATTTCCTTTAACCACGATGATCTAGCTAGAGCTGGAGATGACAGCAAAGAACAAACGGAAGGCTGCTGATCACCTAATCTGGTCGGGTGGATTCATTCATCATTCAAACATAAGAATACCTGCCATATGCCAAAGAGAGACAGATATGTGATAGAAAATGGGCAGGATGTGGCCCCTGTCCTCAAAAAAGTCACAAACTGAAGGGAAAGCGTAAATATAAAATTGAACGTCAGCCCCTTTCTAAAAACAGATTCTCCTCATTTTGTTGAAAGGTACCAACATCTATTTGCTTGCCCATGAATATGAACCATAAATAACTTAGAACACATTGTTTAAGAAATGCACTAGCAGTTTGGAGTGAGACCTTGGTTTAGAGCTGGACCCGCCCTCTATCTGACCATGGGCACCTCCTAGATTCACCTCCAGGAGCATCACGGGAGTGTTCTTCTACACCAAGGAAACAGCATACATAGGGACTGAAAGGAATTCAGGGGACCGTAAGCAGCCTGACACGGACACAAGAGTGTGGTGTGAGGGGGAAGCGGCAGGAAACCAGACGAGCAGCATGAACCTGCTCATGAAGGAACTCAGGTGCCGGCCTACTGGCTTAGAGCTTGATTCCATGAGTTTTAGACAAATCACTCTGGTGGAAGTGGACCAGGCAGGGGCCAAACCAAAGGTGTCTAATGCAAACGGAAATAAAACCCAAGTAATTCACAGGGGCTGGGTTGGGGTCAGAAATAGGGAAGAAAAAGTCCGTAAAGCAGTTCAGCAAAGGTGCTCGTTAGGACTTCCCTTCCACGTGGAGTCCACAAGGCCTGGTGCACGATAAACACTCAAGCACTTCGGCTTCGATCGACAGCCGAACAGCTGACCACGTGGACAGAAAAGGCTTTTTTAAAAAAGATCTAGAAAGGCTTGATTTCAAGAATAGTGAACACTTTTTTTCTGTAACCTATTTAAATGTGACTTTTTCACTAAAATCCACTGGAATTAGATCACCAGGGAAAGAGACTTCGTGGTCCTTGGAGAGTCCTATCCTGACACGTAACCTGGAGGAGAGAAAAGGCACAGGACACACGCACGCTCTGACACGGGAGCCGCCAGCCGGGACACGCTCCTGTTCCTCACCTCTGCTCTGCAGGCTCCGCCCCTCTCTGAGACAGGAGCAGTACACTGTCCTGTTTCTCATGCACGACTGGAACCTGGGGTGGGGAGATGGGCTCGTAGGACTCAGAAGAGACGTGACTCCTCTCTGGGGATTTTCCAGGCCTGGTATTGTAACATATAAAATATTAGATTGTGCTCCTGGGGCCCGCCTACAAATCACCCTAGACGGTTTGAAACCGGTTCACTCATTACGTCATTCAGGAGAAAGGAATAAAAGTTGCTAGCTTCTATCAGAAAAAAAGTTGCCTCAGATCTTCACTATATACCGGGTTATCAAAAAGTCTGTTGGCGCTGCTTTATCCGTGCACGTGCACTGGTGGCACATGACAACCCGGGACAGGCAGCGGCCGATGCTCCGAGGGAGGTCAAGGTCATCGTGTGCTTCGGTATCACACCCCACCATCCTGCCCTTGTTACTCCGGTGAGCCCTCCAGGCTTTGACCTCTCTCTCTGAGTCAGTCAACACTGAACAGGTCTTTCCCCGTGAAGTTAAAAGAGAAAGGACCAGAGAACTAAACTGAACCCTGAGCACCCCATCAGGTGAGTCAAGACAGGCTCTAGCTGCCCCCTGCTAGGGCTGCGCGATTCTCTGCGGTTTCATGTTCTTCCTCCGGATACCACATTGGTAAAGATCACGTGATATAAACATACTGTTTAGACCAAAACAAGGCTTTGGCTTAGTGACTGTACATATTAAGAGCTACCTGTGACCTTTAAGTATAATTAGTATATACGTACACGACCTGTCCTTTCCTTTCCCAATCAACCCCATCCAAACAGGTGGCCATTTTTTACCATTTTTCTTTTGGTTCCTTGGTGGTTACCTCTAAACTAAATAATCTTACACTTTTCTTGATTTATCAAACTTGAAACTATCTATCACCTCCCTTCCATGAAAGATGAAGAACCTGACTTTTGAATATACATCAAAAAGATACAGTACCAACTGCTCGGGCAGTGAACATTTTAAGAACAGACAAGAAAAACCCTCATTTGTACTTCCCAAGGAGTGAGAGTGAATAAACTTTAGGTGTACGAAATTAATCCCCTACCTTGTAGATCCATTCAAATTGCTTTACTCTTCAGAAACGTACATACAATTTGAAATAAAAACCATACTGGGGCAGCTGGGTGGCTCAGTCCGTTAAGCTTCCGACTCTTGATTTCGGCTCAGGTCCTGATCTCCCAGTTTATGAGACTGAGCAACGCATCAGACTCTGCTGACAGCTTGGAGCCTGCTTGGGATTCTCTCTCTGCCCCTCCCACAATTGCATGCCTGCCTCTCTCTCTCTCTCTCTCTCAATATAAATAAACTTGAAAGAAAAACAAAACATACCTTCCCCTGGATTTGTCCACAAGATTTTCTGGAGAGACCCTTGGACCTGGTCTTTGATGGTGGACAGACTGAGACTGGGATTCTGGGCTGTAACGATTTGATGTTTTAGTCCTCACAGGTGTGGACACCAAAGCAGATGGTGAATTTTGGAATGTAGAAGTGGGAGGCTGCTGGGGAGGCTGTGAGGAAACTTGATTTCTAGCAAAATCTTGTGTGATGATTTGCTGTGAATGAGGAGAGAAGGAATTGGTTAAGCCCACGGAGTACTTACCCAAAAATGTAGCATTAAAAAACCTGGACATCTCTTCTGTGACTCTCTGTGAAATGTGCCTCCCGCACGATCAAAAACAGAAAAATTAACAGAAGAACTTACACAGATGTGATCAGCGAGTGTGATCAGTCGGTGGGTCCTGGGCACTTGCCCCACCCCGTCGGCCTGTGAAGAGGGGGGCAGCTGCTGCTGTGGAGACAGGGATTCCTGCTGGGGTCGGTAGTGATGTAATGGTCCTTCGTATGGTCTGCTGGCTTCACCTAGTGGAGGGCAGACAGGTAGATGTCCTACTCAGGGAATACCCCTGCCTGTCACTCACTATCAGATTAAACATAACTCAGGGACACATGGGAGGGACACGGTGCTATCGCTAAACAGAATTCACGATCTTAATTTTGGAGGAAAAAATGCTTATCAGGACTAGTACAAACCGTGAGAGCACGAGTGGACAAAATATCAGCTATTTTCTGTATCGTTAAATATGAACAAAAGAGAACTCGATAAAAACTTCAAAATAATTTTCCACTGGTGCAGTCTTAAAGGGTTCTACAGCCATAAAGACTACTCCAAAACGAAAACAACAAAACCAGTTATTCCTGCACACGGTCTGGGCAGATGATCGGAAGCAAATGACACCTGCAGATGTGCAAACAGGTAAACCGGTGGCTAAAAAGTACCTACTTTCTGCTTGGTTTGCCTTCACCACCTCCGGCTGATAGGCCTGTAGCTTCTCCTGGGGCAGCGCTGGCGAGCTGGCAGGACTGATCACCTCAATAGCATCGCCAGGCGCTTCATACCGATGAGAAGATACTTTAAGAAAAGGAAAGAATCTTACTTTAAAACTAATCCGACGAGAAGTTTCAGAAGTCCAAATTCTTCAAATCTACTCGCATACTTTTGGTTTTTATTCTCAGAAACGTTCAGTGGCACCCAGGTTAGTGATAACAACCAACAAGCTCAATGCATTGGTTTCAAAGGTCCGCAAGTGCTCCCTCAGAGTCCCTGGTCTCTGTGGGACACAGGGTTCCTGAAACCGTGTGGCCTCTGAGACCTTCGGGCGGGGAGGCAGAGGATAGATGTGTGACGTTCTCCTGGGAGAAGAACCCCAGGAAGGACCTTTCTCAGAGGGGAGATCCCAACGGTTCACTGCTTCTGAGAATTACAGTTCTGTGGGACAACGAGCTCTTAGAACTTTCAGGCTACACAGTGGCTTCGTTACCAGGATGCTTTTAAAGCTACAGATTAAGTAACATTATATAATGATTTTCTCAAATCACTGGAGTACTGCTGACAAAAAGTATTACTCCAAATAACTTCTTGGCACTGTTACACGTGAAAACACACAGAAATGGCAGGGAATGTCTGAAAAGTAGCAAATGCACTCTCCTGGCAGAAAGGACGCCCACGTCAGAGAAGGCCCCCTCTGGGTAGCCATTCCCAGAAAAATAGGGTCAGTGCGGTGAGGGTCCAGGCACCCGTTCCCAGTCTCGCCATGGCCTCAGAAGGACAGGAGAGGCACGTGTAACCTTCTGTTGCGGAACCTTCTGACTTTAGAGCGCTCTTTGCATCTATGGGCTGTAGCAAAGAATCCGAGAACACTGTCAGAGGCCCAAAGGGTCTATGACTGCCGGGATCAGCCAGTGTGATCAGTCAGTGGGTCCCGGACACAGGTGTAGAAGTTCGGAATGAACTCTGTTACCAAGCTCCCACCTACGATCCTCCAGGACTCAACTGAACGGCCCTTTCGTCCTCCCCCTTCACCAGGCCATGCGGGTTGCGACTGGCTAGGTTCTAGTACACTCGGGAGAACGGGAACCTGACAACTGGGATGGAAATGAGCTTTTGGGAACTAAAATAAATCACTATATTCGAAGTCATTTATACTACTTTGCAACTTCTGGAGCCCCTGGCATTCATCACTGTTTATACACCCGGCATCCTGAATCTGCTCGCCACGTCCGATATACAGTCGATAGACTAATGCTACACTGTGCACACACCCCTCTGGAAGCCGCCAGGTGAAGATGAAGGCACAGTGCTTCACCTGCAGGGGGAAGGACGCTCTGAAGAGAAAAAGTGAAAAGCATACAGGGTACCTGTAAATAGCCTGTCGGCTTCATGCCAGCCATTTACCCAGGGATAACCCAGTCAGAAAAGAAGACAGGTTTTCTATCTTCAGACCTTCTGAAGGCCAGACTCCTCGAGCAAGGTCTGCTCTGTCATGCCACCTGAGAAGAGGGGGTATCCAGCGACTAGCGAACCATGTGCCACCGCTTTCAGTAAGCCACAGGCTGGATCCCGGTCCTGGAACCACAGATCTTCCCCAGGGAGCAAGTTTCTGCACGTGTAATACCAATTTTGCAGATCTTCATAATCCCAGGCCAACAGAAGTTTCCTGTCTATACAACAGACTATCCAGCTGCCCCCTTCTCCCCAAAAACCTCAGCCGTGGGGCAGATTTTTACCCAAACAAATTATAATTAGGCACGGGGTAAAAAGAATTACACGTCGCATGCTGGTGCACACGAAATCTCCAACTCTGTTCAGTTTCGTTAATGGAAACAGCAGAGACAGGACTGCGTGTGGTTAAGTTACGGCAAGCATTAGCTGACAGTCGCTTAAATACCTGCTGCTTCCTTCAGGAATTCCATACAGAATTTAGGCAGCTGTTAAGAATAAATTCAAAGTAACTTTTCCAGCATCTCACTGTAGATTTGTGAACCCTTACGGACTTAGAGAGTAGATGTCAAAACGACGAACCAGATTTGATCAAAATCCAACTGGCAGGGAGGGGGTGGGGGATGGGGGAAATCGGTGACAAGGATCAAGAGCACACTAATCGTGAGGCGCACGGAGTAACAGTACAGAAGCGTCGCATCGCTACATCGCATGCCTGAAGCTAACAGAACGCTGTATGTTTACAGCGGAAGTAAAATACAAGTTAAAAGAGACACGTGAGAACAATTTGAGAAAACGAGCACAGAATATGAGGCTATGCGTAAAGGAGGAATAAAAATGACCAATAAATATATGAAAAACGTTGTTTGTAAATCCGACTTGCAAGACACATGTGATGTAAATACCAATTACCGGTAGGACAGTGGTGTTGCTTTTTAAAACTTTGTATCTCAGCAAAAGGATACAAGAGGCTGTGGGGTATCGACTTGAATACCGAACCACATCCTAGAAGACGCCCCTGAAGGGGCCTTCGTAGCCCAGAGCTTGACAACACAGGTGTCATCTTTCAGATGCCTGAAAATGTTAGTGAGCTCTGTCCTACTTGCCAGCTTTACCTTTCCAAAGGCACGGGGTTCTCATGGAAAACACCTGGACAGGCATACTTCAGAAGCTGAAGTTTAAATAAACATGACGAACAGCAGGACAGACATTTTGCACCTGTAAACCCACCAAACCCTTTCATGACAATTATGAGCAAGGTCAGGATTTTCCTTCTACCGTATAGCTCTGCTTTACCTAGAGAAGAAAGTAATTCTTTACGCAGATATCACATTGCAAAACTCAGATGAAGATACATACAGCTACTAGAAGAGTCTGAACTTTGAGAGCCACGTTCCCTCGCATCCTTGTCCGAGGCAATTTGCCGGGTGATGATCACGTCTATGAAGTTAGCTGCGGTAATGGTAGTCTTCCCTCGGGTCCTTAGCTCTTCCTCATATCTGGATTTTGGAGGAGGCCCTTTATCTTTCCCAGCCTCTGAGTAAACTACCGAAGAGTGAGGCTGGGGCTTGCCACTTGGAAAGGCGGCCGAGGTGTACAGACACTGAACAGATCTCTTCTCCGCCTCCAGGCTTTTCTGCTCTAGCTGCTGCTGCTCACTAACTGCGGCTGACCTGCTTCTCAAAGTTTCTTCTAACCTGGAAGCTTCATGCTTACTCTCTTTCGTTTTGGAAACCTCCATCTGGGGGGCAGAGGCTGCGGCGTCCACGAGGGCGGCCAAGGCGTCCGCAGCGGTGCTGTAGCGGGAGGCCGGCAGGCCCTGGCTTATCGACGGGCCCCCGGCGGGCAGCGGCCTGCGAACAGAAGCAAACCACACACAGCTCCGTGAAGGGCGGGCTCTACCGGGGGCGCGCTGGGGAGGCGGCGGGGTCCACCGCACACCAAGACGTGTCGGGCGGCCACCGATCTAAAAGTGCGCGGTACGCGAGAGACCGTCTGTTTGTCCTTGGTCCGAATGTGTCCGGGAGACTCACATGATTCGCAGCTGAGCGCTTGGATCCAACGGTGTGATTACACTGGTTCCGTTGGTTCCCTGGAAAACGCTGGGTCTCTGCTGCAACATGGGCTCCTGAGCTCTCACCGAAGGGGACGGGGAGCGGACATACCCGTGGCTGCCAGGTCGGCCCGGCTGTTCGGAGCCTGTGAAGGCCAAAAAAATAAAATAAAACAAAGAAGAGGGAAGGGAAGACAAGCCCCGAGGAAGAACCTAGAGACGGCCACATTTAGGGACCGTTCCTTTCTTAGTTATTCCCGACAAGAGAAAACGTTAAGAAACTTGACGGCCCGCCTTTTGGCCTTTCTCATGTTCCACACGAGTTTCTCAATAGAGATGTAATAAAACCACGCTCGTAGCTCGAGAGAAAAACATCCACTCTCATTTACTGGCGCTTTCATTTCTGTGATTCCTGACAGAAACAAAAATGACACCAACAGTGAAGTACAGTTGATCCTTGAACAACAGGGATTTGAACTGCACCGGGCCACCTACCTGTGGATTTTTTTTTTTTTTTTTAATACAGTACAGTACCATAACTGTGTTTTCTCTTATCATTTTCTCATCAATTTCTTTTCTCTAGCTCACTTTATTGTAAGGACATATATATGAGACATGCATACAAAATATGGGTAATCAACTATTTATGTTAGCGGTCAGGTTTCCAGGCAATAAATAGTAGGCGACTGGCAGTTTGGGGGGAGTCAAAGTTATACTTGGATTTTCCCCCGCTGCGTGGGGGGTCAGTGCCCCTCACCTGAGTATAGGGTCAGCTGTGCTCATACAAATCGGGGGGCACCTGGGTGGCTCAGTTAGGCATCTGACACTTGATTTCGGCTCAGGTCACGAGCTCGCGGTTTGTGAGATCGAGCCCCCCCCCCAGTCGGATTCCGAGGTGACAGCCATTAAGCCTCCCTGGGATTCTCTCTCTCTGCCCCTCCAGCATCTGTGCGTGCGTGCGCTCTCGCTCTCTCGCTCTCAAAACAAATAAACGTTAACAAAAATCAGGTAAGCTCATCTCTCAGAGTTTTCCTCAAACTCCGGCGTGTTTACCGTTTCCAAACTCCCATTCGGCGCCGCCGTCTAAACATCGTGACGAGGACGGCACACGTGATGAGAGCTGCCACCACCCCAGGGTCCGAGGCGGCTTCACTCAGCCACAGCTCTCCCCGGGGACACGTTCTCTCTGTGGACACGTGATCACTCACACCGCCCCCCCCCCCCCCCCAATCAGCTCCGCTAACCACCTCCTCCAGCAGCTGAGCTGTTCTTGTTCGCTTGACCTCAGCTCTCCCCGAACGAAGCCACAACTTGGACTCTGTGCCGCACGGCTCGCTGGGAAGAGCTCAGACTCCCTCGCTCTTCACTCCCTTCTGCGCCGCCTCCGTTCTCCGCCCTCAGAGGCGCCGGCAGTTTTACCGTGTGTCCCTGTCCCCACAGCAGGTACCGCCCGGCCGCACCTCTTCAGCAATTTTCTCCCTTCCAACCATACATCAGCTTCCACCAGCACTTCTCCATTCCTAGGAGAGGGCCTGCGATTTAAATTTCTGTATCTCGGCCAAGACTATTCCTATTTACGCTGCCACCTGATGACGCGTGAGAGTCAGCGTGTCTTTAGTCACACCGACACAGAATACTCACAAACCGTTCAAGTGTCTGGTGGGAGAAATGGTGTCTATCGTCTCGAGTCTGCGTGTTATCCGTTAGTGGGATCACGAGCATTTTCAAAATCTAGTTCCTACCGCAGTGACGCTTTAATTAAATGCGTTCCACGTTTGTATGTGGCCAGTGTAGGATCGGTACTCGGGTGCTACCTCGCTATGCGTTACAGCACTTCCTGTGGTCAGACGCGGTGATTCCCGCCTATCTGCGGACAGCAGACCGCAGCTACAGGTCTTTAGGCTTCGCAAGCGCGGAACTGTTCAAGATAAATCCTCAGGAATGACGTCACTGAGTCGAGTACGAGGACCAGCTTTGGACCCCCGCTCTATACTGCCGCCACTTCGATTTTAAGGGTCTGTTCCCCACGACCAGGAGTTCCACACCGCCCTCTCTGACCAGCCCCGCGTCGGGAACATCCCTCCCCGTAACCTCCAAGGACGGACCGACTCCTCTCCCCGCACGCTTGCCGCCTGGGGAGCTCAGCCGAGCCAGAGTCTCAACATTTACGGGGGACTCCCGGGTCACCAAGTCCAAGCCGTCCGTTGTCCTAAGCGCCAGATCTGTCTACCCGGCAACACGGACATGGGACGTGGTTTCATTTCACTGATGGAGCCCAACGCAAGAAGACAGATATGCCACAGATAAGAACGCGTGTCCCAGAGACGCATCAAAGCGTGTCCCGTGGTAAAACCCCTCTGCTCTTCACTTTCGTTAATCCCTCTCTATCTTACGTGAGGGCCGATCTCGTTTCTCGTCTCTTCCTCACCCGCCGCGTCCAGTTACTGCGGAGTCCTTCCCGTTCGCCTCAAAGGCACTCTTCCCAAGCAGCTCCTTTCTGGCCTCTCCCAGTGCCAAACATCCCAGGCCGTTGTGAGCGACCGTCGCGGCCTTGCTATTCTGGTGACAGCACGTGCCCCCCTCCGGGGTTCTAATCCACCTCAAGCCCCTCCTGTGTCCGTGCCCCCTCGTGTCACCTGCCTCCCTGCCGAATGGCAGCACCTGTCCTCTCCAAGTGCCAGCCCTCCTTCTAACTGTATTTCCACTCTTCCTCCAAGTCCAGCTCGACGAGTCCAGCGTCTTCACACAGCATCTTCGGAGCCAACTGCTGGGGGCCAGATCCAAATGACGCCTTCCCCGTGAAAACGTCACCTTCCTGTTCCAAATTCACGTCTGCACCGTTTAAACCTCGATGGCGCTCTCACCTGTCCTTCACTTACGGCCTGAAATCCCTTTCTGTCTCAGGATCCCCGTGTGTGAGATGACCTCGGCATCCCCACGGCAGGAGCGGGTGCGGAATGAACAAAGCCACGCCACTCACCCGACCGCAGGTAGAGGTCCGAGGACGCCGCGGCTATCCGCTCCCGCTCCTTCTCGCGCTCCCGCTCCCGCTCCGCACTCGCGGCCGCCGCAAGGTGCGTTGAGTGTCCTGTAAAACACGCCAAGTCCGCCACTTCAAGACAAAAACATCAGCCTGTCAGGTACAAACGACGTGTGAAGTCTCAAGTGGCTGAAAGGTTTCCAAAACGCTCCAAACCCCACGTGTGGGAAGGTTAAGAGTTTTGGATGACAACTAAAGCCCAACACGAGCTTTTAGGATGTTTCTAGAGTATCTGGTGACAGAACGGCATAGAACTATTACTAAATCTTAAGTGAAAGACCAAATGGGGGACAACCGCCCGAAATGCCTTCAAAGGCCGTGCTGTCAACACGGTGGTCGTGTGTTGGGGGGGGGGGGGGGGGGGGGGGGGAGGAGGCGCAGACTCTCACCTGGAGACATAGAAGCAGAGTTGTATGGCCTGGGGGGGAACGTAATCTGTGTACCAGGAATATAAGTGATTCTGTCCATGGGTGGAGTACTTGTTCCCCCTGGATGAGGCACTAAAATTGCTGGAGGCATATTGGTCAGGTCAATGATTCCTGCTCAAAAGACAAACACGAGAAAACTATGTCAAGTATCAGTCTTTCTAAAGATACAGAACTGTATGTGGCTATTTTATGTGGTTTATCTCTATAACCCAGCGATGCTTTGTTATACGGTATAAATAAAAATGGCCAAGATCATCATCACTTTGTAAGGCCGTCTTTAAATCTACAGAAGGCCGTGAAATACTGTGCCCCATACCGGTAACCTAAAAGCACGAACAGATTACAGAGGGAGGCAGCAAACTGAAAACACAATGATTTCAGACACCCAGCTCGATGACTTCATTTAGTTAGTTCAGTGTTCACCAAAACACCCCGTCTGACACACTTCTTCATTTGCCTTCAAGGCCTAAAAGCTACACGGACAAGGATATGGCTGCCTCTTGATTCTTTCCATCATCCATTCAATAAATACTCATCGATACTCAGCACACATAACACACTCGTGAAACCGAAACGGAAAGACACACACCCCTCGTTGCCGGGTACGGGAGACCCAGCTGCTGCTCCCGTGGGGAGAGGCCTCTGGCCACATCTGGGCGCAGGTTCACCTGCATCTGCTGTGAGGTAATGTAATCATTGAGGATTGTCTGTCTCGTGTTCTCCATTGCGTAAAGCTGATACTGACTCGGGTAAGCTGGGGTTGGTGAGAGCTGTCTCTGAAACAGGTAAGCGGCAGCTGCTGGCGGAGAGAACAAGAGAAAGGTGTTCAGCTGAGTCCACGTGAGGTTCCTGTGCCGAACATCACCCACAGAAAGAGGCGGGGCTCTCGCTCTCCAGCTAATACGCGCGTGCAGCCCTTACTCGGCGTGGGTAGGAACGGAACAGGGATTAAGGGAGATTCATTTTAGACCCCGACACATCAGCGGTATGAATATACGCATTCTAAAGTCAGATGTGAAAGGGGCGCCTGGGTGGCCCAGTCGGCTGAGTGTCCGACTTCCACTCAGGTCATGATCTCGCGTCAGTGAGTTCGAGCCCCGCGTTGGGCTCTGTGCTGACAGCTCAGAGTCTGGGGCCTGCTTCAGACTATGTGTCTAACTTTGCTCTTTGCCCCTCCCCTGCTTGTACTCGGTCTCTCTGTCTCTCTCTCTCAAAATTAAACATTAAAAAAAACCCTTTTTAATTATAAATAAATCAAATCAGATGTGATGGAAAAGGGGGAGAAACTAGACACAATAGGAGTGTGAACCTGTTTACCAAGTAGAACAGGAGCTAAAAAACTTCTCCACTAGTTTCACTGTCCATCTTTGCCACGTAACTTTTATTTTTCACCTAAGTCTCAAGGGCTGCATTTGAGAAATTATTTTTGTAGTGCCAGTCATTCAACACAACCGAACAGAAATATATGTGAACACACTTTCCTGGGGCTGAAGAGGATTAGTCCACAAGCATTTAATTAATCCATGTGTTGAGAGCAGAGAACGGCAAACTTAAAGGCCGGATGGTAAATATATTAGGTTTTGTGGACCGTATGGTCTGTTCCACCTACTCAACTTTCCCACTGTAGCTGCACAGACAGAATGAAAGCAGCCACAGACAAAGCATCAACAAATAACTGCCTGTGTTCTAATAAAACTTTATTTACACGAACAGGCAGCAGCAGGATTTAGCCCCCTGGCCATAGTCTGACTAGCCTAGGTCAGAGCATGACACGAGATGCTAGGAAGGGATAGGTACGTGTGGTAAAAAGTAGAAGGTAAAGTCTCTATGCTCAAAATATTTAGAATCCAGCTCCAGCTCAAAAATAACCAGTAAATAAAACTGCTACAAAGGAAAGGACTAAGGTATAAACCTTCAACGTTGTCTGAAAACTTGAGTGAACTATTTTACATAGACACGTTCTCCCCAGAAAAACAAATAACCAGTTTTCTGGAATGTTTGCCACCCCTTTCTTCACCCGGAACTCCCAGCCGGGTGATTCTGTCAGTGGAATCTGTGGGAACTCCTGCCTCAGTTCTGGGAGACAGTCCCTGAAGAATTAAATGTAGGCTCCTCTGAAACTTAAGTGTTCTCAAGTGACAAACGACCTGATGGCACTGATACAACCCTCAGAAGGTACAATATTTCCTACAGGCACCTCGCTACTAGAAAGTGAAACTAACACTTAGAAATCCTGGCATACTGGTAACGAACATCTCTTCTCTAAGGACCACAGTAAAACAAAGGTGGTCTGTGTCCCAATTTCAACCTGAAGGATGTGACAAGCGAGCAATTTAGGGGAGAGGAGAGGATGAGCAGAAAACACATTTGAGGCAGGGTCGGTGGGCGAGGGGAGCGGGCACCGGGGGCGGGGAGGACAGGGTGCAGCTGGCCCAGCAGGTGCATCAGGACAGCCACCGACACACTGCCGGGGCTCCTTTCCCTCAGTAGAGCACATGACCCTGAGCCCAGCACAGACTGCTCGCTAGAAAACCGACGGACTCCTGCACCTACAAGAGGTATGTTCACCCACAGCCAGAGGCCGTCTGTCTGTTCCAAAGTTCCTTCCTGCCGTACCTGCCACTGTGATTACGTAACTTAAAGAATCTGGAGGTTGTTGAGGGAAGAACAAAAAGTGGTTTCTCTGGAAACTAAGTCAACTGCTTTGGAAAGACTCAAGACAGAAGCTGAATCACGTATGGACAAGATAATTTTAAAAGACAAAAAAAAAAAAAAATCTGAAAGGATTCTGTAGTGAGATTCCTTTCAAGTGGTTTTAAATTCCAGCTTCACTTAAAAAAGCAAACATGGAAATGTGAGTATCGTTTATGTAGCAAAGAAAAGGGTGCAGTTTCATCGGTGGACCCTGGCCCGAGATCAGAATTCTGGTGAATGAATGTCTATACCGTGAATTCAGATGTTTAAGGTATGCCTGTGTCATTTAAAAACAATCCTTCACATGGGCCCACCTTTTCAATCAGCTTAACCAAATGCCATACCTCCTTGTTTCTGTCCTGTAATGGGTGCCGGTCCTCCTTCGTTTTGGGATTTCAGAACTGGTAACGTGGGGGTGTGGAGTGTGTGAAAGGTCAGTGAGCTGCACACTAACAATGTATGCAACAGTCTGCGTATTGTACTTTAATAAACGGAGCTTAAAAAGTCGTACAGGTACATCGTTTCTTCGCCACACATCCTCACCACACGCTGTGCTTACCAGGATCCAGAGCCCTGTGAAACGGCATGGCGGGATCCAAATGCGTGGGAAGATGGCTCCGATAAACCTCTCCCGTGGTGCCGCCCCTGTGATGGGGATCAAAAGGGCTGTGGCTTACTACCGGGTCCACCCCAGGCACCGGAGACTTCGCCGGTATACTTTCCCTCTGGGTAGGGGTCAGTGTCGATTTTCTTTCATGATTGGTAGACTTGCCAGAAGAGATGGTAACTGGAAAAAAAAAAAAAAAAAAAAAGCCAACCCCACGACTTCTTAAGAGAACTTGTGAAGTAGGATTATACAGCTGACCCTTGAACAATGCAGGGTTAGAGGCGCCAAGCGCCCCAGCCCCCGGCAACAGTCAACAATTCATACGTAACGTCAGACTCCCCATAAACTAGCAGCCTACTATACTATCGGCTGGAAGCCTCAGTTGATCAGCACATCATCTTATGTGTTGTATGTATCATGCCCTATATTCTTACGATACGGTAAGCTAGAGGAAAGAAAATGTTAAGAAAATTCTAAGAGAAAGATACATTTACAGAGAGCACTGTATTTACTTAAAAAAAAAAAAAAAAATCCACCTAAGTGGACCCACGCGGCTCAAACCCGTGTTGTTCAAGGGTCAGCTGTATTTCTCCATTTCTCACCCAGTCAAATACAGACGATATTTATATTTTTATCTGCTTCCACCAAACGTTTAGTAGTTAATCTTACACAAATGGGAAGAACTAGTGGAAGCTTTTGAGATTTGGAGACCACCGCCTTTTGGATCACAGCACCAGCATTTTATCACCTAATATTAAGATTAAAAATGAAGTTCAACACTCCTCTTTAAGTCCCGTGATAAATGATTTTTGTGTTCTGTATGACTCTAGCATTGCAAATTCTTTTCGATCCCACACGTACGTGTATCAACTCACAACCCCCTCTCTGCCTGCGTCACCCAGCCTCCTTGCGGCGCACTAGTCCTGAAGTTACACTATTTTTCCTTGCTCTCTACTTCCACAAAGACTTTCTTACAAGCTCACCAGTATCAATCACCTCCCTCCTTCAGCCTCTTCTTCTTAAACAATAGTATTCGGAGGTTGGATTATCCCCCTGATGCTTACCATATGCCAACACGCAGTGGCCGTCACCCTCAACTGTTTTTAATAATTGTTGAAAACACACAGAACATACAATGTACCATTACACTGAGTGTATCAGTGGCATTGATCAGTCCTCACCACCGTCTAATTATTAGTATTTTGATAATATCAACTTAGCTATGATCACACAAACCTGCCTGATGACACCAAGAAATCGTGGTGGTTTATTACGTCCCCTTCTGAGCCCCAGCCTGCTCGGGATGGGCGGCAGGGGAGGGAGGCAATTCTCCTTCAAAACTGGGCCCAAGGGTCTGCATTCACCGTCCTACTGCCCAGCAGACTCTTCCCTCTTCTCTTCTCCTCCTCCCACTGCACAAAGCCCTTCACCTCGACAGCTCTCACGGTGTCCAGCCAGGATCTTGCACGTGAGCCCTCGATAAATACGTATTGCAATGAAGCTCAAAATGATGAGTGAGGACATTGCTAAGGTCCGCAGATCGTTTCAGGGACCGCCTGGTAAAAATCAATGCCTCTTACCTTACTCGTGTACCCGCTGGCAGCAGAAAGCCCAAGAGGCATGGAGTTACAGTGACAACAGTAACAATACCGGCAATAACAACAGTTTGCGTTTATCGAGTCCTTCACATGCCAAGCACTACTCATTCTTTCCTTTTAAAAGTCTTCAGACACATTAGTTCCTTTGGCCTTCACAACAGTCCAGGAAGGGAAGGCTTCATATTACGTTAAGTTACGTAACCGATACAAGTCCGTGCAGGAAGAAGAACCTTAATTCGAGGCTAGGCAGTCTTGCTCTGTGGCCTAAGCTTTCAACTGCCATGCCAGACTGCCGCGGAGCAGTTGTCAACACTGACTTCCAGAAAACCTTGTAGGGTTAGCTGCAAATCCACTCTGAGGACGTACTTATTCCGGAGCATTTCTGGACTCCAGCATACCGTGCACGTGATTAAAATATTAGCTATCTTACCTGCAATTGTATCAGCTTTTCACCCGGTAGCCTTCCCTACAGCCCTCGCATCCAGCACAACCTACAGATCTCGTGACAGTCGAAAGCTAACACTTCAGCATTTACTATCTGCCAGAGGTTTGGGGAACGCGAATAAAAATGAGCAGACAAGGACAGAAGAGTAACGCACCATCCGAAGTTCTGTTCATCATAGGCGAGCCTCTGGACATGGTGCTCTGATAACTCACAGGCGTCCGCCGGGCACTGCTGTCGTCGTAGATCCCTGGGCTCAGTTGTGCTTTGGGAGCCTCATGAAGTGTTGACCTAAGAACTGAGGGGCCAGAGCTTACCACCGATGTATGTCGGGAACGCACTGGCTCGCCTGCCTTCACATCCTCGTATTTCCCCCGTTCTACCACTTTGATGTTCTCTGGCACAATTTCCAGTGGAGGCATTCCACGGGGTAGTTTGTTAGGCCCCGTGATTAAAGACTTGACGTTGTGTTTGATGGCAGATTGACCTGAGTTGCTGTCAAACTTTATCGGTGTACCCTAAAGGAAACAAACGGCACAGGTAGCCCAAGGCAGCTGAAGGCTCCTCCATCCCATGTCAGTACGGCCCACGGCAACCACAGTTTGTTCTGGTGACCCTTACTGTCTGTGTGGACGTCTCTGTCACAGGCTCACCGATCCAGAGCTATGCGCCTTCTCGCGACACACGCTCCACAATACACACACGAGAAAACGAATGATAAAGCATACGTAAACCTTTCACGTTTACCTCCAAGACATCAGACCTCACGAGAACTACTTATGGTTATTAAGTCGTGCTTTTTAAAATGCTCCATGAATGTCACAGTCTGAAGCGGAATGGCTGACAGAAAGAACCCTGTTCTAGTTACCTGGGAGATGGAACCCTCAATGATTGGCCTTGTGCTCTGGACCACCTCTGGAGTTTTACGGCTTTCCTGAGTTAAAATATCTTGCCGTGGAATCTCATGAATGGAACGCCCCATTTCTTTGATGGTGGTGATACCATCATATGGTTTTCCTTTGGTAATGGCGCCTTCAAATGCTCGTATGGGAGGACTCTCCCTTTTAATCTGTTTCGGATATTTTAGACCATCTTCAAAGCTTTCGGTGGTTGCTCTTGGTGTGCCTTCAAGAAAAATTAAAGAAAAAATACTTATTAAAATAATGCCAATGGTCGCACAGCAATGCCACTGAGCTGTACGCTTAAAAACTGTTAAAATGGTAAATGTTGTTACATACATTTTACCGTTATTGAAAAAATTTAATACCTTATCATCTTGCAGTTTCTAATCAATTTTCTGTTTACAACACATCCTTAAATATTCATAAGTCATCATCTTATGGGCGTTGTTCAAGATTTAATACATTTGTTTATCACATTCAGAGAATGGTTCTTACATAAGAAAAATGTCTCTATACTCCAAGATTAGGCAACTATCATTTTCAAATAAACTATGTAGCCCAGAAACAGAAGAGCTGACATCAAGTATCTAATATTTCAAAAGGGAAAATACTTGCAAAGCAGGTTTCATGCGCTGCACATTAATGTCAAAGTACTTTGCCAATGAGGCCATCATGAATAAAAAAGCCAAAACAAGCAAAGAGTTTACCCTGCATTATGGAACCAGACAGCACAGTCCTTTCTTTGAGGTCAGAATGAGGGCTCCCCCTGGGTAATGCTCGGCATATCAGCCCTTTCAAAGCAAGAAAGCAATTCAAGCATTAAACACGATGTGTATTTCAATTTTCACATACTTTATACTGACCATAGAGTATAGACTTTTTGATAAAAGCTTTATGGAGAGAGATCATCTTAAATTTGTGAGCTATTCAGAGGGTATCATGGAAAAAAAAAAAAAAGTTGGAAGTACCCAATGTGACATCATTTGTTCCTTTATAAATGTTCTCCTAAATAGAAAATAACCACAGAAGACATCTATTATAAATCAAAAAGGAAAGAAAGACACTTCCAAAGCTAAATGCAAAATCCCAATGCTTCTTTCTCCAGGTGAGAGGGCACAGAGAGGCTGAGGACCACTGTCTAGCTCTGAACTAGACCTCTGAGAAAGGGAAACATGAAAGATGGGCACCTCATACACAGGCAACATACATGAACGAAAATATGCAAATCAAAATGAAAGAGCTATAAATAACCTCTTAAAAAGCTTCACATCATATCAGAAAAAAAATTGGCTCAAGGACTGGAAATAATCACATGCATTTACCCTAAAAGGAAGGGAGGTGAGGTTTTCTGTTTTTTAATTTTTTAATATAGAGAGAATCCAGCTCTTAGAAAATTGCACAGGACTTCTAAGATTGAAGAATCCTTACCCTGTTTTTAGTATTTCACCTAGAATAACATGAAACACTCGAGGCAGGTTAAGATTTAAAGAAAGTCAGCCATTAACAAAATAAAACACAGCTATCATGTATCATGCACATCGTGTATGGTCAGCACAAGGCTGGACACCCGTCTCCAATCCTCACACAATGGTAACTACAATCCCTTTAGAAGATGAAACTCGTGAGGAGAAATTCATCAGGAAAGGGTGCAGCTGAAATTCAAATACACGTCTTTGTTCTATGACGCCACTGTAACTGCCTCACAATAAAAACAAAGTTCTCAGAATGAATTTTACATTTTTCAATTCACTTAACCCTAGCAGGAATAATCTTCAAATTGCATGAGCACATGATAGGACAATGATGTTTAATTTTACTCCCTTCCACTGTCACGTACTTGAGGTATATGTAGATATGAATATAAATTTAAACATATTAATAAAGTATTAATTATATATTATATACTTTACTATGTTTATATTATTACTATGATAACATTAATGTAGGTTTCATTTATATGTTAATATGAATAGAAATCTCAGGTAGAAATAACAGACTGAATACGACCTAACCCAGCCATGCAAATTTGCTGTACAAAATTAAATGTATCTAGAATAAATGTTCTGGAAACAACATTTTACCCTCTAGTGGTGCTGACACAGGAGACTCCCTCATTGACAACCCTTGCTTTATATTTCCTTCCACTGATTCATAGCTTCTTTTTAAACTGATTTCATGAGCTGTTCTTGGACTCCTTGTCCCTTCTCGGGCATTCTTAATATCTGTAGAATATAGAAACAAGAATTGCTCAGCGCCCAAGACCTCTTCTACAGTAAATCATTTACCTTAGTTTCATAGTCTATCTTATAAAAATAATGACATAAAAACTAGTCAACTTACAACATACTGCTATGTGGATGATATTTATGAAAATTTTCTTCATTAACTCAAATATATTTGAGTGCCAGGCATAAGCTAGGCTTGCAGAGAAGGTGAACAAACTAAGCCCCTCCCCTCATGAAACTCACCCAATCGTGGCGGGTGCAGATAAAGTACTAGGGAACTGCTGTAGAGTGCAGGCAGGACTATGAAAAGAGTGGCGCGACGTCCTGTAAGAACAGTGTGGGTGAACCCAACACTTAAAAGGCTCGGATGAGGCTGCCTAGAAGTCATGTGCAAGCTGAGAACTAAAGGACAAGTAGGAGGTGCTTCAAGTGAGAGGTAAAGGGAACAGGAGGTGGTACAGGCCAAGGGAACAGTGAGCACACAGACCCCCAAGGTGAGACACGGTGGGACCGTCGCTGGTGTGGGGGGTCGGGGCTGGAGCGAGAGTGCGTGGCAGGCAGAGCAAAGCAGATAAGGGAGAAGGTGGAAAGGGAACAGCCGGAGAGAGGAGCTGACAGCAGGTGGTAGAGGGGGGATGAAGCCAAAGGAAGGGGCGTCCAATGACTTTAAAGCAATGAAGAGTCAAGGAGGAAGTGACGTGACACGGTTCTGAACATGGGCTATGACTAAAGGTGGGGAGATCAGTGAGGCGGCTGCCGAGTTGTCCGGGTGAAAGATGATGGTGGCAGTGGGGAATACAGAGCAGTGGATGGATTCCAGAGAATTCAGAAAAGAAAACGGAAACAACTTAGGACTGACTGGAGGGGGGGAAGAGAAGGAAGTGTCAAGGATGACATCCAGATTTCTGGCTTAGGCAATGTCCGTTAATTTCTTCCTCCAGAAGCAAAATGTAAATCAGTGTATGCCAGAAATGTTAAAACAAGAAAGGAGGAAGGAAATAAGAAAGTTACCATGTGTTTTACATCAGTCACTGTTGCTGGCATACCTTATGTCGCTGTATTCAAAGAGAAAGATAAAGCATGGCTAAGGACTACTCGGTTCACAAAAAAGTCGCAAATGGGAACGCAAATCCAGTCCCTCGCTTGGCTGTGATACCATAACTGAATCACTGTTGTAACGTTAATGAGAAAATATAACCTAAGAATACATCTAAAGAAAATGTTGACACACACACAGACATTAAACTAGTTTTATTTAAGTAGAATTTAAATTCAATGCCCTTTCCAGGATTATCAGACTAGTATCTACTCCCTAATTCTTTTATTTTTTTTAAGTTTTCAAGTTGAGACAGAGAACGCAAGTGAGGGAGGGAGGGAGGGAGGGAGGGAGGGAGGGAGGGAGGGAGGGAGGGGCAGAGTGAGACAGACGGGGAGAGAGAATCCCAGAAAGGCTCCACTGTCAGCATGGAGCCTGATGAAGGGCTCGACCCTCCGGACTGTGAGATCATGACCTGAGCCCAAATCGAGAGTCGGATGCTCAACCGACTGAGCCCCCTAGGCGCTCCTACTCCCTAATTCTTAATGCATAAAAGAGATCTTTAAGATAAAAGTGATCCTACTACAGTGAAACAAAGAATATTTTCTTAGGCTACATCAACTGGCCACAGGTGATGTTAGCTACCACCGACAGAACCACTTACTATGGGCTCCGCATGGTTCATCACTTTTCATTCACTGTCTCCATCCGAGTTACATTTTCACAAAAGTTCCATGAGAAGGCACTACTGTTAACCCCTTTTACAGAGATTAAACTCGGGCACAGGAAGGAAAACTAACTCCCCCAAGCAAGTAGGTGGGGAACCAGAATCCATGTTTTTAGTCACACGTTACAGTTCTGGCTTCAGAGTACAGACAACATACTTACTGTCGTATGATAAGATGTGTCCACTTTTGCCTTCATAAATAACATGACCTTTTGATGCAGCTTCCTCTCTGCCCTTCTCAGGACTGTTCTCTTCGATGGGCATTCTAGAAATGGATCCCTTCACCAGAGCCTCAGCCGGTATGCCAGCCTGTGACAGAGCTGGGGTACCCTGCCATCGAATCAAACAGGAACGCTCGGATTTAGAGGAAACGCGAGACACTCAGAAAACTTAACCTACCGCACGGAGAGATCAAACCGTATCTACAAAGAAGGTCAGAGACACAAGAGGACCAGACATTAAGTTTGTGTAAACATTAAGAAACACTGTACCTTTTTGTCCTTGAACCCTGCCATACAAAACAGGTATATATGAGTCAAATCAGCTTTCTTCCCCACCTTGAGGTCAAACCTCTTAATGCCCGGGGGGGGGGGGGGGGGGGGGGGGGGGGGGGGGGGGGGGGGGTGGAATCTGTCTTAAGACCCAAAATCATGCAAATGTAATACTTTTTTTTTCAAAATGTCTAATAAAAAAGAGGTAATAAATTAAGTTTTAAATTTAGAGTCCACAACTTGCTCTCACATTGTCGTAAGAGAAAAAGAACCTGCAGTTCCCAAACTGTGTGCCTTCTGGTCACCAGTGGGGGACGTGGGGGGCAGGAATGACAAAACTCAGATGCCTCCATTCTGTGATGTGGATTCAGTTTAGGCCACATCATCTGAACTTTCACCATAATTTAGTAGTCCTCTTCTAGGGTGCCTATGGCCGTGGTTCTTTCTAAGCCTTCCTTAAAGCAGTAAACCCTTCCCTTTCTAGCAAAATCACTCATGGCACCTAATGTGTAGAACACTTTATAAAAGTGAGCTGCTTGGGTTGAAATGAGAGTGGCAGGCCCAGACCCAGCCCACTCCCACATTAAGTGTCCCCAAAACTCTAGTGAGGACCATCTGAAACCACATGCTTAGAGCAGGAAGAAAGACAAGAACAAAACATCTACTTGTATGGCCATTCAACGAGCCTGGGAGTAAACATCTGAAAATCCTTAACGCCTACTTTGGAAGTGCTCATGCCATGTGCACAGACTGGTTTGAAAATAAACAGAGAAGAGCCTAGCCTCATTCGATCCAGTTCATTCTGTCCTCCTACCCACAGCGTGGTTACCAGAGTGAAAATGACCAAGAAGAGATAATAATATACATAAGCCATTTATTTCTCTTCTCCGCTACTGAAGTGTTTGCTTATTCTGAAAACTAATCTCAAGGGGATGTATATTTTGGTCAAATTTAGAAGGAGAGATGAGAAGAGTTAATATGTAACTTTCTAGATCACTATGCCATACTCCATAAACCACATCTCAGAAAGGAGTCACTGGTGAATCTTGTCAAAATGGAGACGCTAATTCAGTATCTGAAGTGGGGACTAAAATTTCTGCGTTATTCTAACAAGCTCCCAGGAGGTGCTGATGCTCTAGGGCACAGACTACCCTGGGTCAGCAGGGTCCTAGGGTGTGGTTCTCGACTGGACATCCAGCAGAATCACTGCAGGGCTGGAAACACAGACTGCTGGGCGCCGCCCCCACAGATGAGACTTCATTGACATGCCTAACAATTTCCCGGGTCCCACTAATGCTGCTGGCCTGGGGACCACACTTTTAACAACCACTGTCCTAGGGAACAAGGACAAAAGACAAAGAAGAAGAACAGAACAGAAATCCTCTAACAGGTTCAATGTGCAAAAAAATCTGTTTACAATCATTTCCCAAAACAGAATTTTCCCTTCCCAGATCTACAAGAATAAAGAGGCTAATGACTGTTACACTTCAAACTAACATCTAATGGAGGAAAAGAAAGACCTTTCCCTAATGAAAGTTGGCGATTTATTTAACCTAAAATTGGAAGAAGATACGTGACTTGTGATGCTTTTATCAACATCATCCATATCTCCCGGGTTAGCATTAGACTCTAGCAAGGCGGCTTATAGGCCGGGACTGTAGGACCTTCTTTTTCACAGGGGGCAAAGGCGAGCAAATAATTTATAATGATTTTCTTCTCCATTTCTATTTAAGCTCAACACATGGTAAAAGCTTTGCCAGGAAGACAGTAAGAACTACATCAATCAGAACTTGTTTCTTCTGCCCATTTGCAAGTAACTGACCTTTTCAAATGACCTGCAGAATAGAGAATATAGCTTGTGGTCAAAACGATTACATTGATGTCTTCTTTCTGCCGACAGTTTTATAGATTTGGGTTTATTACCACTGAGATCCAGTCCCATAATCCAGAACAACAAACAACTGAATCACAAAACTATACTGCTGTAACAGCCAGAGCTCTTGAAACCGGACTTCTAGTTTTCTCATTAGCTCTTGTCCAGGATTTTAGGCACGATCACAACTAACCTGAGTGATGGAGCCCCGCAGGGATGGGATGCCTTCCAGGGAAATTTTGCTGGTTGGAGTCCCCCGAGTTATACTTCCTTCTTGAATGGCTCCTGGAGTACCTGAAGAAAACCAAAATTATTAGCAACTTAACCTTCTGCCACTGCAAACAAACAAACACCAGTCCCTACTTGGAGGAGGGCTGAGAGAAGGACACAGCAGCACAAAAAGAATAGCTGTGTTTTACTGAAATGCACTTTTAAAATAATAATGCAATTATTAAAGAGGATTACTAAAATATGGAATTTCACAGTTTTAAATTATTTTTATACAGAAGGAAAAATTTAGAATGTACAGGTTCTAACTGAAAACCCCACAGTTAAACCATATTAATGACTTACTTTAATAAATTTTTTGGGAAGAAACGTTTAACATTTCCGCCAAACAGCATATTTTACCTCTGACCACTCCTTCGTGTTGTGCCCTGACCAATAAACCCTCGGGCTGGGAGTTCTGGCTTCGGGGAGAAAATTCCTCCTGCTTGATGTAGGGCACAGTAGCTATGGACCAAAGCAAGAGACACACATGAAGAGATCAAGGGCTGAATTACCGAGTGTGATGCTACAAATGCAGGAACATTATGAGTATTTACTCACTGACCTGATTTGGCAGATTCCTGTTGCCGTGGCAATCCAAGAGAGATAGAACCCACTGAGGGCTTAGCTGTTTCTTGAGTGTAGGAAGTCTGATTATGAGAAGTCAAATAAGTGCCAGGTGTTCCCTAAAAATAATTTTAAAAGACTAAAATAACATTGTCTTTTCACAAGGTCAACAATAGATTTAATGCTCGTGTTTCTGTTTATAAAAATTTACACCCCCACTGCCCCAAGTTAAGAACAGGTATTTGCAAAAGCAAGAGAATCCTTATCATGGATTGCTTACGTTAAAAACATTTTTAAAAGGAGCAAGATAGGTCCTCTGAAATCACCATAAATTTCATGTAAATAATTTATTGTTAACAAATTACATAAATAAAGCACTCAACACTACACTCAAAATGTAAGCTACTATTATGGCTCTTAAAAATGCTACAGGACACTGACATCAGTGAAAACCAAGAGTAAGGACTTCGGAAAACTCTCCTCCACAAAGGCAACCAGTAAAAATTATAAAACAACAACAACTTTTAATCTGAAAATTAACCAAAGGGTTGTGGAAATCTGGGCGCATGTGTTCAAGAAAACCAGCAGAATCTAAGTAAGAACAGTGGGTTTCGTAGCATCTGAACTTGTTCTATTTCATCTCATATACTCCCAGCCAAGCTCGGTGGCGGCAGTGAAAATCAACAACCCTCAATCATGGTGAAAACCATCAGCCTGGCAGCCACTGAAGGGGAAAGAACAGGGCTGGGCTCCCTAAACGCCTCATTCCCAGATAACTGTCATTATTCCCTCTAGTTCTCTGGAAGACCCATTTGCAAGGCTGTCTTTATTTGACCTGACTACGGTGGGGAAGGAGGTGCACGCTTGTCAAAAACCATCAGAGTCAAATGACTGAAATTCTTCACTGCCTGGGGCAGTAGATAACCACGAAGGCAAACAAGAGGCTAACCAAACACCTTTAAAGGAAAAGCCAAGGAATGAGATGTTTAAAGGGGATCTGAAAAACTCCAACGTATTCCTAACAATCTAGGAGGCCGTGTGCATGTGCAAGGTTGTGCAGATGCCTAGGAAAGACCTGAGAAGGCCTTGAATTCTCAACTCTGGCTGACCTCAGAGCTCTGTGGAAGCAGGAAGAGAAGACTAAGGCAGGGTTGTCAGGTACCAGGCTGAATGTCGAAGGCATGCCCCAACACACACACAGAGCTACTCAGTCAAGACTGGGACGCTTACTGATTCTAGGCACTGAAGTCTGTCCAGCAATTAGCTGGCCACCAGGTGAACCAAACAGTGACTTCAATGGCCACACAGGTCACAAGAATACAGACTTTACAGAGTTAGTTCAGAAAAGTCACAAAGCAAATACCAACACACACAGCAACAACAGCAAACCCTAGGGAGAGAGGAAAATCCATTTTCCACAGTTGCCACATTCTATCATGTAAAATATCCAGTTTTTAACCAAAATTTACAAGAAACAAGAAAGTATGACCCACACATTAAAACATAAAATACGTTACAAAAAATTAACTGAAAATAAATCTAACAAAACCTCTACAGTGAAAACTATGAAATACTGTTGAGAGAAATTAAAGACCTAAAATATGGCAAGATAAACATGTTCATGGATTAGAAGATTCAATATTCTCAAGATCTTCATATGTATCCCAAAATAATCTATAGATTTAAGGCAACCCCTGCCATAATCCCAGCAGAACTTTTTTGTCAAAGCAGGTGCCGAAGTCACAGAGAACAGGCAGAGCAATCTTGAAAAATAAAAGCCCTTACAAGGACTCATAGCACATGATTTCAGGACTTATAAAGAAAGCTCCACAATCACAACACAATTTCAAATTTCTGCTCATCAAAACATATCAGTAAGACACAAAAGCCACACAGAAGAGAAAAAACTTTATAACAGAGACCTTTCATCCACAACATATAAAGAACTTCTACAATCTACTAACCAAAAATCCCAATAAAAACAGATAGTAAGACAGTCACTTCACAATCAGATGCATAAATGACCAATAAATATACGAGAAAGTGCTCAACATCTTTGTTTTCAGGGAAATGCAAACTAGAGCCACCATCAAATGTTACATACCCACTAATAAAACTAAGATAAAAAAGACTGCCAACAGCAAAGCAACGTGAAGGCTTATGCGTTGGGGGTAGTGGTGTAAAACTGGAGACCCACTCTGGAAAATTATAAAGTCAAGCATAACATACTCAGGGGCGTATACAAGAGAAATGAAAACATTATATCTATAAAGAGCCCAGTATAATGTTTGTATCAGCTTTATTCACTGTAGCCAAAAACAAGAAATAGCTCATGCTTCCATTAACAAGAAAATGGATAAACAAACCAGTATGTTCATACAATGTAGTACTATTTGGCAATAAAAAACAAAAAAACTACTGATGACACAAAACCCTGGATGAATCCCTAAAGCCGTTATGCTAAAGAAGACACAGAAGAGTACACACTGTATGAGTCCATTTACATGAAGTTCTAGAAAAGGCAAAACTAATCTGTGCCAGTAGAAAGCAAAACTAGGATTGCTTCAGGCCGAAAGGGCGTGAGAAAACTTTCCGGAGTGATGAAATGGTTCTATAACCTGACAGGGGTGTGGTCACTGCTGGTCCTGCACATGAGTCAACACTTTACAACAATTAAGAGAAGACCACATTTGGAGCACCTGTGTGGCTCGGTCGGCTGAGGGTCCAACTTGAGCTCAGGTCATGATCTCACCGTTTGTGAGTCTGAGCCCCGCCTCAGGCTCTGCGTTGACAGCGTGGAGCACGGAGCCTGCTTCAGATTCTGTGTCTCCTTCTCTGTCTCTCTGCCCTCCCCCTGCTCACGCTATGTCTCCCTCTGTCTCTCTCTCTCTCAAAAATAAAAAACATTTAAAAAATTAAAAAACACACAGGTGAAAAAAAAGAAAAGATAACCCGTATTAAAAAAAAAAAAAAAAAAGCTGTAACACTAGGAAAAAAGAAAGATACAGTGGCCAAAGTCAGAATGAACTGGTATTTAGAGCCTTTGTAATAGTTGGTCAACACATATCTGAGTACTTGAAAAGATTCCTCTGAAGAGACTCCTCTTTCATCTATGCTACACTCAACTTCAGGGCACAGAAGTGCCTCGCAGAAGTTAAACCAGACAGCGTGCCAAGGCCACTCACTCTGCGCACCCAACGCACACAAGCTTCTGGTGCGTGGCACGGAGTACGATGACCGCCATGTTTTCTGGTCATGGCCTCTT